>NC_139237.1:11971551-12452657 GCF_977018435.1 Lepisma saccharinum
CTACTTATTTGAAGATGGCTAAAAGCGAGGGAAGGAGAGAAATGTTATTTTTTACTTTTTTGCCTGTGTGTGACGAAAATAGTTTTACATGCATACGGCTGTATCGTGATCTGCTTGAATCATCATCACGTCTGTGACATATCAACTAACGGTTATGAATTACGTAGAAATTGGCTTTTGTTAACGGTCCAGTGGCGAAGTTGGAAACAGAGAGCGGTCACATCAGACAGGTGCTCCTGGTATCTAAAGAAATGCCCCCCTCTTACAGAAAAAAAATGGAGTGTTAGAAAGGAAAGATGTTATACCCGAATGAACGGGGAGTCTCGAGCATATTCCAATCCTCATCTTCGCGTTCAGCTAACGAGGAAAAAAAAGAAATTTTACATATGGGGGACTCAACAGCTGCTGTAAGGTATTGTCCATGGATGTTAAAATTTTTGTTTTTTTCTGAATAGACGGACATATCAGTGTTGCAATCTCCAGATGAGACCGGAGCTTATTATTATTATTATTATTTTGGACAAGGGGGATCAGATCAATGTATGGACTAAAACTTTTTTTTACATCAAAATAAAACAGAGGATTTTTTACTTTACTGCTTACTTATTATTGTAAAGAATAAAATGCTGCGTCTTATTGTATAGTCTTCCAACAGCACACCTCGGGGGCGTAAATTTCTGCTTCTTCATGTATGCAAAATGCACTTAACTTCTGTTGTGAAGCGAATGGAGAGTTTGTTTTGCTGCTGTGATTAAATACTAAACCAAAATCTTATTACATAATTTTGAAGTATATTTGTTAATACGATCTATATTATATGTCCTCCTCCGTAGTTGAGCGGGTTAAGGCGTTCACTCGTCTTGAGATCGTTCGCTGCGGGACGGCGTAGGTTCGAATCCGGCTCTGGTTGGAATTTATTCGGCCTACGTATAGGGCCGGTGGCAACCCACCATCGTGAGGAAATTGGGAAGCTCCGAGTGAGTGAGCGTAACCTGGTCAAGAAGACCTACAATAACGGCTGGGGGTTCGTCGGGCTGATCACTCGTCACCCCAACACTGGTCTGAGACCTCCACGCTATAACAGGTGACGGCGGAACAGTGTGGGAGGGAGACCAGCAGTCGGTAGGTAAGCCAAGGCCCGCCATGGTGCTGTAGAGCTGTAGGGTTATGTTATCTATATTATATCATTGCTATAGGTGGTCCATATTATGCGCAGGAGAATTTTTAAAAAATGTCTTGTTTCTCGAACCTGTGACCTGCAGATTTGCTTTTGCTGGCAACAGAAACAGAAAATGGCACTATGTTATTCTATACTGATACAGGTGTACTGTAATCATAACAATTTTCTAGTAACAAAACAACAACTATGTCGGAAAGAAATAGTGGGGGGCTTGTCTGTGTGGGGTCTTATTAACTACTTCACATCTGTACCCGCACAACTCATCGACTACAAAGCAACAATGTTAGGAAGTGTGTGCATGGTCCCAAAAATACAAAATTTAAAATCACTAATGAGACATGAACTCCCTTCACTGGTGTATATTTGAATATGCGAAAATGAGGTACTTTGAATAATTGAGGAGAACAATCACAAATAAACTTGCAACAGTATTGGGAGGGGTCACGAGTTCAAACTTCAGACGATTTCTGTTAATCTGCTAAGACGATATCAGTACGAAAATTTGTAAAAAAGAAGAGACAATTTTAGCTAATAACAACGATGAGGATGAATAATAATAATTATGATGAAATTGATGTGTGGCACTTAGAAAACAAAAACTTCAAAGTGTATTGCACCAACAGCTACCCCCTCCCCAAATACAAGGCAGTTAACAGAGGTGTATTTTTGTTGGTTTACGAGTCTGAGGGCTTAAGTTAGTATATTCACTATAGCTATACATATTAAAAAATGAAATGACCTGAGCAATAAAATATAACAATACCGATTCTAACTTTTTTGTCGGATGACGTAGTGGTAACGTTTGTTGCAATCCCACACCCTGATGGTGTATAAACTTAAATGTTTTGCATAACATGAAATATTGTTAATGGGAATGTGTTGTTTCTAATGTTAAATATAGAAAGCAGATAACAAGAAAAAAGAAAAAGAAATAATGTTGCAGGTAGATACGAAACCTCAGCCCAAACACATATATGATTGGACAGGATGTCAACGATGCATTCATAACTAACATGTGATTATTCAAAAATTGAAATAGTACAGTGGGAAACAACCAACTAACTAACTCTCTAAGCTTTTTTTAAAACCCGAAGAGAGCAAATACAAGCACAAGCGTAAATAATTAAATAAGTTACAAGGGGTTCGAATCTTTTGATCTAGGTATGGATGCAGACAGGTACTAAGTTTTGTGTGTGATAATGGAAAATCCCCCTTCAATATAATAACATAGTGGTAATGTTTGGTCTTGCCTTGTTCCTATCGATAACATAGTGGTTACACGAAAGAAAGAAATAAAAAAAAAATAAAACACTGCGTCCCCCTATTAAGAAATACTTCTCGAAATTTATTCAATTTTTTTTGTTCTCTTCCTATCTTCGTAACTAAAAAAATGTTTTGTCAAACGTTTGGATGACTATGAAAATATTAAAACATATGATGTAATAATAAAATGTTGTTGCATTGTAATCAAATGAATTCGTTGAATATGTAGAATATGGTAGGATATATCTTAAAATGTTAGAAGCTATTTGTTATGGTATTTTTTCTTTTTCTCTCTCTCTCTCTACTCTTTCTTAATTTTCATCATCATAGTTAAAATTAATCCAAGAGAAAATATATATTTTGTGTTGACATGGGAAACATGCAATAAAAAATGCATGATCAGTAGTTAAGGTCAAGAGCTGAATAAACAGTAAGAGTGATACACGCAAGCTTCCAGCTGTGTGATTAGTACAAAATTGAGAGATGGAAGGTTTTTGTTGCTAAATCTTCAAGTTTAAGAAGGCAAAATAATTAGTTGGTTAATACGGAGCTAATTAGGAACTGGCATCCTCGAAGCTTCATGCTGCAAGCCTCGCTTTTTACAAGTGCATTTCCGACATGATCCTCATGCTTTTTTTGTTACAGATAACATCAAATGCCGTGACATGCGATTTTCCGGCTCTTCTATTCACAACACAAATACTTATGTTTTTTTATATCGCAACGATGAAGATAATTAGTACTATATGGGGTTCGGTGAATCTCAGACTTCCAAGAAAAAATAAAACTCCTGTAGGATTTTCCGTGTAGCAGTGAGACACACTAACTAACTAACTAACTCCCTAGCCTTCTTAAACCCGAAGGTTTATGGCTGCAGCAACACAGGCCTTCTATCTGTCCCTATCTTGAGCAAGTTCTATATACTCTTTTCTATCCCTACCGATTTTCTTTAGGTCCATCTCAACGTTGTCTCTCCATTTTTGTTTTGGTCTTCCTACAGGTCTCTTAAGTAGGTTTAATTCAGGAAATGCATGTCTTCTCGTTTAATATCTAAGAAAATAAAAGTTAAAATATACAAAACAGTAATTTTGCCTGTAGTATTATATGGGTGTGAAACTTGGTCTCTTACAATTGAAAAAAAAACATAAATTGAGAGTATTTGAAAATAAGATTCTTAGGAAAATATTTCAGCCTAAAAGGGGTGAAGAAACAAGTGAATGGTGAAGGTTACATAATTTAGAAGTACATATTTTATGTTAGTTTCCAAGTATTATTAGATTGATGATTAAATCACGAATACTTAGGTGGGCACGAAATAGAAAAGAATAAAAAAGATTTTACAGAAATCTTGTTGGTAAACCTGATGGTAAAGAACCAAAACGAAGATGGAGATGGATCTAAAAAAAATCTGTAAAGATTGGAATAGAATATATATATAAATTTTGCTCAGGATAAGTACAAATTGAACTGTAACCACGAATTTTCAGAATCAAGAGTGCTAGAGAATCAGTTAATTAATTAATATTTAATGTAATAAAAATAGTAATATAGTATTCTTATTGAGAAGAGAATTTCTACAAAACTTATTTTCCTCGTACGTTTATTAATAGCAGTTACATTTGACATGTTTGACTAATCGCGAATCAACGTACGGAAGCCGTTGGAAGCAGTTTGAAGACTGAAATAGCCATGGAAGAACACTTATTATAATTTTAATATTTTAGTATAATGTTTTGGGAATTGCTTCTCGATAATGTTTGGTATTTAATTTAATCTGTTGTTAGATAAAATACATAATTATTAGAATTTAAGGATGGAATATATGAACAGCCAATAAATAATACGTTTGACTAATCGTGAAGATGAGTATCACAGTACGTTCTATATGTTCTTATATAAACGTTGAAACGTTTAAGAACGTTTACCGAAACGTTGAAACGTTTAAGAACGTTTACCGAAACGTTGAAACGTTTAAGAACGTTTACCGAAACGTTGAAAAGCGAGGCTTGCAGCATGAAGCTTCGAGGATGCCAGTTCCTAATTAGCTCCGTATTAACCAACTAATTATTTTGCCTTCTTAAACTTGAAGATTTAGCAACAAAAACCTTCCATCTCTCAATTTTGTACTAATCACACAGCTGGAAGCTTGCGTGTATCACTCTTACTGTTTATTCAGCTCTTGACCTTAACTACTGATCATGCATTTTTTATTGCATGTTTCCCATGTCAACACAAAATATATATTTTCTCTTGGATTAATTTTAACTATGATGATGAAAATTTAAGAAAGAGTAGAGAGAGAGAGAGAAAAAGAAAAAATACCATAACAAATAGCTTCTAACATTTTAAGATATATCCTACCATATTCTACATATTCAACGAATTCATTTGATTACAATGCAACAACATTTTATTATTACATCATATGTTTTAATATTTTCATAGTCATCCAAACGTTTGACAAAACATTTTTTTAGTTACGAAGATAGGAAGAGAACAAAAAAAATTGAATAAATTTCGAGAAGTATTTCTTAATAGGGGGACGCAGTGTTTTATTTTTTTTTTATTTCTTTCTTTCGTGTAACCACTATGTTATCGATAGGAACAAGGCAAGACCAAACATTACCACTATGTTATTATATTGAAGGGGGATTTTCCATTATCACACACAAAACTTAGTACCTGTCTGCATCCATACCTAGATCAAAAGATTCGAACCCCTTGTAACTTATTTAATTATTTACGCTTGTGCTTGTATTTGCTCTCTTCGGGTTTTAAAAAAAAGCTTAGAGAGTTAGTTATTTGGTTGTTTCCCACTGTACTATTTCAATTTTTGAATAATCACATGTTAGTTATGAATGCATCGTTGACATCCTGTCCAATCATATATGTGTTTGGGCTGAGGTTTCGTATCTACCTGCAACATTATTTCTTTTTCTTTTTTCTTGTTATCTGCTTTCTATATTTAACATTAGAAACAACACATTCCCATTAACAATATTTCATGTTATGCAAAACATTTAAGTTTATACACCATCAGGGTGTGGGATTGCAACAAACGTTACCACTACGTCATCCGACAAAAAAGTTAGAATCGGTATTGTTATATTTTATTGCTCAGGTCATTTCATTTTTTAATATGTATAGCTATAGTGAATATACTAACTTAAGCCCTCAGACTCGTAAACCAACAAAAATACACCTCTGTTAACTGCCTTGTATTTGGGGAGGGGGTAGCTGTTGGTGCAATACACTTTGAAGTTTTTGTTTTCTAAGTGCCACACATCAATTTCATCATAATTATTATTATTCATCCTCATCGTTGTTATTAGCTAAAATTGTCTCTTCTTTTTTACAAATTTTCGTACTGATATCGTCTTAGCAGATTAACAGAAATCGTCTGAAGTTTGAACTCGTGACCCCTCCCAATACTGTTGCAAGTTTATTTGTGATTGTTCTCCTCAATTATTCAAAGTACCTCATTTTCGCATATTCAAATATACACCAGTGAAGGGAGTTCATGTCTCATTAGTGATTTTAAATTTTGTATTTTTGGGACCATGCACACACTTCCTAACATTGTTGCTTTGTAGTCGATGAGTTGTGCGGGTACAGATGTGAAGTAGTTAATAAGACCCCACACAGACAAGCCCCCCACTATTTCTTTCCGACATAGTTGTTGTTTTGTTACTAGAAAATTGTTATGATTACAGTACACCTGTATCAGTATAGAATAACATAGTGCCATTTTCTGTTTCTGTTGCCAGCAAAAGCAAATCTGCAGGTCACAGGTTCGAGAAACAAGACATTTTTTAAAAATTCTCCTGCGCATAATATGGACCACCTATAGCAATGATATAATATAGATAACATAACCCTACAGCTCTACAGCACCATGGCGGGCCTTGGCTTACCTACCGACTGCTGGTCTCCCTCCCACACTGTTCCGCCGTCACCTGTTATAGCGTGGAGGTCTCAGACCAGTGTTGGGGTGACGAGTGATCAGCCCGACGAACCCCCAGCCGTTATTGTAGGTCTTCTTGACCAGGTTACGCTCACTCACTCGGAGCTTCCCAATTTCCTCACGATGGTGGGTTGCCACCGGCCCTATACGTAGGCCGAATAAATTCCAACCAGAGCCGGATTCGAACCTACGCCGTCCCGCAGCGAACGATCTCAAGACGAGTGAACGCCTTAACCCGCTCAACTACGGAGGAGGACATATAATATAGATCGTATTAACAAATATACTTCAAAATTATGTAATAAGATTTTGGTTTAGTATTTAATCACAGCAGCAAAACAAACTCTCCATTCGCTTCACAACAGAAGTTAAGTGCATTTTGCATACATGAAGAAGCAGAAATTTACGCCCCCGAGGTGTGCTGTTGGAAGACTATACAATAAGACGCAGCATTTTATTCTTTACAATAATAAGTAAGCAGTAAAGTAAAAAATCCTCTGTTTTATTTTGATGTAAAAAAAAGTTTTAGTCCATACATTGATCTGATCCCCCTTGTCCAAAATAATAATAATAATAATAAGCTCCGGTCTCATCTGGAGATTGCAACACTGATATGTCCGTCTATTCAGAAAAAAACAAAAATTTTAACATCCATGGACAATACCGTACAGCAGCTGTTGAGTCCCCCATATGTAAAATTTCTTTTTTTTTCCTCGTTAGCTGAACGCGAAGATGAGGATTGGAATATGCTCGAGACTCCCCGTTCATTCGGGTATAACATCTTTCCTTTCTAACACTCCATTTTTTTTCTGTAAGAGGGGGGCATTTCTTTAGATACCAGGAGCACCTGTCTGATGTGACCGCTCTCTGTTTCCAACTTCGCCACTGGACCGTTAACAAAAGCCAATTTCTACGTAATTCATAACCGTTAGTTGATATGTCACAGACGTGATGATGATTCAAGCAGATCACGATACAGCCGTATGCATGTAAAACTATTTTCGTCACACACAGGCAAAAAAGTAAAAAATAACATTTCTCTCCTTCCCTCGCTTTTAGCCATCTTCAAATAAGTAGCATCCAGTATCCTTCTAGATAGGAGGTGAAACATGTCTAGCGAAAGTAATGAAATCGAAGTGTGAATTATTTTGTTATGATCTCCCTCCCTTCTTCGCATGCATGTTTCATATCACGCTCGCTGACATTGAAATAAGCAAAAACAATTGCAAGACAGCACAGGTTATAACCCATCGTAACTAGGTCTGTTTTTTTTAAAAAAAAATAATAATTGTTAGTCCATATGACAATGCTTTTGTGACGTGCACACCCTTTTTTTGGTTGTTGTCCGTGATGAAATTTTTTATCATTGATAGGTCGGGGATTGAGCTTCTAACTTTCCACATTTACAAACAATATCGTTTACAATAATACCTTCGCTAGAAAGCACAGTACAATAAATATCCTTTTTTATATATAAATATTTTAAGTTATGCAATAACTTTGGACAGCAGCTAATTATCATGGCATTATATTCGCGTCCATGTCTGAAACTAGTCTTTATACACACAGCCAACTCACTCATGCAATATAATATCTGATGTAATATAATACAAACAGCTGTGGAAGGTTGTCGACTCTTCGCGAAACAGGACGTACACGTCAGACTTGTGCAGAAGATAGGGTCGACCCCCTTGTCGATTTTGGTGATGTAGAGTACGTGTACGAAATTTGGAGGTCAAGGGTGGGCCAATTGTCAATTTCTTTTCGATAGGATCATCGTAGAGACATGCACTAGCATTGGCTCCTAACAAAATAAACATAGGTTATCATGGTTGAAGCAGCAGCATGATATTGACATTTCGTAGATGTAGTATGATTATTCCTTTATATTTCAATTTATTGATGAGGTAGATAATTATTTACTTTCCAAGTCCGGCATTAAAAATTGCAAATAACTCGAAAACGGTGAGATATTGCGCGAAAATAAATCGAAAAATCTCCCCCAAACACCACCCCTTGTCGATTTTGGGGATGTAGCGTATGTATGCCAAAGTTTGGTGGTCCTGAGTTCAAGGGTAAGAGATCTTTGCACACACCCTCCCAAAACTTTTAATCACTCGTAACTTCCGAACATGTAGCCATAGAGAGGTCTGGGGTTTAGTGTGTTGGTCGAGTCTCGGTATCCTCTGTCCTCCCATACCAAAATAAACATAGGTCGTCATGGAACCAATTTTTTCATCAATCGAAAATTTTCCAAGTCCAGCGTTAAATTGCAAATATCTCGAATTTTTGATAAACAGAGGTGTCCCATAGGATTTTTGAGAAAAAAAAACACACGTGAAACTCTACAGAGGTATGTGGTAATCTACAACCGCAGCCGTTAGAGAACCTTTACTTTTTTGGTTGGGCACCACGCACCCCTGGAGAGGTTATAGGGGCCAGGGATCCTAAAAAAACAACAATTATTATTTGTTTGTTTGCGTCACAATACGGAAATAATAAGAGGGACGCACGTGTGTGTGTGTGTGGCACATCGTTCCCCCGAGAGAGGTTTACAAAAGTCACGATATACGGAGTTGGAAAATTACGATATGGCGCATTCGCTCATTACTGTTGCCAGCCGTAGGTCTCTCTCTCTCTCTTCATCTTACAGCAACGTTGACATCTCTATTTTTTTTTTAGTTGTAAGTGGGTTGTTAATACACTCTAGTTAATAATGCTACATATTATACGCACACACGCACACACATAAAATTTGCATGCATCTGATGTCGAACCAGGAACTTTTATCTTTCGGGGAGTCAACATTATTTTTTTACTCAGTCGTCATATAACATAAACACACGCAAATATTCACATGTGCTTTTTATTATTTTGTGTTCGGTAAGTACAAGTATATTCTTACATAAATTATTGTTTAATTTAATAAATTGTAAACTCGAAGCCTGCTAAACTAACACTCCTTCTGTTTATTGAAAGCGAATGTTGCGTGCATGCGGAAATAACACAGAAAAAAAAGCGGATGGAAGCAATTTAAAATCACTGGGGCAAGGTCAGTATTACGAGAGCGTAAAAACATGTGCTTCATTCAACTTCGAAAAATAAGAATGAATGTGTGCATACAGAACACATATGCTTTCTTTTCACAGTTGTAAAATCATATAAAATTGTACATGAAGTAAGTTACGGGAAGGCTCTCTCTTTTATGTCTGTGTATATGTTGTACAATTAGGTACAAGTATTGTACAATTAGGTACAAATTGTTGTACAATTATTTTCCCCAGTTGTCCAGTTGGAGTTGGGGGGGGGGGCATAACACTGGTATTATTTGTAATCACAGTGCTTACTCATGTATTTTGTTTAATATTTTATTTCAAATTCACTGTCAGAAACTAGTGTTGTTAGTTTCTGCATATAGGTTTATTTACTCTGTTGGTTGTCACTGTCAAGTTTTTAGTATTCGTACAGCATAAAAAGCTATAACCCCCCTCTCAAAATATATACATTGTATACGCCAAGATGCCCAATAGCCTGGCAACACATCATGAAAAAACATGCCAAGAAGACCCAGTGGGTTTATAAGTCAGTGCTGCCAATTCCTATTTGTGGGTTAGCTTAGCCAGTGAAAGATCATATAGTAGAATTTTTGTAGAGTGGGTGTTTGCGAGTTCCACGATGCCTTGCCCGAGGATACCCTATGCAGTGTCATCCTGATTGCAGAGAAGTCCTTCGCCTACGACGTGAAGAACGAGAGGGTCACAGAGCAGTTTTAAAATTCATAAAAAATTGCCACATACTAAAAATCAACATCCAACACATTTTAGGTTATATAAAATTTGTGAAAACCTTATAATACTGAAATATTAAAACAAGCAGAGTCCCTTGTAGGTTACTTCGGTGCGTAAATAAAAAAATGATAGGTTAAGTTATATCACTTAGGATCGTAAAAAAAATTAAAAAATCGTAAAAAAAGGATAGGTTAAGTTGTATCACGTAAGATCGTGATATACCTACCAAGTATAAATAGAAAAAATGAGTGCAGTGAAAATTTGTACTAAAACATCGCTAAACGCTATAACATCGACAAAAAATTGTCAAAATATGTCAAAAACTTATATTCGATTGATAAAAAAAAATACCTACAAAATATGATCCTCAAATGATGACGTTCAAACAGTGCATAAATAAAAAAATGATAGGTTAAGTTATATCACTTAGGATCGTAAAAAAATTAAATAATCGTAAAAAAAGGATAGGTTAAGTTGTATCACGTAAGATCATAATATACCTACCAAGTACGAGTGGGGGAAAAATAAGTATAGTGAAAATTGTACTAAAAACATTGCTAAACGCTAAAACATCGACAAAAAATTGTCAAAATATGTCAAAAAGTGATATTCAATTGATAAAAAAAGAGGATACCTACCAAGTACGAGTGGGGGAAAAATGAGTATAGTGAAAATTGTACTAAAAACATCGCTAAACGCTATAACATCGACAAAAAATTGTCAAAATATGTCAAAAAGTGATATTCAATTGGTAAAAAAAGGGGATACCTACTAAGTACTACTTTGAAACAATCAATATACACTACTAATATATATATAAATAACATATCGTGAAAATAACACATAGAGCATTAACAAACATGAAGCCCAAGGGTGTCGTGTACCAGATACCATATTCGAATCTAAAAAATCTAGGTGCTCTCGATGGGTTACTCACCAAGAAACAGCGCGAGAAGAAACGTTCTTGCTTGTCGAAAGGACACGGAATGAAATTGCTGCTCAGCACACCTCAATTGAAAAGATTGCAGCGTTCGCGGAAACAGCAAAAGATCGGAGGTTTCATATTCAGCATCCCGGCCATTCTGGCAGCATTGGGGGCTGTTGGAAGTTTGGCCGGCGGAAGTGCCGCCATCGCGAAAACCGTCATCGACTCGAAGAAGAACAAGGCGGAATTGGAAGAACAGAAACGTCACAACCTGGCCATGGAGAAGAAAGGGGGCAAGGGGGTGATGAAAAAGTTTAAAAAAAAGAAACAGAAGCACTTACCAACCGAGACATTGAATCTCTGATCGAACCGTTACAAATCAAACACTTCAAAGGAGTTTTCATGTCCGACTCGTTACCTTCAAGCGTCAAAAGAAGAGAATGCGGAGTAGTCAACTTGGACGGTCAAGAAAATCCAGGCACGCATTGGATATGTTACCACAAAAATGATGATAAAGCATTCGTTTTCGATTCTTTCGGAGGTGTTCCACCTACAAATTTAATGCATTATCTGAAAACGAACAAAACCTCTATATACTACAACGACGAACGCATTCAAAATTTCGGAGACGTGAACTGCGGTCATCTCTGCCTCTCCATGCCCGCGTTTCTCTCTAAAATAAATAACCCTACGATCGAGGATTTCCAGAAAGTATTGTGGAACCTCAAACAGCATCACTAGGATGGGCGTGTTCCATCTCACGAGCGAATCTTCGATCTTGAAACTCACGTTGCACGACGACATCGTCTATCCTAAATCCGTGGCTCTGCGTGCATTCTACAGCATGTACCTCATACCTAACGTTACGCAGCACAACAACAAAATTAGCGTAGGAAGCGAACACATCGTCGTCACGCCAGGCCAATACAATCTTTCCACTTTGCAAGCTCAATTACCCAAAGGCACGTACCTTTCTCAAAATTCGGTCACGCACAGAGTGGAAATCCTATCCGCGACGGAGACCGTGGACCTGGGCACCATGGGAGAACTTTTAGGTTTCGAGAATGACACCAAACTCGAAGCCGGCATCAAGCACACGGCAGTCAATATTCCTAAATTTCTAGCCATCGAAACTCTGAACGTACACTGCAACGTGGCGGAAGGCATGATCACGAAATCCTCGGACGGATTACTGGGAAGTCACAAGCAGACGGGAATCATAGCCACTTTCAAACCAAGTTCCGAGTTCATGGAACCGATTATCTACACGCCCTCTTCGCCGATCTATTTTCCAGTATGTCGCAACCGCATAGACGACATAGAGTTGGTGGTGACGAACGAGAAAGGAGAGGTGGTGGATTTCGCAGGTGCCACTACGACGGCCATCGTGGAGATCAACGTATAATAAATAACACACATAGTGAAAAAAAAATGGAGCAAATCGAAAGTTACGAATTGCAATCTTTCCCTCCCAACCGTCGCACGTTCGCCAATCTGAACGAAGCGAACAGGGAGATCGAATACGACGTGGACGTAGGCGACGGGTTCATTCATCCTCACAGAGCGGACCTCTACCTTCAATTCGACGTGGTGAAGAAGGAAAGCGGAGACGCGTTTCCCGCAGCAGCAAACTTGATACTCGTGGACAACTTCGTGCCTCACCTGTTCTCGCAGGTGGAGGTGAGGAAACACAACACCGTCATCGACAGAATAGATTATCCAGGCATCACGTCGACGGCAGTGGGAACGTTGAAATTATCCAAAACGGACGCAGCGTACTACCAGGCCGGGGGATTCGAAGCGGGAACCAAAATATCGACGAGAAGTCACACCGTGCTCTTTCCCATGCGTCTGCTGCCTGGTTTCTTCTCAGACTACAAGGAGATCATGTGGAAGGGAGGACTGAGGGTCACGTTTCGAAGAGCGGCCAACGACAACGACGCACTGATGCGATACACCAACTTAAACGCCGACGGCACGCCGATAGCCAACACTTTATCCGAAGCAGCAAAATGCGTCATCCGGAGCATGCAATTGAGAATGCCGGTGGTGGAATACGAAACGAACTACGCCCTCAAGTACAAAGCAGAGATCTTGAAAAGTCCGCAGGTGCCGATTCACTTTCACGGTTACCAGTGCGTGCAGAAGATGGCGTCGGGAAGTCACATGGAATTCGACGTGACGACGCAGTTCAACAACATACAGTTCGACATGCCAGATTTCGTCGTAGTGCTCTTTCAGACCGGTAGGGACAAGAATCAGGAAAAAGATTCCAGCAAGTTCGACGACTGCAAGATCAAGAACGTTTATCTGAAGAACGGTAGGAACGAAGTGTTTCCGCGCGAAAATTACAACCTGGACATAACCAAAGATGATTACCTCAAACTTTACGAAGCTTACACGGCTTACAAACGCGTGACCGAGGGAAGTGTGGACATGTACTACACCCCCAGCGAATTCAAAATCCGCAGGCCGATGTTCGTCATCAACACCACAAAAAGAAAACAGGTGGTGGTCAACGATCGAACCAACATCAAGGTCGTCTGCGAGTTCCACGACGCGCTGCCTGCCGATACTCTGTGCAGCGTCATCCTGATTGCAGAGAAGTCCTTCGCGTATGACGTGAAAAACGAGAGGGTCACAGAGCAGTTTTAAAAAATATCGCCAACAAGCAAGAATAGCTTTTCTACATTCCCCAATTACAATTTTTTTTAATCTAAAAACACATCCAAAGCACTCCAATAGGATGCAGGGTGTTTTTTAGGATCAAATCGAATTTCTTAAACAAATTGAGGGGGGGCTTGCTTGTAGTTGAGTAGTTATCATCAAAACCTATCCAACAAACCCACAATCATCATCCTAGCTCAATTAGGAGCCGAGAAAATCAATGTCTTAGAAAACGTCTTAAGATAATTGTCTTAAGAAAATTTTCTTGACAGACCGGAAGTAACATCTTGACAGACCGGAAGTCGACTTTCTTAAAGATTAAGATATTTGTCTTAAGACGTTTTCCAAGACGTTGATTTTCTCGGCTCCTATGGGGTCTAGAACCATGTAACTTTGATCTATGTATATACCAGTACTTGCCCAACCCTGTGGCCGAGTGGTTAGCACATCGCGCTGAGATGCCAAGGGTCCCGGGTTCGAATCCCGGTCGAGCATGGTTGTTTGTGAATATCTATTCATCCATTTCATCACTCACCCCCAATCTTCGCAAATTAGCCAAAAGGTGCAAAACGCAAATTAAAATAAACTAAATCAATAAATCAATTAATATACCAGTACTTTTTCTACATGTTCACTCACTCACCTTACAACCCACCCGATCAAAAAATAAAATTTACCCCCTGCGCGCATGCGCACATGTATAAATTTAAATATAAGCTCGATATTGAAACAAAATATTATTCCTGCAATTATTTGCAATCTTGGCCAGAGAGAGAGGAGGAGAAAAATAATATTTTAGACTGTAGGTCTAGGTTACCCGAACCGGACCACATTTAAGTTGGTATTTTTTTTGAGTCCACTTTATGCACAGTAAGACGAATCGGGACTAGACCTACAGAGTTTTAAAATGTTATCCGAACCACTTGTACCTCCAGCGAGTATCGAACCCTTGAATACAAACCTACCTACCACTGCACCATGGAGGAGGCCCCAGACGACATATTTGCACTACAACAAGCAAAAAATAAATTCATATCTGTGCATATGGGAAGTCCAATACATAGTTGGTAATGTGTGATGTGATCAGCACCAAACATTTAATTTTTATGTATGTCCGTGTTTGCCCCGACCCTGCGGCCGACTGGTTAGCACATCGCACTGCAACGCCAAGAGCCCCGGGTTCAAATCCCGGTCGGGCTTGGTTGTTTGTGAATGTCTATTCATCCATTTCATCACTCATCCCCTATCTTCGCAAATTAGCCAAAAAATACAAAACGCAAAGTAAAATAAACTAAATCAATAAATCAATCATTAAGTTCCGTGTGTTGCAATCATGAAATTAAATTTTAATTATTTTTTTTTCCTATCCATCTCTCTCTCTCTCTCAAATCTATATAGCCTGTTCATATTTGGCATGTCGCCCATTTTGTTTACGTGGTAAAAAAAATCTCAAGCCACTTTTTTGCGAATGCTCGTTCTGTAGCCATAAGTATAATTGGATATAGTTGTCAGATTTTATTTAATTTGAGGTTTAATATCAATAAGCATGCATAAAAACTAAATATTTTAAATAAATAAGATTTGAATAACTATGTACTTTCACTAGACTTTGCGATGGCGCAGCGGTAGCGTCGTTGCCTTGTAATCAAGGCTTCGATACCCCCACAAGTAGTTCTTGAAACTGTAGGTCTAGTCCCGATTCGTCTTACTGTGCATAAAGTGGACTTAAAACATCAAATCAATCAGTACTTCCACTAGCCTCTGCGATGGCGGAGCGATAACGTCGTTGTCTTGTAATCAAGAGTTCGATACCCGGTAGAGGTACAAGTGGTTCTTAAAACTGTAGGTCCAGTTTCAAAAATCAACTCACAAAAGCAAAAGCATACTTATAAATCAAAACCAACTCATGCAAGCTAAGAAACAAAGTTACTTACTTTTGGAAAATACTGCAGAAATGCTCTTCACTATCGTTTAAAATAAAAACAGAACTTTCTACACCACTGCTTTAAGTTTTATACGGTTTTCTAATAAGGTCAAAAGTGAAATGTTAGCCAACGCAACGTGGACCAATAGAAATCCGAGACAATCCGCTCTAGAAGATTCTTCCCCCACATTTCAGCCACGTCATTTTGAATAATGCATCGCATTGCATTACTGGTATCTATGCTGCTAACTGACGTCACTATATATACTTCCGTCATCCCAAGGCCTACCTATTGTTGAATTTGCGTTATTGCGTCAATATTCATAGCACGCGAAATCCCCTTTCGCATTACAGGTATTTCAAAGTAATAAAAAGCTTTAGAATTTCATTAGAGATAAGAGGACTTGCATCACTGGCATCTATGCTGCTAACTGACATTACTATATATACTTCCGTCATCCCAAGGCCCACCTATTGTTGAATTTGCGTTATTGCGTCAATATTCATAGCACGCAAAATCCCCTTTCGCATTACAGGTATTTCAAAGTAATAAAAAGCTTTAGAATTTCATTAGAGATAAAAGGACGGTATTTCGAAACCAACACAATGCAATTTCCTGCTCATTCTCGTAACCTACTCCATATTCGAGTGAACATATTTTTGTTTAATGTCGTAAGTCATTTCAAATATAGGTCAAAAAGCGAGGTAGCATAAGAGCAGAATTTGCAGAAGGTAAAAAAAAAAAATAGATTAAAAAGTAATGCCAGAGCTTCTCTTCTGCCTAATTTTCTCTCATTGTAGGTTAGTTTAGTGCGTAAAACGGATTACGCTGAGAGCAAAAGCCTATTAGCAGCTTGTAGTAGATTACACTGAGGGGGGCCTTACAGTAAGAGAGGCAGCCTTATAGGAAAATGTCGTAAGTCATTTCAAATGAAGATCAAAAGGCGAGGTAGCATAAGAGCAAGATTTGCAGAAGGTAAAAAAATAGCTTAAAAAAACTAATACCAGAGGTTTTCTTCTTCTGTCTAATTTTCTCTCATTGTAGGTTAGTTTACTGCGTAAAACAGATTACGCTGAGAGCATAAAGTCTATTAGCAGGTCGTAGTAGATTACACTAAAAAAAGATGGGGAAGGGGAGAGAGGGGGGGGGCTTACAGTAAAAGGGAGGCAGCCTTATAGGAAAATATCGTAAGTCATTTCAAATATAGCTCAAAAAACGAGTTGGCCTAAAAGCAAGATTTGCAGAAGGTAAAAAATAGCTTAAAAACTGATGCCAGAGCTTTTCTTCTGTCCATTTTTTCTCTCATTGTAGGTTAGTTTAGTGCGTAAAACAAATTACGCTGAGAGCAAAAGCCTATTAGCAGGTCGTAGTAGATTACACTGGGGGAAAGGGGGGGGGGCTTACAGTAAAAGAGAGGTAGCCTTATAGGAAAATATCGTAAGTCATTTCAAATGTAGGTCAAAAAACGAGTTAGCATAAAAAATAGCTTAAAAAGTGATGCCAGAGCTTTTCTTCTGTCCATTTTTCTCTCATTATAGGTTAGTTTAGTGCGTAAAACAAAAACCTTGGTGATTTTTCGAGTGAGGAGTTGGCAACACTGCTCATGCCTTACGAGAGAAATCCATTAAGGTGAGAAAAAGAGGGGAGGGACCGTTCTAGAACGAAGCAATCCACCTACTAATAATTGTTGTTTTTTAGGATTCCTGGCCCCCATAACCCCGCCAGGAGTGCGTGGTGCCCAACCAAAAAAGTAAAGGTTTTCCCGTACGGGCTTCGAACGTAAAATTGATTGACGTGGGGGCGAATCTCTTCGGGGATGTTTTTCAATTTGTATATTTACCCGTGCATACTATTTATTATTAATTTAGCCGTGTTCTGTTTGGCGTCTATTTCGAGCAGTTTGCCCGGCGGTAAAGTCTTATCGTTTTTTAAATTTTTTGATTTTTTTACGCAAGGCCATGATCTTGCGTATGCACGTGGCGTTTAGCGTGTCCTGTGAGAAATACACGTGAAGATCAGCTTCCGTGCAGCCAATATGGGATTCGTGACGCCGCGATAAATATTAACTTCCGTACCGGGCGGAACGTCCGTTCCGGCGGCGTGGAATTCGCGCCTCTCGACAAGGGGGGAGATTTTTCGATAACGCTCTTACTGTTTCCAACGTACTTAGGTTTTTTGATAGACGACAACGACGGAGTCATCAATGAGTAAACATCTGTGAACTCGGTGAACAAGTCAACTTTTTTTTCAGTACGTCAATATTTGTTTTCTTATTTCTTAGTGACTTGCAACGACGAAGGCCTTCTAGCAACACGTACTTAGCTTTTGCCTCTTCCACCGAACATTCAACACAAGAGGGGTGTGTTAAATATACAGAACAGCAATAACAAGTGTTTTTTTTGGTGTATATTGGCTGCACTGCATCCTGTTTATTACAAAAATAATCCACAGTGGGTTGGATATTACAAACAATACGAGTCCGAGTTTTGAAAGTGTAATGTCTGGCATCGAATACCCGGTGACTATTTCTGATACATCAAAATTCGAAACACGAGCACGAGATGCAGAAGGAAAACGCTTAATCATCAACGTGTATTCCTATACGTTGGATAAACATGTCGTGCATCCCCGTCAGGATAAGCGATGTCGACGATGATGATGCTCGTGTGATTAAACTTCTTCTAATTTCAAACGGCAGTGTTCACCATTACTGTCTCAGGAATGTTATGCTTTTTTTTTCTCTATAAAAAAGAGAGATTTGTGAAAAAGAATTTCCTAATTATTTGTTTTTTGTCACAAGAATTGTTTGAATTTCAAACATTCCTAAGTGTTTGCTTAAAGATTGATGCATTAACCTGTTAAGAATGTCATATTAATAATACCGGCTCGGAAATGTCATGTCCTCTTCCTCTATAGAAGGTCATATAAATGTGCTAATTGGTTGGTTAGGGGGGGATTTTTTGATTAGTAAATTGAGGTTATAAATACGTACGTATAAAGGTTTTGCTAATATGGAATGCTAAAGCTCAGTACTTGGCTCTCTCAGAGATTCGAATTCTATTAGGTTAAACAGCATAGAAATTTCACAGCAAGAATTCTCATATTTACTGACGATATTCTTAACAACCTGTGTTTTGATTCCACTACAAAAACTGTATACAAAATATGCAGCCCCTAGAATAAAATGGACGAGGCTTATGAACCTCGACCTATACAGTTGTACAATCTGGCAATGAATAGATGTTGTTTTTTTATTAAGCATAGCAGAGTGTTTTCGCTTATTTTAATATCAGGCAACAATGTTAGAAAGTGGCCCCAAGAATAAAATTTAAAATCACTAATGTGATATGAACTTTTTTTTTACTTGTGTGTATTTGAATATGAAAATGAGGTACTTTGAATAATTGAGGGGGACAATCACAAGTAAGCTTGCAACGGTATTGGGAGGTGTCACGAGTTCAAACTTCAGACGATTTCTGTTAATCTGCTAAGGCGATATCAGTACGAAAAAATTTGTAAAAAAGAAGAGGCAATTTTAGCTAATAACAACGATGAGGATGAATAATGATAATTATGATGAAATTGATGTGTGGCACTTAGAAAACAAAAACTTCAAAGTGTATTGCACCAACAGCTACCCCCTCCCCAAATACAAGACAGTTAACAGAGGTGTATTTTTGTTGGTTTACGAGTCTGAGGGCTTAAGTTAGTATATTCACTATAGCTATACATATTAAAAAATGAAATGACCTGAGCAATAAAATATAACAATACCGATTCTAACTTTTTTGTTGGATGACGTAGTGGTAATGTTGTTGCAATCCCACACCCTGATGGTGTATAAACTTAAATGTTTTGCATAACATGAAATATTGTTAATGGGAATGTGTTGTTTCTAATGTTAAATATAGAAAGCAGATAACAAGAAAAAAATAGAAATAATGTTGCAGGTAGATACGAAACCTTAGCCCAAACACATATATGATTAGACAGGATGTCAACGATGCATTCATAACTAACATGTGATTATTCAAAAATTGAAATAGTACAGTGGGAAACAACCAACTAACTAACTCTCTAAGCTTTTTTTTAAAACACGAAGAGAGCAAATACAAGCACAAGCGTAAATAATTAAATAAGTTACAAGGGGTTCGAATCTTTTGATCTAGGTATGGATGCAGACAGGTACTAAGTTTTGTGTGTGATAATGGAAAATCCCCCTTCAATATAATAACATAGTGGTAATGTTTGGTCTTGCCTTGTTCCTATCGATAACGTAGTGGTTACACGAAAGAAAGAAATAAAAAAAAAATTAAAACACTGCGTCCCCCTATTAAGAAATACTTCTCGAAATTTATTCAACTTTTTTTGTTCTCTTCCTATCTTCGTAACTAAAAAAAAATGTTTTGTCAAACGTTTGGATGACTATGAAAATATTAAAACATATGATGTAATAATAAAATGTTGTTGCATTGTAATCAAATGAATTCGTTGAATATGTAGAATATGGTAGGATATATCTTAAAATGTTAGAAGCTATTTGTTATGGTATTTTTTCTCTTTCTCTCTCTCTCTCTACTCTTTCTTAAATTTTCATCATCATAGTTAAAATTAATCCAAGAGAAAATATATATTTTGTGTTGACATGGGAAACATGCAATAAAAAATGCATGATCAGTAGTTAAGGTCAAGAGCTGAATAAACAGTGAGGGTGATACACGCAAGCTTCCAGCTGTGTGATTAGTACAAAATTGAGAGATGGAAGGCTTTTGTTGCTAAATCTTCAAGTTTAAGAAGGCAAAATAATTAGTTGGTTAATACGGAGCTAATTAGGAACTGGCATCCTCGAAACTTCATGCTGCAAGCCTCGCTTTTCAACGTTTCGGTAAACGTTCTTAAACGTTTCAACGTTTCGGTAAACGTTCTTAAACGTTTCAACGTTTCGGTAAACGTTCTTAAACGTTTCAACGTTTCGGTAAACGTTCTTAAACGTTTCAACGTTTATATAAGAACGTATAGAACGTACTGTGATACTCATCTTCACGATTAGTCAAACGTATTATTTATTGGCTGTTCATATATTCCATCCTTAAATTCTAATAATTATGTATTTTACCTAACAACAGATTAAATTAAATACCAAACATTATCGAGAAACAATTCCCAAAACATTATACTAAAATATTAACATTATAATAAGTGTTCTTGCATAGCTATTTCAGTCTTCAAACTGCTTCCAACGGCTTCCGTATGTTGATTCGCGATTAGTCAAACATGTCAAATGTAACTGCTATTAGTAAACGTACGAGGAAAATAAGTTTTGTAGAAATTCTCTTCTCAATAAGAATACTATATTACTACTTTTATTACATTAAATATTAATTAATTAACTGATTCTCTAGCACTCTTGATTCTGAAAATTCGTGGTTACAGTTCAATTTGTACTTATCCTGAGCAAAATTTATATATATATTCTATTCTAATTTTTACAGATTTCTTTTAGATCCATCTCCATCTTCGTTTTGGTCTTTTACCATTAGGTTTCCCAACAAGATTCCTGTAAAATCTTTTTTATTCCTTTCTATTTCGTGCCCACCTAAGTATTCGTGATTTAATCATCAATCTAATAATACTTGGAAACTAACATAAAATATGTACTTCTAAATTATGTAACCTTCACCATTCACTTGTTTCTTCACCCCTTTTAGGCTGAAATATTTTCCTAAGGATCTTATTTTCAAATACTCTCAATTTATGTTTTTTTTTTCAATTGTAAGAGACCAAGTTTCACACCCATATAATACTACAGGCAAAATTACTGTTTTGTATATTTTAACTTTTATTTTCTTAGATATTAAACGAGAAGACATGCATTTCCTGAATTAAACCTACTTAAGAGACCTGTAGGAAGACCAAAACAAAGATGGAGAGACAACATTGAGATGGACCTAAAGGAAATCGGTAGGGATAGAAAAAAGTATATAGAACTTGCTCAAGATAGGGACAGATGGAAGGCCTGTGTTGCTGCAGCCATGAACCTTCGGGTTTAAGAAGGCTAGGGAGTTAGTTAGTTAGTTAGTGTGTCTCACTGCTACACGGAAAATCCTACAGGAGTTTCATTTTTTCTTGGAAGTCTGAGATTCACCGAACCCCATATAGTACTAATTATCTTCATCGTTGCGATATAAAAAAAACATAAGTATTTGTGTTGTGAATAGAAGAGCCGGAAAATCGCATGTCACGGCATTTGATGTTATCTGTAACAAAAAAAAAAAGCATGAGGATCATGTCGGAAATGCACTTGTAAAAAGCGAGGCTTGCAGCATGAAGCTTCGAGGATGCCAGTTCCTAATTAGCTCCGTATTAACCAACTAATTATTTTGCCTTCTTAAACTTGAAGATTTAGCAACAAAAGCCTTCCATCTCTCAATTTTGTACTAATCACACAGCTGGAAGCTTGCGTGTATCACCCTCACTGTTTATTCAGCTCTTGACCTTAACTACTGATCATGCATTTTTTATTGCATGTTTCCCATGTCAACACAAAATATATATTTTCTCTTGGATTAATTTTAACTATGATGATGAAAATTTAAGAAAGAGTAGAGAGAGAGAGAGAGAAAAAGAAAAAATACCATAACAAATAGCTTCTAACATTTTAAGATATATCCTACCATATTCTACATATTCAACGAATTCATTTGATTACAATGCAACAACATTTTATTATTACATCATATGTTTTAATATTTTCATAGTCATCCAAACGTTTGACAAAACATTTTTTTTAGTTACGAAGATAGGAAGAGAACAAAAAAAGTTGAATAAATTTCGAGAAGTATTTCTTAATAGGGGGACGCAGTGTTTTAATTTTTTTTTATTTCTTTCTTTCGTGTAACCACTATGTTATCGATAGGAACAAGGCAAGACCAAACATTACCACTATGTTATTATATTGAAGGGGGATTTTCCATTATCACACACAAAACTTAGTACCTGTCTGCATCCATACCTAGATCAAAAGATTCGAACCCCTTGTAACTTATTTAATTATTTACGCTTGTGCTTGTATTTGCTCTCTTCGGGTTTAAAAAAAAAGCTTAGAGAGTTAGTTAGTTGGTTGTTTCCCACTGTACTATTTCAATTTTTGAATAATCACATGTTAGTTATGAATGCATCGTTGACATCCTGTCTAATCATATATGTGTTTGGGCTAAGGTTTCGTATCTACCTGCAACATTATTTCTTTTCTTCTTTTTCTTGTTATCTGCTTTCTATATTTAACATTAGAAACAACACATTCCCATTAACAATATTTCATGTTATGCAAAACATTTAAGTTTATACACCATCAGGGTGTGGGATTGCAACAACATTACCACTACGTCATCCAACAAAAAACCAGAATCGGTATTGTTATATTTTATTGCTCAGGTCATTTCATTTTTTAATATGTATAGCTATAGTGAACATACTAACTTAAGCCCTCAGACTCGTAAACCAACAAAAATACACCTCTGTTAACTGTCTTGTATTTGGGGAGGGGGTAGCTGTTGGTGCAATACACTTTGAAGTTTTTGTTTTCTAAGTGCCACACATCAATTTCATCATAATTATCATTATTCATCCTCATCGTTGTTATTAGCTAAAATTGCCTCTTCTTTTTTACAAATTTTCGTACTGATATCGTCTTAGCAGATTAACAGAAATCGTCTGAAGTTTGAACTCGTGACCCCTCCCAATACCGTTGCAAGCTTATTTGTGATTGTTCTCCTCAATTATTCAAAGTACCTCACTTTCATATTCAAATACACACAAGTAAAAAAAAAGTTCATATCACATTAGTGATTTTAAATTGTATTCTTGGGGGCCACTTTCTAACATTGTTGCCTGATATTAAAATAAGCGAAAACACTCTGCTATGCTTAAAAAAAAAAAAAAAACATTCAATCATTGTCAGATTGTACAACTGTATAGGTCGAGGTTTATAAGCCTCGTCCATCTCATTCTAGGGACTGCATATTTTGTATACAGTTTATAGTGGAATCACAACACAGGTTGTTAAGAATATCGTCAGTAAATATGAGAATTCTTGCTGTGAAATTTCTATGCTGTTTAACCTAATAGAATTCGAATCCCCGAGAGAGCTAAGTACTGAGCTTTAGCATTCCATATTAGCAAAACCTTTATACGTACGTATTTATAACCTCAATTTACTAATCAGGAAATCCCCCTTAGCCAACCAATTAGCACATTTTATATGACCTTCTATAGAGGAAGAGGACATGACATTTCCGAGCCGGTATTATTGATGTGATATTCTTAACAAGTTAATGCACATATATAGCTGTAAGTGTATCAATCTTTATGCAAACAAAACAAATAATTAGGAAATTCTTTTTAACCAAACAATCAACAAACATTTCTCTTTTTTATAGAGAAAAAAAAAGCATAACATTCCCGAGACAGCATTATTGATGTAACATTCTTAACAAGTCAATGCCTTAATGTTTACACACATACATAAGCGCATCAATCTCTAATCCAAGCTAAGGTCTAAATCACAAACCCCGACACCTTCTGTAAACAAACGGTCTCACCAATTCGATGTATCACTCCGCGTCAGCTGATCCATGACCGCAATCATCTGCTGTTACACTCATAGTTCGCCGCACCTATTCATTTTATATAAGAGCCTCTGAATGTGAGAACCCGCTCTCAAAACATCAGACGAATATGCAGCCGCATACATTGTTACTCTCCCGGTCATTCTCTCTTTCATAACCCTTAAAACTGCAGACACTGACACACCACTGCACTGGGATACCAACTTAGCCACTTCATTTGCTGGTTTCTCAGGATACCACTGACAGAACGTTACATAAATATTGAGTAGAATCTGTTTCTCACCCCTTTTCAAAGGCTGTCCTTGCTGGTGTTTTGAAAACAAGTTCGGAGAACACTGAGACCTTCCCGCACGCACAGAACTCGGCATGTTATTTTTCTAAGGATAAGTCAGGCAATATTACTAAGTTGCACTACTTCCTTGCTGTTCACATGATTATTTTTAGAAAATAACCAATGTTATAAAATATTATTATGTACACGAATCTCTAAGCTCATTGAAAGTTACAATGCATATTACTACAAAATATTCACACTTATCTTGCCTTGCCATGTCACCAAGTTATTTTACGAAGTGCACTCTATTTGGCGAAAAAAAATCGTTATTAGGATGCTTGTCAAAATTTCCAACCGCAATAAATTTACTAACTTTCTTTGTCATCATCATCAATATATTTATTGGACTTACAGCATTGCATATGGCTGTTTATGCCCATTATATATTTTATTTACATAAGATACAATTTACATAAAATCTACAAACAAATTTCAAATACACTCCTATCTATATCATCCTTAGAAATATACATTACCATGTTATATCATTTTGTCTAAAAAGATGCAAGTAAAATATATTCAATTCGCATGCAAAAAAAAAAGCCAAATTTATGGGAACTAATTACTGGTGCAAAAAGTTAATCATAAAAATGAAGCAATAAGTACAAAAAAAAGCATTGGGTTTAAAGTGAGACGTCATTTGCGGCAGCGTATCCCATACTACAAATTTGCCATTGTTTTACCTTACGTAATAAATCCTGTAACAACGCTGGATTTTCGTGTGGATTATTTTACTTCTATGAGTTTGCAATGCTTTCTGCATGCAGGCGGTTTTGTTTACAGAAGGTGTCAGGGTTTGTGATTTAAACTATAGTATTATTGACGTGACATTCTTAACAGGTTGACGTCACATATACACACACGCACGCACAGTCAGGGAATGTTTGCAGAAGTTGACTTGCTCACCGAGTTCAGACGTTTACTCATTGATGACTCCGTCGTTGTCGTCTATAAAAAAAAACCTAAGTATTTTGCAAACAATAAGAGTTATCGAAAAATCTCCTCTTGTCGATTTTTTTTGGTGACGTGGAGTACGCGTAGAGAGGTCGGGTTTAGTGTATCGGTCGAATCTCGGTGTCCTCTGTCCTCCCATACCAAAATAAACATAGGTCGTCATAAAACCAATTTTTTTCGTTAATCGAAAATTTTCCAAGTCCACAGCGTTAAATTGCAAATATATCTAGAATTTTTGATAAACAGAAGTGTCCCATAGGATTTTTTGAGAAAAAAAAAAACACGTGAAACTCTACAGAGGTATATGGTTATCTAACCACGGCCGTTAGAACCTTTACTTTTTTGGTTGGGCACCACGCACTCCTGGCGAGGTTATAAAAGCCAGGTATCCTAAAAAACAACAATTATTATTTGTTTGTTTGCGTCACAATACAGAAATAATAAAAAACACGCGCGCGCGTGTGGCACATCATTCCCCCGAGAGAGGTTTACAAAAATCACGATATATAAACATTTGGTCCCCCGGGGACTTGGAAAATTACGATAAGATGTATTCGCTCACCATTGTTGCCAGCTATAGGTCTCTCTCTCTCTCTTCATCTTACAGCAACATTGGCATCTCTATTTTTTTAGTTGCAGGTGGTTTGCCAACACACTCTAGTTAATAATACTACATATTATACACACACACACACATACTGTGTTGCCATCCACCCATCTCTCTCTTTTACGGCAGTGCGTGTTTGTTGCCGGCTCTCCTTGCCCAGTATGTGTAGGTTGGCAAAAATTGCTTTATGCACTGTAAGGCAAGCCTCAAGCAAGGTTGCCAGCTCCCTGCTTTAGGTTAGGTTAGACCAAGAAAAAAAAGCTGTAGGTAGGCTGTCGGTTGTTTAACTCTTCCCTTTTTCTTTTTCTCCTCTCTCTTTTTTGTAAAAAGCTATGGCAAAAATACCAGTAGGTTGGCAACCTTGCTTTATGCACTGTAAGACAAGCCTCAAGCAAAGTTGCCAGCTCCTTGCTTTAGGCTAGGTTAGACCAAGAAAAAAACCTTGGTGATTTTTTCGAGTAAAATATTGGCAACACTGCAAGAAAATAGGGCTTATGCCTTACAAAAACAAACCATTAAGACGAGCCCCACCGAGCCCCACTTTCGGTTTTTTGAACTCTCTATTTGGGTCTACTTCAACCTGGGAGAGAAGATAATGCCCGAGGGCAAAACCGTGCAGACGCTCTACGAGAAAAACAAGATAGACAATCTGTTGCAGTACAACATCCAGGATTCGATGCTTGTGAGAGACGTGTGTTTCTGAAAAACAGACTCGTGCAAACAATCGTCTCAACATACTGCCAGAGCGTGTTGCGCGCGGACCAGGTTCGAGGACACAAACTCAACTTGTATCTCTCGCATTACTATTTCAGCAAAGCATTGCAGAACAAGCGATGTTTGTGTTTCCCACCCGGCACGGAAGTTGATGTTTATCGCAGCGTCACGAATCCCACCCCGGCTGCACGGAAGCTAATCTTCACGTGTATTTCTCATAGGACACGTTTAATGTCACGTGCATACGTAAAATTATGGCCTTGCGTAAAAAAATCAAAAAATTTAAGAACAATAAAACTTTGCCGCCGGGCAAACTGCTCAAAATAGACACCAAACAGAACACCTCCGAAGAGATTCGCCCCCACGTCAATCAATTTTATGTTCAAAAGCCGTACGGGAAAACTTTTACTTCTTGGTTGGGCACCACGCACCCTGGCGAGGTTATAGGGGCCAGGTATCCTAAAAAACAACAATTATTATTTTGTTTGTTTGTTTGCGTCACAATACATGCGCGCGTGTGTGTGTGTGTGCGTGTATGTGTGTGTGTGTGCGCGGCACATCGTTCTCGAGAGAGGTAGGTTTACAAAAGTCACGATATACAAACATTGGCCCCCGGGAGTTGGAAAATTACGATATGGCGCATTCGCTCATTACTGTTCCCAGCTATAAGTTTTTCTCTCTCTCTAGCCCTTGCCAACTAAAAAAAAGTGTAGGTAGGAGTTGGTAACACTGCGAGAAAATAGAGATCATGCCTTACAAGAAAAAACCATTAAGGCGATTTTTATTTGATGACGTTGAACCCGTGCAGTGTTGCCACCCATCCATCTCTCTCTTTTACGGCAGTGCCGGCTCTCCTTGTTTAGTATATGTAGGTTGGCAAAAATTGCTTTATGCACTGTAAAGCAAACCTCAAGCAAAGTTACCAGCTCCTTGCTTTAGGCTAGGTTAGACAAAAAAAGCTGTAGGTAGGATGTCGGTTGTTTAACTCTTCCCTCTCTCTCTCTCCTCTCTCTTTTCTTTGTAAAAAGCCATGGCAAAAGTACCAGTAGGTTGGCAAACTTGCTTTATGCACTCTAAAACAAGCCTCAAGCAAGGTTGCCAGCTCCTTGCTTTAGGTTACGTTAGACCAAAAACCTTGGTGATTTTTTTCGAGTAAGATGTTGGTAATACTGTGTCCGAAAATAGGGGGGGTTTATGCCTTACAAGAGCAAACCATTAAAGCAAGCCCCACCAAGCTTTACTTTCGGGTGTAGTGTTCGCAACACTGTGAGAAAAAAGTTGCCAGCTCCTTGCTTTAGGTTAGGTTACCCCAAAAACCTTGGTGATTTTTTCGAGTGAGGAGTTGGCAACACTGCGAGAAAAAGGTTGCCAGCTTCTTGCTTTAGGTTAGGTTACCCCAAAAACCTTGGTGATTTTTTCGACCAAAAACCTTGGTGATTTTTTCGAGTGAGGAGCTGGCAACACTGCAAGAAAAAGGTTGCCAGCTCCTTGCTTTAGGTTAGGTTACCCCAAAAACCTTGGTGATCTTTTCGACCAAAAACCTTGGTGATTTTTTCGAGTGAGGAGCTGGCAACACTGCTCCTCACTTCAGCTCCTCACTTGAGGGCGCAGAACCGGGCTGATTGCACTACTGTTCAAACTTATATGTTTGAACAAAAATGTGTTCAAACTATTTGGTTTAAACTATGCAGCAACTACTCAACATCTGAGTCCCAACAATCTTGAGACGTGCTAAAAGTCATTTGTTCGAATTTATTTGTTTTAAGAATATTTGCCTGATAGCGCCGGTGACGCGTGCAGGTCACTGGGAATGAAATTTCTATACCTTATGATTCCAAATAGAAAATGCTTAACTTACAAATAACAACATCTACTTTCCATAATAAGGACACTAACCCAATTTACAAACACATGCGGAATTCCCCCTCTGAAAAGGAAGAATTAAACATTTAAGCATTGTCACAAATAACCAAATACAGATGAAAGAAAATGTTAAAGAACGCAAATATGAGCACAAAGAAACAATGAACTCATTTATTGAGTTGAATAATTACACATGTTTCATGCTTATGAGAGCATTATCAGTCCGCTGATTTGAAAGTACTTGAACAGAACTTTTCAACCTTACTGATGCATATATTGTTTTTAGTATCAAGGAGTGTATCTCCTTATTGAACTATGATATGTGAATCAACTGTCAATACGTTGATCGTGAAAATTACCATATATGGTCATGTGACCTTCAAGAACTTATCAATACCAAATGCACACCATGCAATAGATATCTGCAAAAATATATACATATGGTATATGTGATCAACGAGAAGTTAACAATATCCAATATACATCAAACCAAACAATTCTGTGACATATAACGTCCAATATTTATCATGGCCAAATTACCACTTTATATATTATCAAATGTCAAACGCGTTTCGCTCAAGATGCTAAGAATTCAAATTTCAGACATCAATGGCGTCCATTTACGTCGCGCTCCTCCACGCGGTGCAAATAATGATTTGTTCGTTATCCAAAGAACCACACTGACCACACGCTAGCATGCTTCGAAATACATTAACAGACGGGAAGATCTACCAACAAGCGTCGAAACATGAGCTCATGCAATACTAAAAGTACATATGCAGCTTACCTCTCTTGTGATATCACGAGGCAAAATCCGCTACTCATTCCACCTTGTTTAGTTCCAGCATTCCAAGTCCAGCTCGCCTTCCCAACGATCCGTGCATATTCCAAACATTGGCTTAACTTTTCCAGTCCTAAGGCCAAGTAAAGTTATCGTGCGACTCAGGCGTCCACGCCGAAATGTGCAGATTTTGGTCACCGTTTATTCATTGCGATGCCGTTTGTTCAGCGTCCATTCCGCCAGAATCCACTCCTTTTTTCTTCTTCTTTTAGTCCTCGTTCCCCCATCCTTTTGTGCAGAGCACGATTGTCTTTACCAAATCAACAATTTACTTGATTAAGAAACCACACGTTAACAAATATGCGTATGCGTTAAGAATCATATTGTAATACTTATTGAGATAAACTTTTTGCTGTCAATTATACGATGGCACCTAGACCAATACGCTGTAAATTTTATAATTTTCCGCCATTACTGCGAATTGCCCATGCGTGCAGTGGCCGACACTTCAAAATGTCCCTGTGTATAAGCAAACCGGATATCAAACAAAGGAACTTACAATTTAAATACGTACACCGGCCAGAGCCATCTAGCGACTCTTCGCGTAACTACGAAAGCAACAAAGTTTTTATACTGCATTGACATTCCACCTGTCTTGAATTATCTACACTAGAAGAGTTCATCGTCTTAGGACGTGAGTTGGGCTACTTTACCCCAGCAAACACACACGAAACTCAAGTTACCAGAATGCCTTATGACAGCTCGTCATAAATGGCGCCCAACATAAGGCTCAACCCTCTCACACTACTTTTGATACAATGTTAATTTTAGACTTACATTAATTAAACATTCATATTCTACATATACACTAACATACATATTTAAAATATACAGACATACTACTTTATTGTTTACAATATGAAACATCCCGGATCACCAACCCTGGTGACTCCATCATTCTCCAGAAAGAAGGAACCCCGCATGTGTCTTGGTGTCTTGCATAACATAGTGGCTTGTATATTCTTGGTCGGAGCATGAAACAAATAAATGCCTAGGCCCACCGCAACATTATACTTACTTGACTATTTGCCCGCAGCAAGCATAACCTAACTTGACCTTTACCACATCATTCCTGCCCTCACCCGCAATTTGAACATCACCCCCATGTATCTACCTAAACAACTTTTACTTTGCTTCTGGATTCATTCTATCTGAGCTAATCACTATTTAAAGGCGTAGTATGAGCCTTGTGTGTTACTACCCTATTGCGCTAAAGTTGGTATTTTCTTAGATCTGACAACAACAACAATGCAGATAGTGGTGTTCCTAATATTAATGAGAAGAATGCCCTTGAGAAATCTATCGTTGAAAATGTTTTATCTTATTTTGGAGCAATCAGGAAAATTTCAGGCTCATCTCGCATGCTAGTACGCCGCAGAAATTTCACCTACTTGGTCAACTCGCCCGCCGCAGGCTCAATCTCACTTTACCCATACGAGAAATTTTAACCTTACACTTCCCCTACCCCACCTTTATCTACACTGTCTTTAACTGCAACGTCTGATTCACAGCTAAACCCCATCGTCTGTAACAATTCATCCACACCCTCCAAATTCAAATCTAGTAATCTTTGCACCCACATTTTTACCTTGTCCTCTGAACAATTCCAAACTTTACAATTTTCTATCGACTGGTGATCCATTTTTTCTCCTGGCACACAATCTATTAATGACAGCGTAGAATCTTTACTGTTCTTTACACAAAGGTAAGGGCCGACAAAGAGGTCACAATATTTCCTTATCCCCTTATCTCCGGTGCCACTTAAGAACTGATTTTTAACGAAGACTAGCATACCCTCTCTTACTACAGGTTTCACATCCATCTTAGCATTTTGTTGCTTCAATTTATTTTGCCTTTTACTGAGGCTAGACAGATTCGCCATAACTAACTTGTCCTTCCAAGTGACATTGTTAGCATCGACCCCCAGCGTCGGTATATCGGTCAAACTCCTTGTCATGTTTAATCTCAACTTCATTGGAGAATATCCTGTTTGTGACGAAGTGGAACAATTCAGAAGGCGCAGAGCTTCAGGTACTCTTTCCGGCCATTTGTTATGATTGGAATTACAGAGTATTCTCATAAAACGGTTCAATTCCGAATGATAGCGCTCTACCCAATTTGAGCTCGGATGGTACACCGGAGTGTAAACAAGTTGTACCCCCCATGTTTTCATTGAATTCTGAAAAATTTTCGACTTAAATTGTGGCCCATTATCAGAAACTATCCTCTGAGGAATCCCCAAATGAACGAAGTACACTTTTGACAATTTATTCACAAAGGTATTAGCATTGCTATTAACCACCGGGTATGCCACCAAATACCTTGTTGCTGCATCTAGGACCGTAAACAAACATCTTTCTCGCTTAGGCCCCAGCGCAAACGGACCCTGCAGATCAATAAACAAAATCTGCCCTGGCATATCTGTGAAATGAGACCTTGCAACAATTTTAGCCGGATGTTTGTTCGGTTTTGTACGCTGACACAGCTCACAGTTTTTTACATACGACTTAATATCAGACTTCATTCCTTGCCAATAGAAAACCCGATATAAGTGAGATAAAGTTTTGGCAACACCGAAGTCTCCCATGTCATCACTCTGTAAATCAATCAACTCCTCCTTGGTGAAAATCTTCTGATTTAAATGCGTAACTACAGAAACATTTACCAAAAATTGGGAACCAGGTGTATCTGGAAAGTTTCTATTCATTGAAACGTTCATCAAAGACAAGTCCGGTCCCAAAGAATCTACTTCTCTAAGAGGTGTGAACTTCAAAAGTGCTTTACCATTGGGAGTATGATAAAAGAAAGCATCTACGTCAAAGTTTAGTTCACCGTGAACCCCATATATCACATCTAAACCTAGAAAAACGAGTACATTTAATTTTTTCACCACTAGAAACTGTACATAATAATCATGCCCCTCCAAATTGATCATCAACTTCGTGATTCCTTCAACAGATTTAGACCTCGAACCAGTATAATCTACTAATTTAATATTGGATGCTGGTTCCAATCTTGGTCTCGAATTCAAAGACGAAATCGATTTCCAAGTGTTAAATTCGAGGAGAGACACCTCGGCACCACTATCACAGAGAGCATTAAAAACTTTACCTAATATGGCAATTTTAATCATAGCAGACGTATGTCGTTGGTAATCCACATTAACAGGTATTGTTGAATTCATTGCATCAAGAAAATCACTCTCCACTTCCCACGTATCATTTATATTTACAAACTGTATAGCAGGAAATTTTACCTCACCCTCACCCCCTGCCCGTTGGTAAGAGCTCCTCTCCCGTTTTCCGACCTGAGTGGTTCATTGGAAGTCTCTTCGACAGCATGTATCTCTGCCTCGACTACAAACTGAGAACTAGATTCAGGACTCATAATCTTGCGACGAGCTACATGACATTCGTTCAAACTTATATGTTTGAACAAAAATGTGTTCAAACTATTTGGTTTAAACTATGCAGCAACTACTCAACATCTGAGTCCCAACAATCTTGAGACGTGCTAAAAGTCATTTGTTCGAATTTATTTGTTTTAAGAATATTTGCCTGATAGCGCCGGTGACGCGTGCAGGTCACTGGGAATGAAATTTCTATACCTTATGATTCCAAATAGAAAATGCTTAACTTACAAATAACAACATCCACTTTCCATAATAAGGACACTAACCCAATTTACAAACACATGCGGAATTCCCCCTCTGAAAAGGAAGAATTAAACATTTAAGCATTGTCACAAATAACCAAATACAGATGAAAGAAAATGTTAAAGAACGCAAATATGAGCACAAAGAAACAATGAACTCATTTATTGAGTGGAATAATTACATATGTTTCATGCTTATGAGAGCATTATCAGTCCGCTGATTTGAAAGTACTTGAACAGATCTTTTCAACCTTACTGAAGCATATATTGTTTTTAGTATCAAGGAGTGTATCTCCTTATTGAACTATGATATGTGAATCAACTGTCAATACGTTGATCGTGAAAATTACCATATATGGTCATGTGACCTTCAAGAACTTATCAATACCAAATGCACACCATGCAATAGATATCTGCAAAAATATATACATATGGTATATGTGATCAACGAGAAGTTAACAATATCCAATATACATCAAACCAAACAATTCTGTGACATATAACGTCCAATATTTATCATGGCCAAATTACCACTTTATATATTATCAAATGTCAAACGCGTTTCGCTCAAGATGCTAAGAATTCAAATTTCAGACATCAATGGCGTCCATTTACGTCGCGCTCCTCCACGCGGTGCAAATAATGATTTGTTCGTTATCCAAAGAACCACACTGACCACACGCTAGCATGCTTCGAAATACATTAACAGACGGGAAGATCTACCAACAAGCGTCGAAACATGAGCTCATGCAATACTAAAAGTACATATGCAGCTTACCTCTCTTGTGATATCACGAGGCAAAATCCGCTACTCATTCCACCTTGTTTAGTTCCAGCATTCCAAGTCCAGCTCGCCTTCCCAACGATCCGTGCATATTCCAAACATTGGCTCAACTTTTCCAGTCCTAAGGCCAAGTAAAGTTATCGTGCGACTCAGGCGTCCACGCCGAAATGTGCAGATTTTGGTCACCGTTTATTCATTCCGATGCCGTTTGTTCAGCGTCCATTCCGCCAGAATCCACTCCTTTTTTCTTCTTCTTTTAGTCCTCGTTCCCCCATCCTTTTGTGCAGAGCACGATTGTCTTTACCAAATCAACAATTTACTTGATTAAGAAACCACACGTTTACAAATATGCGTATGCGTTAAGAATCCTATTGTAATACTTATTGAGATAAACTTTTTGCTGTCAATTATACGATGGCACCTAGACCAATACGCTGTAAATTTTATAATTTTCCGCCATTACTGCGAATTGCCCATGCGTGCAGTGGCCGACACTTCAAAATGTCCCTGTGTATAAGCAAACCGGATATGAAACAAGGAACTTACAATTTAAATACGTACACCGGCCAGAGCCATCTAGCGACTCTTCGCGTAACTACGAAAGCAACAAAGTTTTTATACTGCATTGACATTCCACCTGTCTTGAATTATCTACACTAGAAGAGTTCATCGTCTTAGGACGTGAGTTGGGCTACTTTACCCCAGCAAACACACACGAAACTCAAGTTACCAGAATGCCTTATGACAGCTCGTCATAAATGGCGCCCAAGATAGGGCTCAACCCTCTCACACTACTTTTGATACAATGTTAATTTTAGACTTACATTAATTAAACATTCATATTCTACATATACACTAACATACATATTTAAAATATACAGACATACTACTTTATTGTTTACAATATGAAACATCCCGGATCACCAACCCTGGTGACTCCATCATTCTCCAGAAAGAAGGAACCCCGCATGTGTCTTGGTGTCTTGCATAACATAGTGGCTTGCATATTCTTGGTCGGAGCATGAAACAAATAAATGCCTAGGCCCACCGCAACATTATATTTACTTGACTATTTTCCCGCAGCAAGCATAACCTAACTTGACCTTTACCATTTACATACGTACACCGGCCAGAGCCATCTAGCGACTCTTCGCGTAACTACGAAAGCAACAAAGTTGTTATACTGCATTGACATTCCACCTGTCGTGAATTCTCTACACTAGAAGAGTTCATCGTTTTAGGACATGAGTTCGGCTACTTTACCCCAGCAAACAAACACGAAACTCAAGTTACCAGAATGCCTTATGACAGGTCGTCATACATGGGAGACGAGTACGATCCCAATCAGGAGTGCAGCTACATCATATACTTGGACGCCAGCAACCTGTATGGTTATGCGATGACGCAGAAGCTGCCACAGTCTAATTTCGAGTGGTCGGACATCACCGAAGACGGACTGAAACATCTGCTTGAAGAGGATAATTTTGCAGGATCGACAGGATACTTCGCGGAGGTAGACTTGGAGTATTCTTCAGAATTGCACCAGCTCCATTCGGATTTTCCTCTGGCGCCTGAGCTAAAATGTCCTCCTCGCTCCAATCAACCAAAGCTGCTTCTGACGTTGGAGAGGAAGTATCATTACGTAGTGCACTGCAAACTGCAGGGCCTTGTTTTAACTAAAACTTGTTTAACTAAAGTGCACAGAGTTTTGAAATTCACGCAGTGCAAATGGCTGGAACCCTACATCAACATGAACACCCAGAAGCGGCAGGTGTCGACATCTGACCTGGATAAGGATATGTAAAAACTGATGAACAACGCCATCTACAGAAAAACAATGGAGAATGTAAGGAAATACAAGGACATCAAGATAGTTTCGGACGAAAAAAATGCAGGAAGTGGGTTGCCAACCCACGCTTCAAGAGCAGGAAAATTTTCACCGAGAACCTGACGTTGCTTCATCTTGACAAATCCTGCATTACGTTCAACAAACCGACGTACGTGGGGGCTGCAATTCTCGAACTGTCGAAACTGCAAATGTACGAGTTCCACTACAACATCATGAAGCCACGATACAAAAATCAAATCCAGATCGCTTACATGGATACGGACAGTTTCGTTTATATGATGAAGGAAGATCCGTACAGGGGCATGGTAACCGAATTGAAGGAACATTTCGACACTTCGGGCTATCCACAGCCGAACCCCTACAACATTTTGCCAAGAAACAAGAAAGTTCCCGGATTAATGAAGGACGAAATGAACGGTGAGATCATCAGATAGTTCGTGGGACTCAGGGCTAAATCGTATTGTATCAGAACGACCGTTGCCACCATCAAGAAGTCCAAGGGAGTTGGGAAAATCACTGTTCAGGGGAAGTAAAACGTCGAGGATTACATCGAATGCCTGAAGAAGTAACTTCCCATCCTACGGGAAGAGAGGAGGTTCCAGAGCATAGACCATGATGTGAAGACCGTGAAACTGAACAAATTGGCGTTGGATGCAGAGGATGACAAGAGAAAAGTTTTAACTGTTGTATTCACACCGTTCCATGGGGCTATTCACCAATCGGAGAGAAGTTCAAATCATGCAATAACTGAAATTAGACTAATTCTAATCCTGCATATAACGAATCCACTTCGCACGCACACACACGCTTCTGTAAATACTTTTTCTTTCACTTCATTTCCGACATTCATCTATTTTTTTTTTGCTGAAATAAACGGCAGTCTCTTCCCTATCGTATCACCAAAACCTTTTCTAACCATTTATTGGTCTTTCCTACACTATCCCAATGTTGGTCTTGGGGTTGGCACAGAGAGAAAAGAAGGCAGCAGCTGAATCAGAATGCAGTTCACGGATAGCAGTAAGTCAATAGTAAATAAATAGACATAATAAAATAGGAGTTCTTCGCAATGCGTCAGAAAGGAGTGGCTTAGCAAATCCATTACTCGGAACTCAAAAAGTTTCGGGCATTGATTATATACTCACGAAGAAGCAACGCGAGAAGAAAATTAAATGTTTAAAGAAGGGTCACGGGATGAAGCTAGTAGTGGTATTGGCCCCACAACCAGTGCCGGAAAGGAAGAACTGCTCTTATGCAGATTTGCTATACTTAAAACAAGCTCAACATGAGCATATGAGTTTTTTGCTCTAGTGTGGAACCCTGCCTAATCCAAGATTTTTGTAAAAATGCCCTCTTCAGAAAGGAAGAGCTCCCTCAGATTGATTTGTTTATACTTAAAATTTGCTCAACATGTTCATATGAGTTTTTTGCTCTAGTCTAGCACCTGCCTAACCCAAGAGTTTTGTAAAAATGCTCTTCGGAAAGTATTAACCCTCCTCAAGCAGATTTTTGTCTATAAACTTGTATCCATACCCACCTATACATATTTACTTCAGGTTTAAGTTCAATTGGATACCAGGTTCAATTTTTTTATCTATATGCAGAGCCCCCCTCTAGTCTAGCCATAACCTTGTTATGTATTGATTTTTGCTTCCCGAGTTGTGCGTAAACAATTGCCCGACAATACAATGAGCGAACAAACATGCTTAAAATGTTTTTATAATCTTTTGATCAGTTCCATTAGTAAATGCCTGGGAGTTGTATGTCAACAGATATAATCTATATTGTGTCTTGTCAGAGAGTTATTCATCGTCATTAGTAAATGCCTGGGAGATTATATCTGTTGACATTACCTGTACTGTGCCTTTTCCAAGGGAAATTACATGTCATTTGTCATGGAACTCAAAGAGAAATTCTTATCTGTACTGTGCCCCTTTTCAGGAACCATCCATCATATTGAGGAAATTCCTGGATATTGTCATGCAAACCGAATTGCGGGTTTGGTCTTGTTGCACACAAGTCTTTAACTTACAGAATAATCATTGCAATATTTCTGTATTTCAGCTTTTGGCAGATGTGTTGTGTTTTGGGTAGGTATAAAAGTTTTTCTGCCATGAGCAGAGGTGCTATAAAATGGGTAGGTAATATATTTTCTGACGGTAAAGTATTGTTTTATATCCAAAGGGCCTCTGTGTTTGAATCGGATCTCTAGAATTGCTCTGTGACCCTCTCATTTCTTACATCATAAACATATGATTTTTCCCCTATGAGAATAACACTACAAATGGTGTCATCAGGTAATGCCTCATGGAATTCACAGATAATTTTAATGTTTGTCCTGTCATTCACCACAACTTGTTTTCTTTTTGAGGTGTTGATGACAAACATGGGTCTCTGTGTCTTGAATTCATCTGGTGTGTAATACATGTCAGTACTGCCAGTAGTGACCCTTTTGAAAGCCGAAAATGCCTCATATAATTTAAGAAAATCATCCTTGGACATGTCTAAATTGTAATTTTCTCTAGGAAAAACCTCATTTCTGCCATTTTTAAGATATATGTTCTTCATGTTGCAGTTATCAAATTTACTTGAATTTTTTTCCTGATTGTTGTGTCTCCCAGTCTGAAACAGAAACACCACAAAATCCGGCATGTCGTATTGTATACTGGAGAATGAATTTGTAGCATCAAACTCATAATATGTGCCAGATGCGGGCTTCTGTACAGATTGATATGTGTAAAATTGCAGAGGAATCTGTGGATTTTTTAGGATATCAGCTTTGTATTTAAGAGCATAACTGGCCTCATATTCAACAACTGGCATTCTTAGCTCCATAGTCTGAATAATGCATTTGCCTGCATCTGGTAAGGTATTAGGCAGAGCTTCTCCTGTAGAGTTTAATGTGCTGTACCTCATCAAAGCATTGTTATCATTGGCAGCTCTTCTAAATGTAATTCTTAACCCACCCTTCCACATAATATCTTTGTAATCGGAGAAGAATCCTGGCAACAGGCGCATAGGGAACAGCACTGTATGATTTTTAGATAATATCTTATCACCAGCCTCAAATCCACCGATTTTGTAGTAAGAAGCTTCGGTTTTGGATAATTTTAATGTGGCCAAAGCCGTGGAGGTAATGCCGGGATAATCTATTCTGTTTATAACAACACCATGCTTTCTGATCTCAATTTCAGAGAATAGATGCGGCACAAAATTATCTACCAATCTTATATTTGAATTTGCCGGATAATCTGTACCATCGAGCTTTACAACATCAAATTTGATGTATAGATCTGCTCTGTGAGGGTGTATAAATCCATCCCCTACATCAAGATCAACCTCAATCTCTGTGTTGGGTTGATTTAAATTTGCAAATGTCCTCCTGTTTGGAGGGAATGATTGTAGCTCATAACTCTCAATATTTTCCATTGTATGTATTTTTATTTAAATATTAATCTCTATGATTGCAGTTGTTGTGGCTCCAGCAAAATCAACTAATTCTTCTTTTTCATTAGTGACCATCAATTCAATGTAATCTATTCTATTATGACACACAGGAAAATATAATGTTGGGGATGGATTGTAGATGATGGGCTCCATGAATTCGGAATTAGGTTTGAATGTTGCAATGATGCCAGTTTGTTTGTGAGTGCCTATGCCATTTGATTTGGTGATCATACCCTCGGCCACATTACAGTGAATATTCAGAGTCTCTATGGCTAAGAATTTAGGTATATTCATAGCAGTGTGTTTGATGCCTGCTTCGAGTTTTGTGTTGTTCTCAAAGCCTAACAGCTCTCCTATAGTACCCAGATTTACTGTTTCTGTGGCAGATACAATTTCTACTCTGTGAGTGACAGAATTTTGACTTAACACTACACCTCTGGGTAATTGAGCATTTAGAGTGGATAGATTATATTGCCCTGGAGTGATGACAATTTTTTGATCCCCTACTGCAATTTTGTTGTTGTGGTGTGTAATATTAGGTATCAAGTACATGCCGTAAAATGCTCTGAGAGCTATTGTTTTGGGATACACTATGTCATCATGCAATTTGAGTTTCAATATTGAATTTTGGCTGGTGAGATGGATAAATACCACAAGGCCTTTTGAAAATTTTCAATTGATGGTTTATTTATTTGAGACATATATCTAAGAACAGATAAACACAAATGTCCGCAATTAACATCTTTGAAATTTTGAACACGGGCATTATTGTAATAAAGATTAGCTGATTTTAGATATTTTACTAAATTCTCAGGTGGAACACCTCCAAATGAATCAAACACAAATGCCTCATTTTTTAAATATTTAAGATAACAGATCCAGTGAGTGCCCTGATTTTTGTACTCATCCAAATTAACAGTGCCACACTCTTGGTTGAGTGGTTGTTCCGGTAAAGAATCAGACATGTACACACCTCTAAAATGTTTGATGCCCAGTGGCTTGATTAAAGCTTCAATATCTTGGTTTGTAAGCGACTCTTGTTTTTTTAAATTTATTCATGGCTCTCTTAACACCTTTGCCTTTTTTCTCCATGGCCAGGTTATGGCGCCTCTGCTCATCTAATTCTGCCTTATTTTTCTTGGCATCTATTACTGTTTTTGCTATGGCAGCTGATCCCCCGGCCAAGCTCCCAACAGCCCCGAGAGCAGCTAAGATGGCAGGGATAGTAAATATGAAACCACCCACATGTGATTTTTTTCTTGATTGCTGTAATTTTTTTAATTGGGGGGTACTAAGCAACAATTTCATACCATGGCCCTTTGCAAGACAAGAGCTTTTTTTCTTGCGCTACTTTTTGGTCAAAAGACTATCAATAGTTTTAAGAGATTTGAGACCTGCATAAGTTATTTGATACATAACACCCTTGGCCTTCATTCTAGGTTTATTATATACATATTCACAATCCCCACCCCAGTTTTTGTTTGGTGCTCATAGCTATGGTGGTTCCCAATGCTGCTATTTTTTCACTCAAAGAAGCATCTTTGCTTACAAATCTACCAAATGCAGCCTCTTCTAATTTCCTGTCTGCAACATGTCTCTTGTCAAGATCAGTATGTGTGTTGTATGCTATGTCATGGTCTCTGCAAGCAGCATCTAGGGGATTTACACCAGGATCCCCTCTGTTTAATCTATGGTCCAATTTTGTACCGGGACCACAATACTGATAGCCTGGAATATGTAGTTCAAATGGCAGCTTGTTTATAATGTCATTAACCAACCCCCGACCCTCAGAAATATTCCAAAATTTAGGTGGTAGAGTATTAATAATTTTTATAAGATATCCAATCCCCTTAGTGTCATTCACTATAAAATTAGACAATTTGGTGCTTATCATGTCCATAATTCCAACCTTTTCATTGTAAAAATTGTAGTTCCCAGCATTTTCCTCCCCAGCTATCACGAATAACCTATCTACAAGTTTCCTGACATCATCAACCCACACAAATTCTTTAGGCAGGGTGTTGTATTGTTTGATTCCACTGCCAGTCTTAATTTGTGACCATATGGGCTTGATTAAATTATTGTATTTTGCCCCACTGCTAGACTTGACTCTTTTTTGTGTGGGATCATTGTTCTGGTATAGAGCATCTGATTTTATTAATATTTCTTTGTAATATTCATAATCTTGATCTGTATAGCTGCCAGGTCTTTTCCTAGTCATCAGTTCCCACAACCCAGGTGTGCCGGGGTACTTAACAAAAGCACCTTTTTCTCCGAGACGAGATTCTGAATAAACAATCAGATCATCCCCCATAAATGTTACTCTGAAATTGCCAATTCTATGTATGATGCTACCATCAAGCTCTGTGTCAGCATATAAGCCAAACACCTCATCTTTATTGTCTTTAGGTGTGGTTAAATATTTTTGAGCAAGAAGACCCAATTCAATAGGATCCTGAATAGCTTCAATTCTTCTAGGAGCAATAGGACTAGGTGTATGAATACTGGAAAGTGGGGTGAATGGATAATCTAATATGTTCCTAGCAGCTACAGGCACAAGCTCTGTGATCAAATCTTGATTTTGCTCTGTAACAGTTTTGATATTCTTACCTAAATTATTAATAGCATCAATTACAGGCTGTTCTGTTTGTTTGTGTTTTTCATAGATTCCTCGGTTCTCTGATTTCCATCCCTTAAATCTTTTTACAAGATAATCTCTTAACTTAAGATCATCAATGATTGGCCTTTTCATGTTTATTTATTTATATTTCAATGTCTAGAAAATTTTTGATTTTATTTCTGTATTTGCCACTATTGGGTGTTCTTGTCATATCAATAGTGACAAACCCATAACTGTCCTGGTTCCAGCACCTGCTGCAAAACTTGGAAAAATCATTGTAGCTCAAGTCCCCACCTACATATTCATCATGTATGTGTTTGAGGTTGGTATGATCTTGATGAAACACACATATAAAATTGCTGTTGTCCCGGATCAACTGCTTCGGAATTTTAGAAAAAGTCTGTGCCAGGTAGAAACAATCAATGTTTTTGTGTCGGCCCTGTGTAAAGAAATTTCTAACCTTGTTTTGATTATCCAGTATAATGTCATCAAACACAACAACAGAATTATCGAGACATTCATGAAGTGGCTTAACATCTGGTTCAAAAGTAGCAATATCCAATCCATCATATAGCTTCATCAGCTGCTGATATTTTAATTGTTCCAAGCTCTTAGAGAAAACATACAAGTGCCTGTTTTTCCAGTCTAACCAGTTGGGTGCCAATAAAAAATTATCAACCATTAGTGTAGTTTTACCACAAGCTGATGGCCCAACAATAAGACACCTAATATTTTCAGGCAGCAAGTTGCCATTTCTCTTATTCTGTTGTTCAGGTTCTGGCAGCCTTTTTATAACATCCCAGGTGCTCATATTATTATTTTGTTTGCATCGATCCAGCTGTTTTCCGGATGACCTAGCCATTTGACAAATAACTTGTTGCCTTTTCTGCGGATGATTTTTTCTATGAGATATGTGTCAGGCTGTTTAGTTTTGCTGAGCTCTTCTTCATAGAATCTGCCTTTGAGAATTTCTCCTCGGTGATCCTTTATTATATATGTGTTAAGGGTCCCGGGTTTAACTTGAACCACTGTAAATAATTCAGTACTCCAGTTTCTTGTAAAGCCTCTTTTGAATAAGTACTTATATTTACTGATTCTTACTTGATCACCCACCCTGTATTTGGCCCTTCTTGTTGTTGGCTGGTATCTAGGATAATAAACAGTGCTGATCAATTTTTGCTCATCAGATGAAGTTACTTCAGAGGGTTTCATGTTGATTGTGGAATGGACCGAGTTGTTATATTTATGTAGAAGTTCTGGAAGAATATTAAGCCATTTATAATTACCTTGGAGGGTAAATTGTTTATACATAAGATTTTTTAAGGTTCTGTTGAATCTCTCTCTACAATTGAGGCTTTGAGGTCACTGTAACTCGAGTAATGTTTTATTGCCTGGCTTTTAATAAATTGTTGAAACACTGAATTATAAAATTCTTTGCCATTATCTGTTTGCAAATATCGCGGTGATCTTCCACTCTGATTGATGATTGTCCTGAAGGCTTCTGTAACACATTTTCCAGTCTTGGATTTGAGTGGCAGAGCCCAGGCAAATTTTGAAAATGTATCTATTACAGTGAGTAGATACTTGTAGCCCTTGTTGATTTTGTCTAAGTTTTTCAACTGTCCACTTGCTATTTCAATCAAGTCGCTCTGCCATAAATCATCTATGCCCTTTGTAACTACTGGGAGTCTCTTAAAATTATGTCGGGTTTGTCTGTGTAATTCATCAACAACTAGACATAATATGTAAACAAGAATATTGCAACTATGGGGTGTTCAGCAGCTGATACTACAGGATTTTCTAAATATAATTTGTCCCCTATTTGTATTTTAAATTCCAAAGTGCCATCATCTTCAGTATAGACTGTTTCTAATGTATTGGGATCTGTAAAATCCTCTAACTCTACACTGGTGATTTTTGGTTTGTTCTCAGCATTTGTTATTGATAAGGTGGGGTAGTGGTGTGCCTGTGGCTGATGCCAATATTTGATCTTGATTGGTCTCAGTGTGCCCCCAACAAAAAACTGGTAATAAAATTGTGCAGGGGACAGCATATATATTTTGCCACCTGGTGTAAATGGAGAATCATATTCTTTGTTGGGGATGCTGTACAATTCAAGAATTACTGTATGTTTTGGATTCTCGATTATGCCTGTTATTTCCTTTTCTGCTGTAAGCAATCTGCTTGTTACAGATTCAAGGTGCTCATTGATGGTCCTAACAACATCATCATGGCCTGGCTTGATCTTTATGTCCACAACAAGTTTCTTGTATTGTTGCACAATCTCTTGTAGCTGGGTGGCAAAAACAGACAGAGCATTTGCTTGATTGGATTCCATGGTTCCTAGCTGTTGCTTGATATTAGCTACAATTTGTTGCAAATTTTCAACAACTGCCAATTTTGAATTTTGAGCAGTAAGATCATGGACCTGTCTTCTGATATCCTCAAACAGGGCATGCAGTTCATTAATATGTTGATTGGTTGGTAGAGTGGCCACTGTCTGAGTGAGATGTTTGATCTCTGTCTGGATATTCTTGATATCTTCTGATTTCAATATCCTATTCACTGCCCTCTTAATATTTTTAAGTTCCTGTGATGTAGGAAGATTTGATACTGTATTTTGGAAAGATTCAAGTGCCAATTTTACATTGTTTAATTCAGAAGCATCAGCCACATTTTGCATAGCATTTTGGAGCAGGGCTATATCTGCCTGAGTGGGTGTGGATTGTTGTAAAATTTCAAGCTTTGTTTGAATATCATCAATCAAATGATGAAAATGAGATAGTTCAGATTCAGTGTTGAGGTTTTCAAGCTTTGTGATTTGGTGCTGGACACTGACAAGGGTGTCTACAATCCCAGGCAATCGGGATTCTAGTACATTTGCCAAATCATTTTGCACTGCTGCTATTGTACCTTCAAGATGGGTTATGGTACTTTGAATTTTTCCAAAATCTTCATATGTTTCAAGTTGCAGCTTAATATTTGCTACACTCCGAGTTATTGCATTCAAAGCATCAGAAGATGGCAAATTGTTCATAAAATTTTCAAGTGTCTCAATTTTTTCTTTAACCTCGGCTATGGCATTGTTCAGAGGGTCCAGATTAGGTATCTGGAGTGACTGAATCTGTTCTTTTAGAGTGGAAATCACTAGATCAAAATCTTCCTGTGATTTTATGCTTTTGACAATTGTTTGGAGCTGTGTCTGGACATTATTTATCTGCTCTTCCAATTGTTGTTTCAATTGCTCAGAGTTGTTAGCCTGGGTCTTAAATTTGGCTTGAAGAGCTGCTACAGCTTCTTCTAAACTTTGAAAATTATCTAATGTTGCCAGATCAGTATATTTCTGAAGCAGCACTTTGAGTTCGGAATCAATTTTAAGAAGAGGGTCCATGCATTGTGATTGTAAATTTGTAATTTCTAATTGAAGACTGGCATTGAGTGTGGTTTGTAAAGCTTGTAAATCACTTCTTAATTTCTTGACTCTGACATCAAGCATCAGAATCTCATCACTGTGATCTTCATGTCTTGTATGGCCAAATATATCATTAGGCATTTTTGTTTTAATGATTATTTATTATTGAATATCTGATTCTTAATTCTATAAAAAAGGGTGTAAGCTTGTCATATGATCCAGGGACCTCAATATATAAGCAGTCACCAGCAGAAACAGTATATACAGTGCCAGAAACCATGTTTGAGTGCTTAATTCTATAAATATTTCTCCCTACTGAAATCTTGACATCACCCTCAGGGGTTGTAATAAATTGCAATTGCCCACCTACAGGTAATTGGTAATGATTTAAATTATTGTTAAATATGTACAATATTTTGCCTGTTTCATCATCATTATCTGTAAATATGCTGTTCAGATGAATAATTAACAAGCCACTCAGTTTAGACAGCATATCAGGAGAGGGTTGTGGTGTTGGCAGGTCCATAATAGCCTGTTTCTTGAACCCAAATAAGTTCATAGGCATGTTTATTTATTTCAAATCATGCTCTCTAATTGGGCATTGATTCCCATTTTTCAAATCACAATGACCCCAAGGTAAAGTATGTATGCCACATGATAAAATGCATCTCTTATCATCATGTGGGTCCAGGGCCACTTTTCTTACAATATTGCTAGTCAGCAAGTGATCCTCACTCTGAATTCTGGATTCTGATGTTTTGATTGAATTCTGGGATTTGATGCAATTTTTATAATCTTCAAATTCAAGATCTTTTTCCACAGTTACTCTGCCAACGCCCTTGGCCTTTTTGGCAGCAGCACCACTACATGTTTTAAAAGTATACACCTTGGCACTTAACCCAGCAAATTCCACAATAACATCACCAAGTGTCTCATCTTTTAACTTGCCAGGCACCTTTTTGTTGTGGTGGTGTTGAATCTTTGTATGTTCACTGGTATCAAAATATTGAAACAATTCAGGCTGGGACATATCTTGATAAACATCTTCTGTTTGAATATCAAGAATAAAACTATCCGTGTCCATGTACAATAATTTTACACGATCACCATAAAAAGGTTTCAGCACATCATAATACAATGTTAACATATGTAATTTGGACAAATCCAATATTGCAGCCCCTTCATAAATAGGTTTATCAAACTTGATCTTTGTTTTTTTCATGTTGAAAAGTGCCATGTGCTCATCATAAATTCTTCTGTAATTGAAATTAGGCTTTGCAACCAATTTTTTGCTCAGGCTGGGGTCAGTAATTATTTTAACATCGGTATGTTTCCTGACATTTTCAATAGTTTTGCCATACACTGAATTCACCATCAATTTAAACAAGCCCTTATCAAATTGGCTCTTTGCAGATGTTCGAAGCTCTGTATTTGTATCAATGTATGGTTTCAACCATTCTGAGTGCCTGAACCTCAAAACTTTTCCAACTTTGGTTACTTGAACACCATGACTCATCAGGAACTGGAGGTTTTTGTAATATGTGACATAACCCTGTTTTGGCTCCAGAGTCATCATGAGCTTCTTCTGTTTAGAGCCAGGTGAGTACTGAACCTCGGGAATTGGGGGCAGATCAGAAAATTTGTTGTGCAAATTATCTGGAATTGTCAGATCAACCTCTAAGATTAGGCCATAGTTACTGTCATCAAAATTCTGAAGATCTTTAATATTGAAATTTTCGACCCACTCAAGCCCTGCATATGGCAGTTTTTTCATCATGGCATCACCATAGAGGCTATTTGCATCTAAATACGTTATATAATTTGATGGCCGTGCTGGATCATAATCAGGCATATATTTGTTATTTGCTCTGGCATATCTCTGGGAACATTGCACCATCCCCCCTCTTATACCTTTCTCCATAAACAGATACATATCTTGATCTTGGATTAGATCCAATTGCTTTTTGGTGTTCAAAAACGTTGCGGCCCATGCTAGACCTGGGGCACTGAAAAAATACACTGGGTCCAGTTTATAATTTTGCATAGAAGATTTTCTGAATGCCTGTATTATATCAGCTAAGAGGGTCACATCAAGTTTCAAATATGCCATGTGATAATCACCAAATGTCTGGCATTTTAAATTGTTCCACATCAATTGGGCATGGTGATAATCCTCATCAGTGATTCCAGATCCTCTGATTTTGCTGTAAAACTCTTCTTGTGGTGGCAGGGAACACTCATCAAATTTAGAAAAATCTGTAACATAGTCATATGGATATACACCCTTCCGCCTAATTAATTTCAGGTCCTGATTTGGAAACGAAGCACGTGTGATTTTCAATTGATCATCAGATAATTGAGTGGTCAGTGTAGCCAGGCTAGCAGATAAAAATCTGTAAGAATCAAGAAATCTTATGTGAATAGGAACACCATCAACTTTAATTATCTTGCTAATAGATATATATTTTTCATCATTTTCAGCTAAAATATTTAAATTCTGCTTGTCAAACCCCTCGTACCTGATCAGATGATGAAAATCATAATTGGATGCTCCATGGCAAAATATGGGGACAAATCTTGGTCTCTTGATCTGAATATTACAGCTATTACACAGGGCCTGTTTATATCGACCATCTGTATGAGAATGGTGATGAACCTTGATATTTGTATCTGAAAATTCAGAATCACATACCGGGCATTTTTCTGCATTGTTGAAATCTTCAATCTGTTCCTCTGTTAAAGGCAACATAGGCTTTGATTTTAATAAGATGTTAGATGCTATGTCACGGCACTTATTTTCTATTCTATGTGCAAATTCTTTGATGGCATTTGGTCCCATGTATAAGTGTGGCTCACTAGCTACACCATCCTGTACAATTACATAACAAAAACTGGAAGGTTCATGTAGCTGGTATGGTGTACTTGAAGATTCTTCAGGATCTGGATTGCAGAATGCAAGAGATTTGAGGTTCGATTCAAAATCACAGACAATATATGCGGGGTGTTCCAACAAGGCTTCAAACTTTTTGAATTTGCAATTTTCACTTGGATTGGGCATCACCATATGAACAGGTTTATGGTTCCCACAGTATTTCAGATGCTCAATTAACTTGTTTTTGGCAATTTCTGCATTTTTTTCACGAACCCCTTTTACCATTTTTCTACCATCAAATACAGATAAACATCTTCTGCACAACTTGAATATTGTCTTAGTTTTGTCTAGTTGTTTTCTGACTAAAGCTTCAAGATTATGTATCAGAGTATAATGATATGTACCATCCTTTTCAATTAAGAGCAGATCAATCGGAATTGCAGATTCATCATCAAGTGTACTGATTCTGAGAGGATCTATCAAGCAATTGCCAGTGGAACAAATAAATACATTAATAGATAATTGTTTGCCATTGATATGCTTGGCCCTTTTTTCAAATTTATCAATATTCTGAACAGACATTGGTAATTCCAAACCCTCCATTGCATCGTCAAAAAGATGTTCATGTTGTTTGTAATAAGTTATTCTCTCAGGATTTCTTAAAGCTGGATACAAAGCAGCTAAAATACACCACAAAAAGCATTTCTGGTCATTATTTTTTATATTAACCACGGCTTGTTTGTTTTTGATATTGGCAGGTAATGGCACATATGTAGATCCTTGTAATGGACTGAATTCAGAAATATTAGCATAGAGCTTGTGTGATGAACCGCATAGGCTCCATCCGGACTCTTTTGCCGCAAATTCAGAGTGTTTAATATTCAGTTGATCCATCAAACTGCTTTATTTTGTCTGAATTTGCATTTGAATATACCGGTACAGTTTCTGTTATGTGGGGCTGTGTAAATTTTGTACCATTTGGTTTCTTATATTGTACAAACAATTTGAGGGACAGCTTATAAGAGCCATTTTGTGCATTAAGAATTGCCTGCAAATCAGGATTTATACTGTTCAAAAAATTCTCAATGCCACATCTTGGCTCTGATTCAAACCGGTGATCTCTTAATTGGCTATTAAAACTGCTACGGATAGGTGGTGCATAGCGTGGGCTGCTTTGCTGCTCTGGCATTAAGAGGTGCTTCGTGCCTTCTTTTCAGACCAGATGTGGATGGTTGAGGGGGCAATGTTGATGACTGTACAGAGCAAGTATCTTTATGTGTATATGTGAAGTATTGCATGCTGTATTTTTATGGCATTTGGGGCAAATTTTTGTGGGAGTTCTGTATTTGTCTGGGTTACAAATCTTTTGGTGTCTGGCCCAATTAGAGCTAAATATATTTTTATTGCACTGATTACAATATTTTTGATTCGGCATTTTTGCTGTTGTTTATTATATACAATTTCCTGGGATTCAAATCAAAACTTTATACTGGATAAAAATATCAACTGGGTTCAGCACTGTACTTTGTGTGTGTGTGTATGTGTGTATGTGTGTATACACTTAATATTTTTGGCTTTGGTATTTATATACAATTTCCTGGGTTTCAATTCAAAATTCTATGCTGGATAAAAATATCAGTTGGGTTCAGCACTGTGCTTTGTGTGTGTGTATGTATGTATGTGTGTATACACTTAATATTTTTGGCTTTGGTATTTATATAAAATTTCCTGGGTTTTAAATCTAATCTCTATGCTTATTATGACAGGTTGTAAAGCCAATAGCTTACAAGTGGAAAAAAAGAATAAATATTCATTCACACTGACCCTCCGCAAATACCTGCACAAACATGCAAAACATGGGACAAATATAAGCTTGACTCTAAATATGAGTGGATTACAACAAATATCAGATTTTATATTGTTTTAAACCAAACAGGCCAGTAAGTATGAGAAGCACTGTATCAACACATCTGTTCTCCTCAACCACTCCCACAATACTGGCTGATGCAATACTCGGGAATTTCTGTAAGTACTGGCGCTGAGGAGAAACATGCAAAGCAAAAATCAATACTACCGTCTCGGGAATTGTACACACTGACACAGAGGGGGGGAAACATGCAAACACGGAGCAATTCTAGAGGGGCTCTGCATATTGCATTGTTTTAATATTAGATAAGCAAATTGAATGGTATCCAATTAAACTTAAACCGGAAGTAAATATGTATGTGTATGTATGCTTAATTTCTGGTGTGGCCAAAAATATATCAATTTTTGACAAATTTATGGACAAAAATCTGGCTGATGCAACTTTTGTAAGTATGTGCAAATCAATCTGAGGGAGCTCTTCCTTTCTGAAGAGGGCATTTTTACAAAAATCTTGGATTAGGCAGGGTTCCACACTAGAGCAAAAAACTCATATGCTCATGTTGAGCTTGTTTTAAGTATAGCAAATCTGCATAAGAGCAGCTCTTCCTTTCCGGCACTGGTTGTGGGGCCAATACCACTACTGAAGCTCCTTCTCAGCAGGTCACAGCTAAGCAAGTTGCAAAAGTCTAAGTCAAGAAAGCAGGTAGGTTTCATTTTCAGCATTCCTGCGATCCTCGCTGCTCTCGGAGCCGTGGGAAGTCTCGCAGGTGGCAGTGCCGTGATCGCAAAAACCGTGATGGATGCCAAGAAGAACACAAAAGAGCTCGAAGAGCAAAAAAGACACAACCTCGCCGTGGAAAACAAGATGAACGCTACTGGTTCCGGATTGAAGAGAAGAAGAACGAAGAAGCAAACCACCGCAGCAGCGTTGAAGAAATTCAACCTTAAAAAAAGTGCCCCTTTCTGACGAAGATATTGAGTCTCTAACCGAATTGTTCAACGTTATAAACTTCAGAGGTGTGATCATGTCCGATACATTGCCTGCTAACGGACCCCGAAGTGGAGGCGAAAGCGGAGTGGTCAACTTGGATAATTCTCTCAACCCGGGAACCCACTGGGTATGTTATTGGATTGCTGAGGACGGAAGCGCTTTCATTTTTTATTCTTTTGGTGGCGTTCCGCTTCTCGCGCTTGTGAACTACCTGAAATCGACGTCCGAAATATTTTACAACGATGAAAGGATGCAGGGCTTCGACGAAGTGGTCTGTGGTCATCTCTGCGTTGTAATGCTGGTCATTCTTTCGCAACTAACCGGCAGCGGCGACTCGACATCGTTGGAAATGTTTCAGAGAGCAACGGATTTGATAAAACAATAGCGATAAAAGAAAAATGCTAGTCCTGCATTTGTCCAGCGAGACTTCAATCCTCAAACTGAAACTGCATTACGATGTAATCAGGAGCACTCTGCAACAAGAGTCGTTGGGCCTCGTGGCTTTCTACAGCATGTACTTGATTCGCAACGTCACCGAATACAACAACACCCTCCACGTGGGAAGCAAGAAGATCACCGTTTCGCCTGGACAATATAAAATGACTACGCTGCAAGCCCAATTGCCTTCGAACGTCATCCTGTCCGAGAGTTCGGTCACTCATCGCGTGGAGATTACGTCCGCCACAGAAGAAATAAACCTCGGATCCATTGGGGAGCTCTTGGTTTTCCCTAACAACAGCAGGTTGGCCCCGGGAATCAAGCACGTCGGGTCCTCTATTCCCAAATTCCTGTCCATAGAAACTTTGAACGTACATTGCAACCTGGCTCAGGGCATGGTTGTATCGACGGACGAAAATCTGGACCAAACACACAAGGAAACCGGGATAATTGCGACGTTCAAGCCCAATTCGGAATTCCTGGAGCCGATTCTTTACGAACCAGTCAAACCGATCTTTTTTCCCATCCAGCACGACAAGTTCAGTGAAGTAGAACTGACTATAACGAACGAGAAAGGCGAATTGGTGGATTTCGCCGGAGCCATGAGCACGGCCGTACTGGCTATCTTGTAATAAAATAGACGGTTAATCGAAAGCACACGATGGGTCACGTAGAAAGTTACGAACTACAGTCCTTCCCTCCCAATAGAAGGACGTTTGACAACCTCAACGAACCGAACAAGGACATCGAATTTGATGTGGACGTTGGTGACGGGTTTGTGCATCCTCTTCGCGCTGACCTCTACATCAGATTCGAAATTGTCACCAGGAAGGAAAAGGAAGCTTACCCCGCAGGAGCCAACATCAGGCTGATAGACAATTTCGTCCCTCACCTCTTCTCCCAGGTGGAAGTGAGAAAGCATGGCACAGTCATCGACAGGATGGATAACCCCGAACTAACTTCGACCATCGTGGCGACCATGACGCTCTCGAAGCCAGAATGTTCGTACTACAAAGCGGCGGGTTTCGAAACCGACAACAAATTACCCGGTAAACGCAGCAGCGTGCTATTCCCTCTGCGACTCCTCTATGGATTCTTCTCCGACTACAAGGAAATCATGTGGAAGGGCGGTCTGAGGATCACCTTCAAGAGAGCGTCCAACGACAACAACTTGTTTCTGCGATAGAAATCCGCGACGACTGAGGGCGCCGTGGACGATGCGAGGCTCCCGTCTGAGGGTAAGTGCGTGATAAAATCCATGGAACTTCGCATGCCGATCATTGAATACGAAGCTAACCACGCCATGAAGATCAAAGCAGAAATCCTGAAGAAGCCGAACATCCCGCTAGAGTTTCAGATGTACCAATTCTTGCAGAGGACAGTGTCCGGGCGATACTTCGAGTTCGACGTGACGACACAGTTCAACAGCATCCGGTACGACATGCCCGACTTCGTGGTGGTTGTGTTTCAAACCGGTCGCGACGGCAGTCAGAATGCGGATTCGAGTATGTTCGACTACTGCAAAGTTAGAAACATTTACCTTAAGAACGGACGTAACGAGATTTTCCCCAGAGAGAACTACAACCTCGCGGAAGATGATTACCTGAAGCTGTACGAAGCTTACACAACGTTCAAGAGGGTCACCATGGAAGGATCTACCAACATGTACTACACGCCAGCGGAGTTTATCCAGAAACGTCCGATGTACGTGATCAACACATCGAAACGCAAGCAGGTGGTGATCAGCGATCGCACGAGCATCAAGGTTGTCGTGGATTTCCAAGAGGTGATCCCAGACAATACAGTATGCAGCGTGATCCTGATTGCAGGGAAAAAGTTTGTTTACGATGTAAAGAACGAGAGAATCATTGAACAGTTTTGATATTTTTTATTGAAATGAAATAAATACAAATTTGTTACAAACCCCAACCGAGTTTTCTTTTCGTGTGCATTGCCATTGTCGTTCCTAGAGCGGCCAGTCTTTCACCTATGCCGGTGTCTCTGCTGACTACCCTCCGGAAAGTCTGGTGTTCCAACTGCATGTCGGCATCGTACCTTGCTGCGAGATCCCTGTTGTCCCGGTACACAATATCGTGGTCTTTGCAGGCAGCGTCCAAGGGATTAACCCCCGGATCACCGCGATCCAGTCGCGCGTCCAATTTGGTGCCGGGACCGCAGTATTGATAGCCCGGAATATGCATCTCGAAAGGCAATTTGTTGATGATGTCGTTGATGAGTCCCTTCCCTTCCGCCAGTTTCCAGAATCGCGGGGGCAAGATGTTGATGATGTTAATCAGATACCCGATGCCTTTCGGTTCGTTGACGATGAAGCGGCTTAGTTTGGAAACGATCATGTCCACGATGCCAACCTTTTCCTTGTGAAAGTTTCGGTTTCCAGCCCTTTCTTCTCCGGCGATGACCAGCAGCCGGTCCACGAGTTTACGAACGTCGTCCAGCCACACGAATTCCACGGGCAAATTGGAGTAGCGCTTGATACCGCTGCCGGTAGGCAGGCGAGTGGTGCCAGGTTGCTGCTTGTTTCGTTCCAAAACGGTTTGATGATGTTCCTGTACTTCTCGCTGCTACTCGACTTGACCCTGAGATGGGTCGTTGTTCTGATACAAAGCATCGGTCATCTTGAGAATTTCCTTGTAATTGTCGTAATCCTCTTCGGAATACACGTTGGCGTCGGGGCGTTTTCTAGTGATCAGTTCCCATAGTCCCGGTGTGCTGGCGTAATTCTTGAAGAAACCTCTACGTCCCGCTCGGCTCTCGTTGTAGATGATGATATCGTCCTTGTCGAACGTGACGTGCCAACTGCCTATCTTCCACACGACGCTCCCAGAAGGATCGGGTGATGGATACAAACCGAAAACTTCGTCTCTGTCATCGCCTTTGGTGCTCAGATATTTGGCTGCGATCGGTCCTAATCGTATTCCTTCGACGTTAGACGAACTGCTGCTGTTGCTGGGCGACGGAAACCTAGTGGGAAGCGACGGCAGTTGGAAGTGTTGGAGAGTTGTGGTGCGTGAAGAAGGAGTGGGAGGATAGTCCGTAATGTTGCGAACTGCCACCGGCACCAACTCTGTGATTAAGTCCTTGTTATATTCGGCAACATCTTTGATTTCTTTGCCCAGGATACCGATCGCATCGATGAGCGGTTGCTCCTGTCGCTTCTTCTGCTCATAATATCCACGATTCTCTTCCTTCCACCCTTTTAATCGTTTAGCAAGGTACTCGGTCAACTTGATGTTTTCTTCGGCTTTCCTTTTGGACATTGCAAAATGAAGTTTTGGGCCTATCTGTTTTCTTATAATTTTGTTATTTTATTTCGACGGAAGAAACAAGACAGAGCTGTCAATGAAATGATATTGTTGATAATCTTATCTTTTTCGTTGTTCATCTCGTTCCATGCATCTGAAAATTTTCTAACACTCTGCTTATGATATCCATCAAGCATGTCGTCCATTTCGTCTGTTATTGCGTGAAGATCTTCGGTATTCACGATCTTTTTCCCCGTGATTTTAAATATGTGATCCTTCATGATCATGTGGCACGGCACGGCGAACGCTGGCGAACTATCTGCGATATCAATTATTCTGTGGATGTTATCTTCTTCTTTACCCGACACAATCTTGAAGATCTGATAGAGCAGCTCCACAGGAAGATTGATTACATTAGCAGATCGTGATGTATTCATTTTTTCTTTTTGTTTGCATCTTACTATTATATTACATTTTCTATCACGATAAACTCGTTGATACTGTTACGATACTTCCCCTGGTTCGGTTTGCGAGTCATGTCTATCGTGGTGAAGCCGTAGTCGTCAGCATTCCAGCAATGCGTGCAGAGGTTGCGAAACGATTCGTACGTCATATCCCCTCCGACGAACTCATCGTACACGTGCTTGAGGTTGGTGGCATCCTGCCGAAACACGCAAAAGAAGTTGGCGTTGTCCCTGATCAGCTGCTTGGGGATCCTCGAGAAGGTCTGAGCCAAGTAAAAGCAGTCCATGCCCTTGTGGCGGCCTCGAGTGAAGTAGTTGCGAACCTCTTCCTGATTCTCGAGGATGACGTCGTCGACGACAACCACCGAATTCTCACGACTATCGTCCAAAGGTACCAACTGCGAGGCAAAGGTGGCTATTTCCAGATCGTCGTAGATTGCAATCAGCTGCCGGTATTTCGATTGCTCGAGGCTCTTGGAAAAGACGTACAGGTGTCTGCTCTCCCTCGAGTCAGTGGGGAGCCAGGATAAAATTGTCTACCATCAATGTGGTTTTGCCACAACCCGAGGGCCCCACGATGAGGCATCTGATACTTTCGGGGAGCAATTCGCCATTTTTCTTTCTTCCTTTACCTTCGCCAACGTCCGGGAGCCTCTTGGTCACCTCCCAGCTCATACGATATCGATGGCATCAATCCAAGAATTCTGCGAAGAGGGAAGACCGAGCCACTTGACGTAAAGTTTGCCCTTGCTGCGTCGGAGCTCTTTCTCCAAAAGGTAAGCGTAAGGGAACATAGTGGCGGACAGTTCCTGCTCGTAGAATCGACCCTCGATGTCCTCACCGTCCGCGGTGCTTTTCAGCTTGTAGGTGGGGATGTAGGGAGGTGATGAAGGCAGGAGAACATCGGTCACGGTGAAAATTTCTGTATACATCAAGCATATACAAAATAGCAATATGCGGGGTGTAAGAGGGGCGACCTTCTGGTAAGGCGCCCAACAGTTAACCTCACTTCCAACCCTGGACTGTAGAGTAACGAGGCTCTGGCGTCTGGCAGACCAGTATAATTTTGCGTGTGTTAGCCTGTTTTTTTTTGTGCGTTTGATATTTAGTGGAGGTATATAGTGTTTCGAATTTTATTATTATTTAGTTTTATACACAGAAAAGATATTAAACATAAAATTAAATAAAATATATCTAATTATGTTTTTTTTATCACAACAAGCATTCACAAAAAAATAGCAATAATGTGGTTTAAAGTGTTTTAACGTAATTGCTACGTAAACAAAATGGCCGACTTGCAATGAGTGTGTCAAAGTTTTTTAAGCCTAATTGCTACGTAAACAAAATGGCCGACTTGCAATGACCGTGTCAAATATGAATAGATTGAGAGATGGAAAGAGAAGTTAAATATGCTTAAATAAAGTGCTCCTCTGTGCATAGCACCATACCATAAAAGCATATAGGAAAACTGCCATGTTTATGCATGAAACTTAAATATACATATAAAATTAAAATATTTGGTGCTGACCACATCACATATTGCTGATTTTGCATTGTACTTTCCTATATTCACATATGCACAGTAAGGCTAATCGGGACTAGGCCTACAGTTTTTTAAAGTAGGATCCGAACCACTATGTACTTTTATCGGGTTCGAACCTAGGACCTCTTGATTACAAGGCAACAACACAACCACCGCACTTTCGAGCCCTAGTGAATATGTAGGAAAAAACAACGGTATATACATAATCCAAAGTTGCGTGGTTCTAGGCCCCATAGGAACCAAGAAAATCAATGTCTTGGAAAAACATCTTAAGATATTTGTCTTAATCTTTAAGAAAGTCGACTTCCGGTCTGTCAAGATATTACTTCCGGTCTGTCAAGAAAATTTTCTTAAGATATTTGTCTTAAGATGTTTTCCAAGACATTGATTTTCTTGGTTCCTAATTGACCTAGGATGATGATTTTAGGTTTGTTGGATAGGATTTGACGAAAACTATACGACTAGCAAATAAAATCGATTCCACCCCCTCAAGTTTCGAAAATATAGACATTTTTTTTATTTTTTGAGAAACTTGATTTGCTGGCTTAGTTTTTACCCTATTTCGAAAATTTTAATGACATTTGATAAAAAATTGAATGTACTCTACAACCTATTGGAAACATAATGATTAGTGCTTACTGATTTCGAATTATTTTAAATTTAAATTTCAAGATGTAATTTCTTAGTTGTTTTGTAACTCGTAAACTAGGGGTCGTAGAAAACCCATTTTTGTTTTATCTGCTATTGCCCGACAAATACTATAAACACAAATAATGTTTATTGTTTGATTTAAAAAACAAAGATCGAAAATAACTTTGTTTTCTGAAAATAAAAAATGTGTGTATGGAAAAAAAATACGATTGTGTAATTTTTTATGATGTATGTTTGCTTGTAAAAATAAGTATACCTGAAAGTTTTAGAATTTCAAAATAGCTATATATATATATATATATTTGCTATTATATCAGCCAAAACAATAGAATATATATATATATTTGCTATTATATCAGCCAAAACAATAGAATATATATAAACAAGTATATTTTCATAGTTTCATACCTCTACTAGATTGGTGGAAAAATATACTAATGGGCAATAAAATCTGAAGAAGATTCGTGTCTAGCAAAAAATAAGCTAAATAGAATTACACATGCATACAATATTTATTGTGCTTTTTTCTATCTACAATCATATTTTTCTTATATATTTTTTTAAATTTTTTTTACAGGGTTTATTAAAGCACATATTTGAGGGAAACAACGCCACCCATATATAAATAAACCCCTCAAACTAACACTAATTAGAATTAGCCTACAAAATTTTTCTCGTAAGGCATTTTTTTGTAAACACTCTACCACCAACAGATCACATATAAATAAACATACCCCCCAAAAAAAATGCGCTCCATGAAAAGTTGTCCTGTGTGCAAGATAACCATATCAAGCCAAAATTTTGCAAGACATTGTCGCACCTGCGTGCCAGGCAAGCATTTGGCTGCCACTGAACTGTGTTCCGGATGCAATAAACAGATCACAATTGCGTATGCCAAGAACCATAAGCTTAATTGTCTAAGCAAAAATACCAGCCTTCGACCTCCACCAAGAGGAAGGCAGAAGCAGCCTCCATCAATGCACCATCCGCCAAACGTGTCAAGCCTGTGGTGAAAGCGAACCAGACTGCTTTCGAGCGGTTGTTAGAGGACTTTGTCCTCACTTCGGAGGGCTCATGCGACGTGCGTAGTTTTTTGGAGAACGTGCAAGCCAAAATCATTTCCATCCTCGGCGATGCGCTTGCAACGCACTCCACCAAATTCTACGCATCGCTACGTTGCCAGTACAAGAAGCCGTCTGATGAAATTTACAGCTTCTGCCACAACACCAAGGCGAAGACGCTGCATCTGGCGGATGTCGACAACCTCGAGGTCATCTACAACCAGTTTGCAGAGGAGCTGGTGACCAAACAAGAGGAACATCAAGCTAAGGGGTCGGGGGGTTCGCTGTGCGGTGAACCCCACGAACTGTGCGTCAAACTTTGTAAGTTCGTGCCTCTCTCCGCCTCCAGCTACGTCCCCTTACCACCTACCATTGTGGCAAAGAAGGCCGTCCTGAACATTCAGAACAGTGACGCCAAGTGCTTTCTCTGGTCGGTGCTCGCAGCGTTGCACCCTGTCCACTGGAAAAACCAACCACGCCGAGTTAACCACTACCTACCCTACGAGGCAGAGCTAAAAGTTGCGATGGTTGGGATCGACTATCCCGTAGAGGTCCCGGACATTCGAAAGTTCGAGGCTCGTGCGCGGTTGGCTATCAACGTTTACGGTCTCACTGACAAAAATATGGTGTACCCCATCCAGGTGAGCGACGTAGAGGACGATGGTGCGCAGGAAATTCACCTTCTGCTCATCAAGGACGAGACCCATCACCACTACACCCTTATCCGTTCCCTCTCCCGGTTGGTGTCGAGCCAAAAAAGCAAGCATCATGGTAGCATAGAAGTTTGTCGAAGGTGCTTGTCAACTTTTGATAATCGAGAACAGCAGGATTATCAGCGCATCAGAGGCCCCAACATCGCTGCCGAGAAGCTCGCTCGCCACAAGTTCTACTGTAGTAACAACGAGCCGGGTGTGGCAGTCTTGCCCAAACCTGGCACCGTGGAGCGTTTCCACATGCACGGTGCTATGGTGGAGCATCCCGCTATCATCATCGCAGATTTCGAGGCCTTCCTCAAACCCCTGTCCACTTGCGATCCCGATCCCGAAGTTTCCTCCACCACCCCTTACCAACTCCACGAGGCATCCAGTTTCGCATACGTTGTGGTGCGACGTGACCAGCACATCGCCCCCGAGCCCTCCGTGTACCGTGGCCCCGACGCAGCCAAACACTTCCTCGAGAGGATGGTTGTCGAGGCCAACGAGATAGGGAAGATACTGTTGGCCCCCAAGTCTATGCTCCCACTGTCCCCCGACGATCAACGTAGACACGACGAGGCTATCGCTTGCCCTGTCTGCGTCAAGGAGTACACCACCAACAACCGTAAAGTCCAACACCATGATCACTTTAACGATAGGTATGTTGGTCCATGGTGCAACGGATGCAACCTCATGGCCCGGGACCCGCGCTTCATCCCTGTGTTTTTTCATAATGGCTCGGGATACGACTTCCACCATCTGGTGCCTCACTTTGGGTACGACGACATGCGAATCAACGTCCTGGCGCAGAACGAGGAGCGTTACATTAGCTTGAGCAAGTGGGTGCGAATCTCAGGATCACACTCTACCGTCGAGCTTCGCTTCCTCGACTCCCTGAGGTTCCTCCCGGCCAGCCTCGATGCTCTCGCAGGGAAGCTTAGCGACGAGCAAATGCTCATCACCTCCGGAAACTTTCCGAACTTGGACGCCAGCCTCTTCAAGCGTAAGGGGGTCTATCCCTACGAATACATCACAGACCCTTCCAAGTTCACAGAGACGTCGCTACCTCCTCGAGCAAACTTCTATAGCAAGCTGCGAGGCTCGAACATCACCGACGAGGAATATCACCACGCCCAGTCCATGTGGCGCGAGCTGGGCTGTCGAACTCTCGGGGACTACCACGACGCCTACCTCAGACTTGATGTGACGCTCCTCGCCGACGTGTTCCAGACGTTCCGTGCGACCGCAATGAAGATCTACCAGCTGGACCCTGTCTACTTCTATAGTCTCCCCGGACTGGCGTGGTCAGCCATGTTTCTGGTGACGAAGATCGAGCTGGAGCTTCTTTCGGACGTGGACATGGTGCTGTTTGTGGAACATGCCGTGCGGGGTGGAATAGTCCAGGTGTCGCAGCGACACTCGCGCGCCAACAATCACCACATGGCCACCGGCTACGACCCCTCACAACCGTCCAGCTACATCATGTACACGGACGTCAATAACCTCTACGGACACTCCATGATGCAGCCACTCCCCTTTAGAGACTTCGAGTGGGCTGACCCCTCCAACTTCGACATCGAAAACTTCGACGATTCAGAACATGGGTTCTTCGCCGAGGTTGATCTGCAATTCTCCGAGAAGCTGCAGGATTTGTTCAGCGATCTTCCCCCTCCACCCGAGTTCAAGTGTCCACCCGATTCCAACCAGAAGAAGCTCGTCATGGATTTCGAGCCCAAGAAGAATTACGTCCTACACTACCAGAATCTCCGGTGGTTGATGCAGCGAGGGGTCGCGGTCCACGCAGTTCACCGCATCCTCAAGTTCGAGCATTCTCCGTGGTTGCGTCCATATATTGAAGTCAACACGAAACACCGCACCGCAGCCACGTCCGAGCTTGATAAGGATTTCTTCAAGCTTATGAACAATGCGGTGTTCGGGAAAACCATGGAGAATGTGCGGAATCGTGTAGATGTGAGGCTAATATCAAACAAAGCACAATGTCGCAGGCTCGTAGCAAACCCGTTATTCAAATCGAGGACCATTTATAACGAACAGCTTGCTCTGGTGCATATGAGGAAGTGCGAGGTGAAGCTCAACAAGCCAATTTATGTTGGCGCCTCAGTATTAGACCTGAGCAAGCTGCACATGTTTCAAATATATTATGGGAAACTACGCCAGCACTATAACAACAATATTAGCCTACTCTACACGGACACGGACAGCTTGGTGTACCACGTTCGCACGGACGACGCGTACGGGGATATAGCCACAGTTCCATCTTTGGTTAACCTTTTCGACACCTCGGGCTATGCCCAGCAAAACAAGTACGGTATCCTGGCCCGCAACAAAAAGATGCCTGGCAAACTCAAAGACGAGAAGGACGGTGATGTAATTCTCGAGTTTGCAGGTCTTCGCGCCAAGGCCTATGCCATCAAAGCCGAGGGCAGCGTTACCAAGAAGGCCAAGGGTGTCGGCAGACAGGTGGTTCGGGAGCATCTCACATTCGAGGACTTCGTCGATTGCCTCAAGACCAGGTCGTCGGTTCTAAGAGAAGAACAGCGCATCCAGAGCGTCGACCATGTGTTGACCACAAACAAAGTTAGAAAAATTGCGCTGGACCCCGATGACGATAAGAGGTGCGTCCTCGAGTGTGGTATTCACACATTGCCGTGGGGGCACTATCGCTTAGCAGAAAGCAAAACCTGCAACATATGTCCATCTTCAACAGAAGATTCATAAAAACAAAACAAAACAAAAAAAAACACTTTGACTGTCATTACAAAAAAAAACTATGACCGTATTCTTAAATAACCAGCATGCCTATGAATTTGTTCGGTTTCAAAAAACAGATCATTATGGAAACCATACCAGATCATGAAGTCTTACCTTCCGTGTTACCTAAACTCAACGGTCTGTTGATCATTCACCTAACAGCATTTGGACGAAACTGAATGACGATGTGGGCAAGATGTTTTATGTTTTTAATAACAATTTACATTTCTACGAAATTCCGATCGACGGGAAACTTCAAATCACCGTGAATCCGGAAAACGCAGGCGAAATCAAAATTTCTACCGGCAAGAACATTTTTCGAATCAAGCACGACAAGATGCTTTCTAACATTACGTACGATGTGTCTGCAGGAGATTATTTTTACATGGAACTCCTCGGAGATTACGACAAACTTATTCCTCTCTTCGTAGAATTACGAATCGTCTATCCTATTATAAATAACCGTTAACCAAAAATGCCTAACGACATTTTCGGCAACACCAAGCGTGTAGACCACGCAGAAGAGATTCTCATGTTGGACATTCGAGTTAAGAAGTTGAGGACCGATTTGATCGCTTTGCAGGAAACCTTAAACAAAAGTTTAGAGTCGGAAATCGCTACGCTCCAAACGCAATGTCTCGACCCCATTCTGAAAATCGATTCCGAACTGAAGACGCTCATAAAAAATTATGTCGACGTACCTTCTTACGACAGCGTTCAAAATATACAGTTGAGCGTGGATTCGCTTCAAAATGATTTGGCCAAATTACAGCAATTTCAATCGAAAAATGAAGATTTGGAAAAATTGAAACTCGAAATCGAAGAACGAACTTCCGCAATCGAAAAGAATTTCTCTGAACTTCAAACTGTGGTGAACGATATTGATGTAGAACGCTTGCACGTCGTCGTTTCCAAATTACAAGAAGAATTCACCCGCACGTTGGAAGAAATTAAATCCAAGTTACAGACTTTGGAAGATACCATGACGAACCTACCATCGTCGGACGAACTGCAGGTCATCGGTAAAAGCGTCGCGAACATAAAAATTCAATTGGAGGCCTATCAAGATTTCGAACACATTCAAACCACCATCGCTACGCTTCAGGCGTCCTTGGAATTGATCAACGAAGAAATTAAAAATATTCACGCTGAAGCGAGAGCGTTGACGAGCATTCAAGACACGTTAAGCACGGTTCAGCAGAAGATCGAATATTTAGAAAATTTGAACGTCGAATCCAATCTTGCTCATTTTCATCACGTACTGGACAACATACAGGGTGACTTGGAATCGTTACGGACGAGCGTGCCTTCGAGCGAAGATTTGGAAAAATTGAAAACGGCGGTGACGGCACTATCCGAATCGAGCGACATCAAAAGCTCATTGAGCGATCTCGAGAGTAGGGTGACCAATCTCCCCACCTCCAAAGAATTGCACGCTTTGAAAAGAAACATATCACGTATGTTGAAACGACTGAAAACGGAAACGGCGAACGTGGAAGAGATTCGAGACGAAATTAGTTCGCTGGTGTCGACGCTGCCCACTTCGCAGAGCGTCGCCGACCTTCACACGCAGTTTACAGAGATGCGAAGGATCGTGAACGATCTTACCGAGAAGAGCTCGAAATTGAATCAAGTCGAGAACCTTCAGAACATTGTCGTCAACATCAGAGATCAAGTCGGAGTGCTGGAGTCCACGCAGGAATCGACGCTGGCTTCTTTCGGTGCCAAGTTGCAAGAACTCAACGAAAACTACAAGCAGTTGAACGTGGAAGTGAAAATCAAACCGTCGTTGTCTGCCGTAACGGATACCATAGTCGAGCATTTGCTGCCCATCGAAAATAAACTCGGACACGTTCACAGTAATCTGCTCGGCGTCGACACTAAATTCGCTAAACTGCATTCTCTGCAAGCCATCGAAATCAACAGCGTACCCAATCAACAGAGAATCTCCACGTTCGTCGAAGGTAACAAACTGTACATGTTACATCCTTATCATCCGTACTACAAGTTTCTCCTCGATGGCACGATTCAGATAAACGAATTTTCGTACTGGTCTCACGGTAGAAAAGCTAGCGTTCCCACCATGACTTTGATATCGAATCGTGGTGTCCAGAAAGCAGGAAACATTCCTCTGGCACGTTGGAACGAAACGCGCAACATATATGAAATACACGAAGACGAAGATCTCACCGTTTTCGACGTGAATGCCGGCGATAAGTAGATCATTCAAAACACGAGCGAAGTGCCACCCTCTTTGAATCCCATCACGCTTGTGCTTCTCTTGAAACGTAATCTCTAAAAAAATGTCTAGGCAAGCCATCGTCGAAGAATTGCATAAACCTGCACGCCGTAACTACGAACGTTTGGCTGTGGTAACCAAGGGCATCGACGACCTCTGGCAAAGTGACCTCGTGGAGATGAGTAGCGGCAATTTGAAAAACGTGCATAAATTGAACAAGGGCAACAAGTACCTTCTCACCGTCATAGACACGTTTTCGAAATTCGCATGGGCTCTACCTTTGAAGGCGAAAACGGGAACGTGCGTCACGGAAGCATTCAAGACAATTTTTCGCGAAAGCGGCGGCAGACGACCACGGTTTCTGCAAACGGACAACGGTAAAGAATTTTACAACGCCGTATTCCAAAAGTTTATTCAAAAACACGAGATTCAACATTATTCAACCTTCAGTCACATCAAAGCCAGCATCGTGGAAAGATTTAATCGAACCTTGAAAACACACATGTGGAAACGATTCACGCTTCGGGGAAATTACAAATGGGTCGACATCCTGCCGGAACTCGTCGACACCTATAATGATACGGTACACAGAACGATAGGCATGAAGCCAGCTGACGTTACGAAATCTGACGAGCAGCGTTTAATTTCTACAGTTTACTGTCCAAAGTACACTCCCACGACAAAAAAAGCTAAATACAAAATTGGAGACCAGGTGAGGATCAGCAAATTCAAACGCACCTTCGAGAAGGGATTCACAAAAAATTGGAGCACGGAACTTTTTACGGTGGTTCGAGTTCTACCCGGAAACCGACACACGTATATAATAAAAGATAAGTAGTGCAGTTTAGAGAATTCAACGCCCTCTTGTGGTGAGCTGAAGTGGTGAGCTTGCCTTAATGGATTTTTCTCGTAAGGCATGAGCTCTATTTGATGGCGCAGTGTTGCTAGCTTCTTACTTGAAAAAATCACCAAGGTTTTTGGGGTAACCTAACCTAAAACAAGGAGCTGGCAACCTTTTTCTCGCAATGTTACCAGCTTCTCACTCAAAAAAATCACCAAGGTTTTTGGGGTAGCCTAACCTAAAGCAAGGAGCAGGCAATTTTTTTCTCGCAGTGTTGGCAACACTACACCCGAAAGTAAAGCTCGGTGGGGCTTGCTTTAATGGTTTGCTCTTGTAAGGCATAACCCCCCCCTATTTTTGGACACAGTATTACCAACATCTTACTCGAAAAAAATCACCAAGGTTTTTGGTCTAACGTAACCTAAAGCAAGGTTGCCAACCTACTGGTACTTTTGCCATAGCCTTTTGACAAAAAAGAGAGAGAAGAGAGGGAGGGAAGAGTTAAACGGCCGACAGCCTACCTACAGCTTTTTTTGTCTAACCTAACCTCAAACAAGGGGCTGGCAATTTTGCTTGAGGTTTGTTTTACAGTGCATAAAGCAATGTTGCCAACCTACATATACAGGGCAAGGAGAGCCGGCACTGCCGTAAAAGAGAGAGATGGATGGATGGGAACACTGCACGGGTTCAACGTCATCAAATAAAAATTACCTTAATGGTTTTTTCTTGTAAGGCATGATTTCTATTTTCTCGCAGTGCTGCCAACTCCTACCTATATTTTTTTTTAGTTGGCAAGAGCTAGAGAGAGAGAAAAACTTATAGCTGGGAACGGTAATGAGCGAATGCGCCATATCGTAATTTTCCAACTCCCCGGGGGCCAATGTTTGTATATCGTAACCTTTGTAAACCTCTCTCTCTCGGGGGAACGACGTGCCACACACACACACACACACACACGCACGCACGCACGCACGCACGCGCGCGCGCATATGTATTGTAACACAAACAAACAAACAAAATAATAATTGTTGTTTTTAGGATGCCTGGCCCCTATAACCTCGCCAGGGTGCGTGGTGCCCAACCAAAAATGTAAAAGTTTTCTAATGGCTGCGGTTATAGATTACCGCACCTCTGTAGAGTTTCACGTGTTTTTTTTTTCCCCCAAACTTCCATGAAACCCTACAGAGGACCTCCGTAATGCATGCAACGTGTACTAACGACTCTAGTGTTATTTGATGTTGTGATATTTTTGGATATAGAGTTTTATTGTGAGATATAGGTAAAAATAATTATGTTTATTATAATATTTTCTTGATGAAGATGGAGAATATGTGTGTGTTACAAATAAAGTTGCATGCTTTTTTTTCTAGTGTGTGTGTATATGTTTTTGATGTTTCGACAGCATCTGAAACGATAAAAAAAAAATTTATTGTTAATTTTCACGTGTAAAAACAACAACAATTTTTTTTTTGTGCAAATTTTCTGATTGTCTCGTGCTATAGTGCAAAAAAGATATTGTAGCTGATAGCTAATGAAATTGACATTTGTAACTGATCTGAACTAGTGAAATTCGTATTGTGCTATTGTAACTGATTGTGCTAGTGCAGAAAATTTCTTATTGTGCAAGAAAAGATGTTAAAAAACTTGTTAAAACTGCTCTGTGACCCTCTCGTTCTTCACGTCGTAGGCGAAGGACTTCTCTGCAATCAGGATGACACTGCATAGGGTATCCTCGGGCAAGGCATCGTGGAACTCGCAGACGACCTTGATGTTGGTTCGATCGTTGACCACAACCTTCTTCCTCTTAGATGTGTTGATGACGGTCATGGGTCTCCGTGCTTTGAACTCGCTGGGCGTGTAGTACATGTCCACGCTTCCCTCGGTCACTCGTTTGTAAGCCGAGAACGCTTCGTAAAGTTTGAGGTAATCGTTTTTGGTCACGTCCAGGTTGTAATTCTCGCGCGGGAACACTTCGTTGCGACCGTTCTTCAGATAAACGTTCTTGATCTTGCAGTCGTCGAACTTGCTGGAATCTTTTTCCTGATTCTTGTCCCTCCCGGTCTGAAAGAGCACTACGACGAAATCTGGCATGTCGAACTGTATGTTGTTGAACTGCGTCGTCACGTCGAATTCCATGTGACTTCCCGACGCCATCTTCTGCACGCACTGGTAACCGTGAAAGTGAATCGGCACCTGCGGACTTTTCAAGATCTCCGCTTTGTACTTGAGGGCGTAGTTCGTTTCGTATTCCACCACCGGCATTCTCAATTCCATGCTTTGGATGACGCACTTGGCTGCTTCGGGTAAAGTGTTGGCTATCGGCGTGGTGCCGTCCGGACCCAAAGTAGCGTATCGCATCAGTGCGTCGTTGTCGTTGGCCGCTCTTCGAAACGTAACGCGCAGTCCTCCCTTCCACATGATCTCCTTGTAGTCCGAGAAGAAACCCGGCAGCAGACGCATGGGAAAGAGCACCGTGTGACTTTTCGTCGATATTTTGGTCCCGGCTTCGAATCCTCCGGCCTGGTAGTATGCTGCGTTCGTTTTGGATAATTTCAACGTTCCTACTGCCGTCGACGTGATGCCTGGATAGTCTATTCTGTCGATGACGGTGTTGTGTTTCCTCACCTCCACCTGCGAGAACAGGTGAGGCACGAAGTTGTCTACGAGTATCAAGTTTGCTGCTGCAGGAAACGCGTCTCCGCTTTCCTTCTTTACCACGTCGAATTGAAGGTAGAGGTCCGCTCTCTGAGGATGAACGAACCCATCGCCTACGTCCACATCGTATTCGATCTCCCTGTTCGACTCGTTGAGATTGGCGAACGTGCGACGGTTGGGAGGGAAAGATTGCAATTCGTAACTTTCGATTTGCTCCATTTTACATGTATGGTTATTTATTATACGTTGATCTCCACGATGGCCGTCGTAGTGGCACCTGCGAAATCCACCACGTCTCCTTTCTCGTTCGTCACCACCAACTCTATGTCGTCTATGCGGTTGCGACATACTGGAAAATAGATCGGTGAAGAGGGCGTGTAGATGATCGGTTCCATGAACTCGGAACTTGGTTTGAAAGTGGCTATGATTCCCGTCTGCTTGTGACTTCCTAACAATCCGTCCGAGGATTTCGTGATCATACCTTCGGCCACGTTACAGTGTACGTTCAAAGTCTCTATGGCCAAGAATTTAGGAATGTTGGTTGCCACGTGCTTGATACCAGCTTCGAGTTTTGTGTCGTTCTCGAAACCTAAAAGTTCTCCCATGGTGCCCAGGTCCACGGTCTCCGTCGCGGATAGGATTTCCACTCTGTGCGTGACCGAATTTTGAGAAAGGTATGTGCCTTTGGGTAATTGAGCTTGCAAAGTGGAAAGATTGTATTGTCCTGGCGTGACGACGATGTGTTCGCTTCCGACGCTAATTTTGTTGTTGTGCTGCGTAACATTGGGTATGAGGTACATGCTGTAGAATGCACGCAGAGCCACGGATTTAGGATAGACGATGTCGTCGTGCAGCGTGAGTTTCAAGATCGAAGATTCGCTCGTAAGATGGAACACGCCCATCCTAGTGATGCTGTTTGAGGTTCCACAATGCTTTCTGGAAATCCTCGATCGTAGGGTTATTTATTTTAGAGAGAAACGCGAGCACGGAGAGGCAGAGATGACCGCAGTTCACGTCTCCGAAATTTTGAATGCGTTCGTCGTTGTAGTATATAGAGGTTTTGTTCGTTTTCAGATAATGAATTAAATTTGCAGGTGGAACACCTCCGAAAGAATCGAAAACGAATGCTTTATCATTGTCGTTTTTGTGGTAACATATCCAATGCGTGCCTGGATTTTCTTGACCGTCCAAGTTGACTACTCCGCATTCTCTTCTTTTGACGGTTGAAGGTAACGAGTCGGACATGAAAACTCCTCTGAAGTGTTTGATTTGTAACGGTTCGATCAGAGATTCAATGTCTCGGTTGGTGAGTGCTTCTGTTTCTTTTTTTTAAACTTTTTCATCACGCCCTTCCCCTTTTTCTTCTCCATGGCCAGGTTGTGACGTTTCTGTTCTTCCAATTCCGCCTTGTTCTTCTTTGAGTCGATGACGGTTTTCGCGATGGCGGCACTTCCGCCGGCCAAACTTCCAACGGCCCCCAATGCTGCCAGGATGGCCGGGATGCTGAATATGAAACGTCCGATCTTTTGCTGTTTCCGCGAACGCTGCAATCTTTTCAATTGAGGTGTGCTGAGAAGTAATTTCATTCCGTGTCCTTTCGACAAGCAAGAACGTTTCTTCTCGCGTTGTTTTTTGATGAGTAACCCATCGAGGGCACCTAGATTTTTTAGATTGGAGTATGGTATCTGGTACACGACACCCTTGGGCTTCATGTTGATGCTCTATGTGTTATTTTCACGGTATGTTATTTATATATATATTCTGAGATTTTTTCTTGTGTAGTTTTTTTTACGGTATGTTATTTATATATTTTCAAGGCCTCGCAGTTGTTACACAAATTCTATTACGTGCTTTGTTTTCTTGCCAAGAAGTTCCTTTGTCCCCTTGTACACGATTCGAGTTTTGTTCTCGATTAAAATAGATAGCTTCTCGTCGGATAACATGTTAGCGTATCGATCTGGTAAAAATAGACTGTATTGTGCGTTGAGCAACAGGCGTACCTTGGGACCATACTGGGTAGAAACGATTGAACCGGAAGTTATCGTGTAAGGTTTGTCGACTTCCAATTCCTGAATTTTTACATACTCGACTGACAAATTTAGCATTTGTTTTAATGCTTGGAGATCACTCATTTTTTCGGTCGTCATATCAAAAAAAATTTCAGAGTGTTAGAGAGAAATTTAATTGTTTTTCACGATGTGTGTTATTTATATATACCGAAGATTATTTTTTTCACGATGTGTGTTATTTATATATCAAGTTTTTTTGACACGTATATATATTATTATTTTTTTAACGGAGGAAGAAAGTTCGTGCTTCGGAAAACGCGAGGATGTGCGTAGTGATATCTTCCGTCTCCTGCATAGACTTGTACCAATCATCAGTATACCGTCTTCTTCCCTGCCTTGCCTCGTACAGTTCGTCCGACCTATCGTTCAATTTCTCCCCTGCAGCCGAAAGCAGAATGTTGAGATCACCGCACCTCAGGCCGCTGATCTCCCGAAGAAGGTCCTTGAGAACTATTTCACAAGGGATGCGAAATTCCGGCGTCGTTCTTGCTATGATTACAAGTTTATTAACATCTCCGTTTACTACTTTCTTGAATATTTTAGATAGTAGTTCGTGCGGCAAATCAGTTATGCAAGCCATGTTGTTTTTTTACTGTATGTTATTTATATACCCCACCCCAATTTTTGTTTCGTGTTCATGGCGATGGTGGTGCCTAGTGCGGCGACCCGTTCACCCAGCGATGCGTCTCTGCTCACGAACCTTTCGAAAGCTGCGTGCTCTAACTTTCTGTCTGCTTCGTGACGTGCATTCAGATCCGTCTGCGTGGTGTTGTAGGCGATGTCGTGATCTTTGCATGCGGCGTCCAACGGATTCACACCCTTGTCTCCTCTCTCCAATCTTTTCTCGAGTTTGGTACCCGGTCCGCAGTACTGGTAGCCAGGTAGATGCATCTCGAAAGGTAACTTGTTGATGATGTCGTTCACGAGTCCTTTTCCTTCGGCCACGTTCCAGAATTTCGGAGGCAGCGTGTTGATGATTTTGATCAGGTAACCTATGCCCTTGTCGTCGTTCACGATGAAGTTGGAAAGTTTCGTGCTGATCATGTCCACGATGCCAACCTTCTCGTTGTAGAAATTACGGTTGCCTGCATTCTCTTCGCCGGCTATCACCAACAATCGGTCCACGAGTTTCCTAACGTCGTCCACCCAAACGAATTCTTTGGGTAGCGTGTTGTAGCGTTTGACGCCGCTGCCTGTTTTGACCTGGTTCCAAATCGGTTTGATGAGATTCCTGTACTTCTCGCCGCTGCTCGATTTCACCCTATTCTGCGAGGCGTCGTTGTTTTGGTACAAGGCATCCGTCATGATCAGAATTTCCTTGTAACTCTGGTAATCTTCGTCGGTGTAATCTTTCGGCTGCTTTTTGGCGACGAGTTCCCACAGTCCCACCGTACCCGGATACCTGTTCCAACTATCCTTGTCGCCTAAATTGACTTTAATGTCGTTGCCTTCGAAGGTCACCTTCGATTTCCCAATCTTCCACACCACACCGCCGCCTTCGCTGGTTTCCATGCTGGGATACAATCCGAACACTTCATCCTTGTCGAATTTCCCCGTGCTCAGGTAGTCTCGTGCCAAAGGTCCCAACTCGATTTTATCCGAAGACGTGCTGCCTATGGCTCGACGTCGTGCCGGTGCATCCTTCAGTTCGAACGGCGTCGAAGGAATGCTCGAAATGGGCGTGGGTACGGCGTAACTTTTAGCTGCGAGCGGTACGAGTTCATTAATCAAATTTTTATTTTGTTCCGTGACACTTTTAATTTCTTTACCTAGACTGCTGATGGCATCGATCACAGGTTGATCCTGACGTTTCTTCTCTTCGTAGAATCCGCGATTCTCGGATTTCCAACCTTTGAAGCGTTTCGCGAGGTAATCGCGAAGCTTGAGATTTTCGTCTTCGATTTTTCGTTTCGTCATGACGTTATTTATACACGTCGTTTCTCACAACGTTGCAACGTTTAGAAAGTCGTTGATTTTGTTTCTGTATTTTCCGTCGTTGGGTTTTCTCGTCATGTCGATCGTCGCAAATCCGAAATCGTCACCGTTCCAGCAAGTAGAGCAGCCTTCCGAAAATTGATTGTAGTTCATGTCTCCGCCTACGTAGTCATCGTACGCATGCTTGAGGTTGGTGTGATCTTGACGAAACAAACATATGAAATTAGCGTTGTCGCGCACTAACTGTTTTGGAATTTTGGAAAACGTTTGAGCCAGGTAAAAACAATCCATTCCTTTGTGACGACCTTGCGTGAAAAAGTTGCGAATTTCATTTTGATTTTCCAGGATGGCGTCGTCGAACACGACGACTGAATTTTCACGACAATCGTCGAGTGGTTTTATTTCCGAGGCGAACGTTGCAATGTCCAGGCCATCGTACAGTTTCATCAGTTGCTGGTATTTGGATTGCTCCAAACTTTTCGAGAACACGTACAGGTGCCTGTTCTTCCAATCTAACCAATTCGGTGCGAGGAGAAAATTGTCCACGAGCAGTGTTGTTTTCCCACACCCCGAAGGACCTACGATCAGACAGCGGATGCTGTCGGGAAGCAACTCGCCGTTCTTTTTTTTTCTCGTTTGACTTTCTGGATCCGGTAGACGCTTCACCACGTTCCACGTACTCACAAGATCACTTCGTTCGCGTCGATCCAACTCTTTTCTGGAAGTCCCAGCCATTTGACAAACAGTTTGTCACCTTTCCTACGCAATACTTTCTCGATGAGGTACGTGTCGGGGTGTTTTGTTTTAGAGAGTTCCTCTTCGTAAAATCTTCCTTTCAAAATCTCGCCGCTACTATCTTTTATTATATACGTGTGTCGGTTTCCGGGTAGAACTCGAACCACCGTAAAAAGTTCCGTGCTCCAATTTTTTGTGAATCCCTTCTCGAAGGTGCGTTTGAATTTGCTGATCCTCACCTGGTCTCCAATTTTGTATTTAGCTTTTTTTGTCGTGGGTGTGTACTTTGGACAGTAAACGGTAGAAATTAAACGCTGCTCGTCGGACTTGGTAACGTCGGCTGGCTTCATCCCTATTGTTCTGTGTACCGTATCATTATAGGTGTCGACGAGTTCCGGCAGGATGTCGACCCATTTGTAATTTCCCCGAAGCGTGAATCGTTTCCACATGTGTGTTTTCAAGGTTCGATTGAATCTTTCCACGATGCTGGCTTTGATGTGACTGAAGGTCGAATAATGTCGAATGCCATGTTTTTGAATAAACTTTTGGAATACGGCGTTGTAAAATTCTTTACCGTTGTCCGTTTGCAGAAACCGTGGTCGTCTGCCGCCGCTTTCGTGAAAAATTAATTTGAATGCTTCCATAACGCACGTTCCCGTTTTGGCTTTCAAAGGTAGAGCCCATGCGAATTTCGAAAACGTGTCTATGACGGTGAGAAGGTACTTGTTGCCCTTGTTCAATTTATGCACGTTTTTCAAATTACCGCTACTCATCTCCACGAGGTCACTTTGCCAGAGGTCGTCGATGCCCTTGGTTACCACAGCCAAACGTTCGTAGTTGCGGCGTGCAGGTTTATGCAATTCTTCGACGATGGCTTGCCTAGACATTTTTTCTTAGAGATTACGTTTCAAGAGAAGCACAAGCGTGATGGGATTCAAAGAGGGTGGCACTTCGCTCGTGTTTTGAATGATCAGCTTATCGCCGGCACTCACGTCGAAAACGGTAAGATCTTCGTCTTCGTGTATTTCATATACGTTGCGCGTTTCGTTCCAACGTGCCAGAGGAATGTTTCCTGCTTTCTGAACACCACGATTCGATATCAAGGTCATGGTGGGAACGCTAGCTTTTCTGCCGTGAGACCAGTACGAAAATTCGTTTACCTGAATCGTGCCATCGAGGAGAAACTTGTAGTACGGATGATAAGGATGCAGCATGTACAGTTTGTTACCTTCGACGAAGGTAGAGATTCTCTGTTGATTGGGAACGCTGTTGATTTCGATGGCTTGCAGAGAATGCAGTTTAGCGAATTTAGTATCGACGCTAACGAGGTTGCTGTGAACTTGTCCGAGTTTATTTTCGATGGGGAGCAAATGCTCGACTATGGTATCCGTTACGGTAGAAAACGACGGTTTGATTTTCACTTCCACGTTCAACTGCTTGTAGTTTTCGTTGAGTTCTTGCAACTTGGCACCGAAAGAGGCCAGCGTCGATTCCTGCGTGGATTCCAGCACTCCAACTTGATCTCTGATGTTGACGACGATGTTCTGAAGGTTCTCGACTTGATTCAATTTCGAGCTCTTCTCGGTAAGATCGTTCACGATGCTTCGCATCTCTGTAAACTGCGTGTGAAGATCGGCGACGCTCTGCGAAGTGGGCAGCGTCGACACCAGCGAACTAATTTCGTCTCGAATCTGTTCCACGTTCGCCGTTTCCGTTTCCAGTCGTTTCAGCATTCGAGATATGTTTCTTTTCAAAGCGTGCAATTCTTTGGAGGTGGGGAGATTGGCCACTTTACTCTCGAGATCGCTCAATGAACTTTTGATGTCGCTCGAATCGGATAGTGCCGTCACCGCCGTTTTCAATTTTTCCAAATCTTCGCTCGAAGGCACGCTCGTCCGTAACGATTCCAAGTCACCCTGTATGTTGTCCAGTACGTGATGAAAATGAGCGAGATTCGTTTCGACGTTCAAATTTTCTAAATATTCGATCTTCTGCTGAACCGTGCTTAACGTGTCTTGAATGCTCGTCAACGCTCTCGCTTCGGCGTGAATATTTTTAATTTCTTCGTTGATCAATTCCAAGGACGCCTGAAGCGTAGCGATGGTGGTTTGAATGTGTTCGAAATCTCGATACGCCTCCAATTGAATTTTTATGTTCGCGACGCTTTTACCGATGACCTGCAGTTCGTCCGACGATGGTAGGTTCGTCATTGTATCTTCCAAACTCTGCAACTTGGATTTAATTTCTTCCAACGTGCTGGTGAATTCTTCTTGTAATTTGGAAACGACGACATGCAAGCGTTCTACATCAATATCGTTCACAACGGTTTGAAGTTCGGAGAAATTCTTTTCTATTGCGGAAGTTCGTTCTTCGATTTCGAGTTTCAATTTTTCCAAATCTTCATTTTTCGATTGAAATTGCTGTAATTTGGCCAAATCATTTTGAAGCGAATCCACGCTCAACTGTATATTTTGAACGCTGTCGTAAGAAGGTACGTCGACATAATTTTTTATGAGCGTCTTCAGTTCGGAATCGATTTTCAGAATGGGGTCGAGACATTGCGTTTGGAGCGTAGCGATTTCCGACTCTAAACTTTTGTTTAAGGTCTCCTGCAAAGCGATCAAATCGCTCCTCAACTTTTTAATTCGGACGTCCAACATGAGAATCTCTTCTGCGTGGTCTACACGCTTGGTGTTGCCGAAAATGTCGTTAGGCATTTTTGGTTAACGGTTATTTATAATAGGATAGACGATTCGTAATTCTACGAAGAGAGGAATGAGTTTATCGTAATCTCCTAGGAGTTCTATGTAAAAATAATCTCCTGCAGACACATCGTACGTAATGTTAGAAAGCATCTTGTCGTGCTTGATTCGAAAAATGTTCTTGCCGGTAGAAATTTTGATTTCGCCTGCGTTTTCCGGATTCACGGTGATTTGAAGTTTCCCGTCGATCGGAATTTCGTAGAAATGTAAATTGTTATTAAAAACATAAAACATCTTGCCCACATCGTCATTCAGTTTCGTCCAAATGCTGTTGAGGTGAATGATCAACAGACCGTTGAGTTTAGGTAACACGGAAGGTAAGACTTCATGATCTGGTATGGTTTCCATAATGATCTGTTTTTTGAAACCGAACAAATTCATAGGCATGCTGGTTATTTAAGAATACGGTCATAGTTTTTTTTTTTGTAATGACAGTCGAAGTGTTTTTTTTTGTTTTGTTTTGTTTTTATGAATCTTCTGTTGAAGATGGACATATGTTGCAGGTTTTGCTTTCTGCTAAGCGATAGTGCCCCCACGGCAATGTGTGAATACCACACTCGAGGACGCACCTCTTATCGTCGTTGGGATCCAGGGCAATTTTTCTAACTTTGTTTGTGGTGATGATATGGTCGACGCTCTGGATGCGCTGTTCTTCTCTTAGAACCGACGACCTGGTCTTGAGGCAATCGACAAAGTCCTCGAATGCGAGATGCTCCCGAACCACCTGTCTGCCGACACCCTTGGCCTTCTTGGTAACGCTACCCTCGGCTTTGATGGCATAGGCCTTGGCGCGAAGACCTGCAAACTCGAGAATTACATCACCGTCCTTCTCGTCTTTGAGTTTGCCAGGCACTTTTTTGTTTCGGGGCAGGATGCCGTACTGGTTCGGCTGGGGATAGCCCGAGGTGTCGAAGAGGTTAACCAAAGATGGAGCTGTGGCTATATCCCCGTTCGCGTCGTCCGTGCGAACGTGGTACACCAAGCTGTCCGTGTCCGTGTAGAGAAGCGAGATGTTGTGGCTATATTGTGGACGTAATATGTCGTAGTACGTCTCGAACATGTGCAGCTTGCTCAGGTCTAATACTGAGGCACCAACATAAATTGGCTTGTCGAGTTTTACCTCACTCTTCCTCATATGCACCAGAGCAAGCTGCTCATTATAAATGGTCCTCGATTTGAATAACGGGTTCGCTACGAGCCTGCGACATTGTGCTTTCCTCGTTACCAATTTTATGTCCATGCGATTCCGTACATTCTCCATAGTTTTGCCAAACACCGCATTGTTCATAAGCTTGAAGAAATCCTTATCAAGCTCGGACGTGGCTGCAGTGCGGTGTTTGGTGTTGACTTCAATATATGGCTTCAACCATGGAGAATGCTCGAACTTGAGGATGCGGTGAACTGCGCAGACCGTGACCCCTCGCTGCATCAACCACCGGAGATTCTGGTAGTGCAGGACATAACGCTCTTTGGGCTCGAAATCCATGACGAGCTTCTTCTGGTTGGAATCGGGTGGACACTTGAACTCGGGTGCAGGGGGAAGATCGCAGAACAAATCCTGCAGCTTCTCGGAGAACTCAAGATCCACCTCGGCGAAGAACCCATGTTCCGAATCGTCGAAGCTTTCGACGTCGAAGTTGGAAGGGTCAGCCCACTCGAAGCCTCTAAAAGGGGTGTGGCTGCATCATGGAGTGTCCGTAGAGGTTATTGACGTCCGTGTACATGATGTAGCTGGACGGTTGTGAGGGGTCGTAGCCGGTGGCCATGTGGTGATTGTTGGCGCGCGAGTGTCGCTGCGACACCTGGACCATTCCACCCCGCACGGCGCGTTCCACAAACAGCATCATGTCCACGTCCGAAAGAAGCTCCAGCTCGATCTTCGTCACCAGAAACATGGCCGACCACGCCAGTCCGGGGAGACTGTAGAAGTATGCAGGGTCCAGCTTGTAGATCTTCATTGCGGTCGCACGGAACGTCTGGAACACGTCGGCGAGGAGCGTCACGTCAAGTCTGAGGTAGGCGTCGTGGTAGTCCCCGAGAGTTCGACAGCCCAGCTCGCGCCACATGGACTGGGCGTGGTGATATTCCTCGTCGGTGATGTTCGAGCTTCGCAGCTGACTGTAGAAGTTTGCTCGAGGAGGTAGCGACGTCTCTGCGAACTTGGTAGGGTCTGTGACGTATTCGTAGGGGTAGACACCCTTACGCCTGAAGAGACCTGCGTCCAAGTTCGGAAAATTTCCGGAGGTAATAAGCATTTGCTCGTCGCTAAGCTTCCCTGCGAGAGCATCGAGGCTGGCCGGGAGGAACCTCAGGGAATCGAGGAAGCGAAGCTCGACGGTGGAGTGTGATCCTGGGATTCGCACCCACTTGCTCACACTGATGTAACGCTCCTCGTTCTGCGCCAGGACGTTGATTCGCATGTCGTCGTACCCAAGATGCTTGACGAGGTGGTGGAAGTCGTATCCCGAGCCATTGTGAAAAAAACACAGGGATAAATCGCGGGTCCCGGGCCATGAGGTTGCATCCGTTGCACCAAGGACCAACATACCTACCGTCAAAGTGATCGTGGTGTTGGACTTTACGGTTGTTGGCGGTGTACTCCTTGACGCAGACAGGGCAAGCGATGGACTCGTCGTGTCTACGCTGATCGTCGGGGGACAGTGGGAGCATAGACTTGGGGGCCAACAGTACCTTCCCTATCTCGCTGGCTTCCACAACCATCCTCTCGAGGAAGTGTTTGGCTGCGTCGGGACCACGGTACACGTAGGGCTCGGGGGCAATGTGCTGGTCACGTCGCACCACAACGTATGCATAACTCGAAGCCTCGTGGAGTTGGTAAGGGGTGGTGGAAGAAACTTCGGGATCTGGATCGCAAGTGGACAGGGGTTTGAGGAAGGCCTCGAAATCCGCGATGATGATAGCAGGATGCTCCACCATGGCACCGTGCATGTGGAAACGCTCCACGGTGCCAGGTTTGGGCAAGACTGCCACACCAGGCTCGTTGTTACTACAGTAGATCTTGTGGCTGGCAAGCTTCTCTGCAGCGATGTTGGGACCTTTGATGTGCTGATAATCCTGCTGTTTTTGATTGTCAAAAGTTGACAAGCACCTGCGACAAACTTCTATGCTACCATGATGCTTGCTTGTTTGGCTCGACACCAACCGGGAGAGGGAACGGATGAGGGTGTAGTGGTGATTGGTCTCGTCTTTGATGAGTTCCAATTAGTTTTACTGTGCATAAAGTGGACTTAAAACATCAAATCAATCAGTACTTCCACTAGCCTCTGCGTTAGCATAGCAGTAGGTTTGTAATCAAGGGTTCGATACCAGGTGGGGACATAAGTGGTTCTTGAAACTATAGGTCCAGTCCCGATTAGCCTTACTGTACATAAAGTAGACTTAAAATATAAAATCAATCAGTACTTTCATTAACCTCTGCGATGACGTAGCGATAACGTCGTTGTCTTGTAATCAAGAGTTCGATACCCGTACAAGTGGTTCTTGAAATTGTAGGTCCAGTCCAGATTAGTCTTATTGTGTATAAAATAGACTTAAACAAAAAAAAACGCCAACTCAATTAATCAATTAGTATTTCCACTAGATATCAAAAACAAGTAACTCTCCTCTATTTTTCCTGTCTTCCTCTAACAATTTAACATATTTATTTTTTGAAATATGTTCCGTACACATATTTCCTACCTACCAACAACAGTACACGAAAAAAAAAATATTCCAGTTATCAAGATGTATGTTTCAAATATATAAAAATAGAGAGATATGAAACATTTTTTATATTCTCTCTCTTTTTGCATGTTTTGTGAGTATATTTTCTTCCGCAAAAGCATTGCCATACTTATAAATCAAAACCAACTCATGCGAGCTAAGAAACAAAATTACTTACTTTTAAAAATTCTGCAGAAATACTCTTCACTAACGTTAAAAATAAAACACAACTTTCTACACCAGCGCTTTAAGTTTTATACGGTTTTCTAATAACATCAAAAATAATATGTTAGCCAACGTAACGTGGACCAATAGAAATCCAAGAACCAAATTCTCTAGACCATTCCCCCTTTTTTTTTCCTACATTTCTGCCACATCATTTTACGTGTTGTGTTCGAAAATTCACAAGTTAATGCATCGCATCATTGTTACCTATGCTGTTAACTGGCTATGAAATAAATAGCCGGAAAATTCATTGTATTTTTTCTCTGCCACCAAGCATACGGCAGATGGCAATCTGTGACGCACGCAATAACTATCAAGGCTATGAAATAAATAACCGGAAAATTCATTGTATTTTTTCTCTGCCACCAAACATACGTATTTGTTGAATTTGCGTTATTGCGTCAACATTATTATTGTTAGCTTTTAAAAAAACAGGAAGTACATCCGCCACTGTGAATAGCCAGAAATGCTGCCCCTCCCAGTCATCCATCTCTCTTACAATAGCGTGTGTGTTGGCAACTCTTTCTAGTTGACGGGAGATACTTTCCGTATAAAATACAGAGAGGGAAAGAGAACAAAATTGTCGTTTTTTTTTCTAGATATCCACAGGCAAAAGCATAATATTTTTTCAAATACAATATGACAGTCGCTTTTCGATACCGAAAAACTAAATACAATATATATATTTACAATATTAATATTTATTTAACAATATCTACCTACGAATTTGCCTCAAACAAAAACATGTCATAGAAAAACATTTTTCCAGCCGTAAATTCAAAAATTTTGGTCGCGCGCGCGCGTGCGTGCGTGCGTGCGTGCGTGTGTGTGTGTGTGTGTGTGTGGCACGTCGTTCCCCCGAGAGAGAGAGGTTTACAAAGGTTGTGATATACAAACATTGGCCCCCGGGGAGTTGGAAAATTACGATATGGCGCATTCGCTCATTACCGTTCCCAGCTATAAGTTTTTCTCTCTCTCTAGCTCTTGCCAACTAAAAAAAATATAGGTAGGAGTTGGCAGCACTGCGAGAAAATAGAAATCATGCCTTACAAGAAAAAACCATTAAGGTAATTTTTATTTGATGACGTTGAACCCGTGCAGTGTTCCCATCCATCCATCTCTCTCTTTTACGGCAGTGCCGGCTTCTCTTTGCCCTGTATATGTAGGTTGGCAACATTGCTTTATGCACTGTAAAACAAACCTCAAGCAAAATTGCCAGCCCCTTGCTTGAGGTTAGGTTAGACAAAAAAAGCTGTAGGTAGGCTGTCGGCCGTTTAACTCTTCCCTCCCTCTCTTCTCTCTCTTTTTTGTAAAAGGCTATGGCAAAAGTACCAGTAGGTTGGCAACCTTGCTTTAGGTTACGTTAGACCAAAAACCTTGGTGATTTTTTTCGAGTAAGATGTTGGTAATACTGTGTCCAAAAATAGGGGGGGGTTATGCCTTACAAGAGCAAACCATTAAAGCAAGCCCCACCGAGCTTTACCTTCGGGTGTAGTGTTGCCAACACAGCGAAAAAAAATTGCCTGCTCCTTGCTTTAGGTTAGGTTACCCCAAAAACCTTGGTGATTTTTTCGAGTGAGAAGCTGGCAACACTGCGAGAAAAAGGTTGCCAGCTCCTTGCTTTAGGTTAGGTTACCCCAAAAACCTTGGTGATTTTTTCAAGTAAGAAGCTAGCAACACTGCGCCATCAAATAGAGCTCATGCCTTACGAGAAAAATCCATTAAGGCAAGCTCACCACTTCAGCTCACCACAAGAGGGCGTTGAATTCTCTAAACTGCACTACTAAGATAGTAGCGGCGAGATTTTCAAAGGAAGATTTTACGAAGAGGAACTCTCTAAAACGAAACACCCCGACACGTACCTCATCGAGAAAGTATTGCGTAGGAAAGGTGACAAACTGTTTGTCAAATGGCTGGGACTTCCGGAAAAGAGTTGGATCGACGCGAACGAAGTGATCTTGTGAGTACGTGGAACGTGGTGAAGCGTCTACCGGATCCGGAAAGTCAAACGAGAAAAAAAAAGAACGGCGAGTTGCTTCCCGACAGCATCCGCTGTCTGATCGTAGGTCCTTCGGGGTGTGGGAAAACGACACTGCTCGTGGACAATTTTCACCTTGCACCGAATTGGTTAGATTGGAAGAACAGGCACCTGTACGTGTTCTCGAAAAGTTTGGAGCAATCCAAATACCAACAACTGATGAAACTGTACGATGGTCTGGACATTGCAACGTTCGCCTCGGAAATAAAACCACTCGACGATTGTCGTGAAAATTCAGTCGCTGTGTTCGACGACGCCATCCTGGAAAATCAAAATGAAATTCGCAACTTTTTCACGCAAGGTCGTCACAAAGGAATGGATTGTTTTTACCTAGCTCAAACGTTTTCCAAAATTCCAAAACAGTTAGTGCGCGACAACGCCAATTTCATATGTTTGTTTCGTCAAGATCACACCAACCTCAAGCATGCGTACGATGACTACGTAGGCGGAGACATGAACTACAATCAATTTTCGGAAGGCTGCTGCTCTACTTGCTGGAACGGTGACGATTTCGGATTCGCGACGATCGACATGACGAGGAAACCCAACGACGGAAAATACAGAAACAAAATCAACGACTTTCTAAACGTTGCAACGTTGTTAGAAACGACGTATATATATAAACGTCATGACGAAACGGAAAATCGAAGAGGAAAATCTCAAGCTTCGCGATTACCTCGCGAAACGCTTCAAAGGTTGGAAATCCGAGAATCGCGGATTCTACGAAGAGAAGAAACGTCAGGATCAACCTGTGATCGATGCCATCAGCGGTCTAGGTAAAGAAATTAAAAATTTCACGGAACAAAATAAAAATTTGATCAACGAACTCGTACCGCTCGCAGCTAAAAGTTACGCCGTACCCACGCCCATTTCGAGCATTCCTTCGACGCCGTTCGAACTGAAGGATGCACCGGCACGACGTCGAGCCATTGGTAGCACGTCGTCTTCGGATAAAATCGAGTTGGGACCTTTGGCACGAGACTACCTGAGTACGGGGAAATTCGACAAGGATGAAGTGTTCGGATTGTATCCCAGCATGGAAACCAGCGAAGGCGGCGGTGTGGTGTGGAAGATTGGGAAATCGAAGGTGACCTTCGAAGGCAACGACATTAAAGTCAATTTAGGCGACAAGGATAGTTGGACCAGGTATCCGGGTACGGTGGGACTGTGGGAACTCGTTGCCAAAAAGCAGCCGAAAGATTACACCGACGAAGATTACCAAAGTTACAAGGAAATTCTGATCATGACGGATGCCTTGTACCAGAACAACGACGCCTCGCAGAATAGGGTGAAATCGAGCAGCGGCGAGAAGTACAGGAATCTCATCAAACCGATTTGGAACCAGGTCAAAACAGGCAGCGGCGTCAAACGCTACAACACGTTACCCAAAGAATTCGTTTGGGTGGACGACGTTAGGAAACTCGTGGACCGATTGTTGGTGATAGCCGGCGAAGAGAATGCAGGCAACCGTAATTTCTACAACGAGAAGGTTGGCATCGTGGACATGATCAGCACGAAACTTTCCAACTTCATCTTGAACGACGACAAGGGCATAGGTTACCTGATCAAAATCATCAACACGCTGCCTCCGAAATTTTGGAACGTGGCCGAAGGAAAGGGACTCGTGAACGACATCATCAACAAGTTACCTTTCGAGATGCATCTACCTGGCTACCAGTACTGCGGACCGGGTACCAAACTCGAGAAAAGATTGGAGAGAGGAGACAAGGGTGTGAATTCGTTGGACGCGGCATGCAAAGATCACTACATCGCCTACAACACCACGCAGACGGATCTGGACGCACGTCACGAAGCAGACAAAAAATTGGAACATGCAGCTTTCGAAAGGTTCGTGAGCAGAGACGCATCGCTGGGTGAACGGGTCGCCGCACTGGGTACCACCATCGCCATGAACACGAAACAAAAATTGGGGTGGGGTATATAAATAACATACCGTAAAAAAACTACACAAGAAAAAATCTCAGAATATATATATAAATAACATACCGTGAAAATAACACATAGAGCATCAACATGAAGCCCAAGGGTGTCGTGTACCAGATACCATACTCCAATCTAAAAAATCTAGGTGCCCTCGATGGGTTACTCACCAAGAAACAACGCGAAAAGAAACGTTCTTGCTTGTCGAAAGAACACAGAATGAAATTACTGCTCAGCACACCTCAATTGAAAAGATTGCAGCGTTCGCGGAAACAGCAAAAGATCGGAGGTTTCATATTCAGCATCCCGGCCATCCTGGCAGCATTGGGGGCCGTGGGAAGTTTGGCCGGCGGAAGTGCCGCCATCGCGAAAACCGTCATCGACTCGAAGAAGAACAAGGCGGAATTGGAAGAACAGAAACGTCACAACCTGGCCATGGAGAAGAAAAAAGGAAAGGGCATGATGAAGAAGTTTAAAAAAAGAAACAACAGCGTTCACCAACCGAGACATTGAATCTCTGATCGAACCGTTACAAATCAAACACTTCAGAGGAGTTTTCATGTCCGACTCGTTACCTTCAAGCGTCAAAAGAAGAGAATGCGGAGTAGTCAACTTGGACGGTCAAGAAAATCCAGGCACGCATTGGATATGTTACCACAAAAATGATGATAAAGCATTCGTTTTCGATTCTTTCGGAGGTGTTCCACCTACAAATTTAATTCATTATCTGAAAACGAGCAAAACCTCTATATACTACAACGACGAACGCATTCAAGATTTCGGAGACGTGAACTGCGGTCATCTCTGCCTCTCCGTGCTCGCGTTTCTCTCTAAAATAAATAACCCTACGATCGAGGATTTCCAGAAAGCATTGTGGAACCTCAAACAGCATCACTAGGATGGGCGTGTTCCATCTTACGAGCGAATCTTCGATCTTGAAACTCACGCTGCACGACGACATCGTCTATCCTAAATCCATGGCTCTGCGTGCATTCTACAGCATGTACCTCATACCTAACGTTACGCAGCACAACAACAAAATTAGCGTCGGAAGCGAACACATCGTCGTCACGCCAGGACAATACAATCTTTCCACTTTGCAAGCTCAATTACCCAAAGGCACATACCTTTCTCAAAATTCGGTCACGCACAGAGTGGAAATCCTATCCGCGACGGAGACCGTGGACCTGGGCACCATGGGAGAACTTTTAGGTTTCGAGAACGACACCAAACTCGAAGCTGGCATCAAGCACGTGGCAACCAACATTCCTAAATTCTTGGCCATAGAGACTCTGAACATACACTGTAACGTGGCGGAAGGCATGATCACGAAATCTTCGGACGGATTGTTAGGAAGTCACAAGCAGACGGGAATCATAGCCACGTTCAAACCAAGTTCCGAGTTCATGGAACCGATCATCTACACACCCTCTTCGCCGATCTATTTTCCAGTATGTCGCAACCGCATAGACGACATAGAGTTGGTGGTGACGAACGAGAAAGGAGACGTGGTGGATTTCGCAGGTGCAACTACGACGGCCATCGTGGAGATCAACGTATAATAAATAACCATACATAGTGAAAATGGAGCAAATCGAAAGTTACGAATTGCAATCTTTCCCTCCCAACCGTCGCACGTTCGCCAATCTCAACGAAGCGAACAGGGAGATCGAATACGACGTGGACGTAGGCGACGGGTTCGTTCATCCTCACAGAGCGGACCTCTACCTTCAATTCGACGTGGTGAAGAAAGAAAGCGGAGACGCGTTTCCCGCAGCAGCAAACTTGATACTCGTGGACAACTTCGTGCCTCACCTGTTCTCGCAGGTGGAGGTGAGGAAACACAACACCGTCATCGACAGAATAGATTATCCAGGCATCACGTCGACGGCAGTGGGAACGTTGAAATTATCCAAAACGGACGCAGCGTACTACCAGGCCGGGGGATTCGAAGCCGGAACCAAAATATCGACGAGAAGTCACACGGTGCTTTTTCCCATGCGTCTGCTGCCTGGTTTCTTCTAGGACTACAAGGAGATCATGTGGAAGGGAGGACTGAGGATCACGTTTCGAAGAGCGGCCAACGACAACGACGCACTGATGCGATACGCTACTTTGGGTCCGGACGGCACCACGCCGATAGCCAACACTTTACCCGAAGCAGCCAAGTGCGTCATCCGGAGCATGGAATTGAGAATGCCGGTGGTGGAATACGAAACGAACTACGCCCTCAAGTACAAAGCGGAGATCTTGAAAAGTCCGCAGTTGACGATTCACTTTCACGGTTACCAGTGCGTGCAGAAGATGGCGTTGGGAAGTCACATGGAATTCGACGTGACGACGCAGTTCAACAACATACAGTTCGACATGCCAGATTTCGTCGTAGTGCTCTTTCAGACCGGGCGCGATAAGAATCAGGAAAAAGATTCCAGCAAGTTCGACGACTGCAAGATCAAGAATGTTTATCTGAAGAATGGACGCAACGAAGTGTTCCCGCGCGAGAATTACAACCTCGACATGACCAAAGACGATTACCTCAAACTTTACGAAGCTTACACCTCTTACAAACGCGTGACCGAGGGAAGCGTGGACATGTACTACACGCCCAGCGAATTCAAAATCCGCAGGCCGATGTTCGTCATCAATACATCTAAGAGGAAGAAGGTTGTGGTCAACGATCGAACCAACATCAAGGTCGTCTGCGAGTTCCACGATGCCTTGCCCGAGGACACCGTGTGCAGCGTCATCCTGGTCGCAGAGAAGTCCTTCGTCCACGACGTGAAGAACGAGAGGGTCACAGAGCAGTTTTAACAAGTTTTTTAACATCTTTTCTTGCACAATAAGAAATTTTTTGTACTAGCACAATATGTTACAATAGCACAATCAGTTACAATGGTACAATACAAATTTCACTAGTTCAGATCAGTTACAAATATCAATTTCATTAGTTATTAGTTACAATATCTTTTTTTTCATCACTATAGCACAAGACAATCAGAATTTGCACAAAATTTGTTGTTGTTTTTTACACGTGAAAATTAACAATAAAATTCTTTTTTTTATCGTTTCAGATGCTGTCGAAACATCAAAAACACATACACACACTAGAAAAAAAAAAGCATGCAACTTTTTTTGTAACACACACATATTCTCCATCTTCATCAAAAGAATATTTTAATAAACATAATTATTTTTATCTATCTCACAATAAAACTCTATATCCAAAAATATTACAACATCAAAATAACACTAGAGTCGTTAGTACACGTTGCATGCATTACGGAGGTCCTATGTAGGGTTTCATGGAAGTTTGGGGGAAAAAAAAAACACGTGAAACTCTACAGAGGTGTGGTTATCTAGAACCGCAGCCCTTAGAAAACTTTTACTTTTTTTGGTTGGGCACCACGCACCCTGGCGAGGTTATAGGGGCCAGGTATCCTAAAAAACAACAATTATTATTTTGTTTGTTTGTTTGCGTCACAATACATACGCGCGCGCGTGCGTGTGTGTGTGTGTATGTGTGTGTGTGGCACATCGCCCCCGAGAGAGAGAGGTTTACAAAGGTCACGATATACGGAGTTGGAAAATTACGATATGGCGCATTCGCTCGTCACTGTTGCCAGCCATAAATCTCTCTCTCTTTTACGGCAGTATATATTTGTTGCCGGCTCTCCTTGTTTAGTGTGTGTATGTTACGCCAGTATATAAATTGGCTAAGCCTCAAAAAATAGTAGCTTTTGCTAAGTAAAAAAAAAGGCTGTAGGTAGGCTGTCGGTTGTTTAACTCTTCCTCCTCTCCCTCTTTCACCTCTCTTTTTTGTAAAAAGTTATGGTAAAAGTACCAGTAGGTTGGCAAAAATTGCTTTATGCACTGTAACTCAAGCCTCAAGCAAAGTTGCCAGCTCCTTGCTTTAGGTTAGGTTAGACCAAGAAAAAAAGCTGTAGGTAGGCTGTCGGTTGTTTAACTCTTCCCCCTCTCTCTCTCCTCTCTCTTTTTTGTAAAAGGCTATGGCAAAAATGCCAGTAGGTTACCAAAAATTGCTTTATGCACTGTAAAACAAGCCTCAAGCAAAGTTGCCAGCTCCTTGCTTTAGGTTAGGTTAGACCAAGACAAAAACCTTGGTGATTTTTTTCGAGTAAGATGTTGGCAACACTGCGAGTCCCACTTTCGGTTGCAGAACTCTCAAGCAAGATTGCCAGCTCCTTGCTTTAGGTTAGGTTAGACCCAAAAAAAAACCTTGGTGATTTTTTCGAGTAAGCAGCTGGCAACACTGCGAGAAAATAAGGCTCATGCCTTACGAGAGAAATCCATTAAGGCGAGCCTCACCGAGCCTCATTTTCGGTTTCAGAACTCTCAAGCAAGATTGCCAACTCCTTGCTTTAGGTTAGGTTAGACCAAGACAAAAACCTTGGTGATTTTTTCGAGTAAGCAGCTGGCAACACTGCGAGCCTCACCGAGCCTCATTTTCGGTTTGTGAACTCCCCCACCTGCACTACTTTCGTTTGCAGTACACTTCGGAGAGCAGCCACCTTTCGTTTCGCTTGGTCACTTCCAAGGGTTTCATCCCGATCGTCCTGTGAATTCGGTTGTTGTATTCCTCCACCAGTTCGGGCACCAGATCCACCCACTTGTAGTTCCCGCGGAGGGTGAACCGTTTCCACATGAGCCCCTTGAGGGTCCTGTTGAATCGCTCCACGATGGTTGCTTTCAGCTCGCTATAGGTTGAATAGTGAAGAATACCGTTCTCCTTGAGCATCCTCCCGAAGGCAGAGTTGTAGAATTCCCTGCCTCGATCGGTCTGCAGGAAACAAGGGGATCTCTGTTTGAGAACAGAAGCGAAAGCTTTGCCGACCTCGACCCCGGTCTTGTTTTTAACGGGTATCGCCTAAGCGTACTTGCTGAAAGTGTCGATCACGGTGATTCCCCGTGCTCATCTACACGAGGTCGGCCTGCCAGAGGTCGTCTATCCCTTTGGTGACCACGGGCAGTCGAGGATAATTCCTGCGGGCAGGTTTGTGCAGTTCGTTCACGATAGCTGCTCTCATGACAATGGAGGTTGCTTGATACTTATAGACAACAAAAGCTCCGATGCAAAAATATGGAGCACGATCTATTATCTTCATTGCTTTCTTGCATTTTTTTTCTTTGCTTACTTGCTTGCTTACGATAGACGACTGACACTGTCGACGGGATAGGAGAGCACCAACTCCAAAAAAAGCGGTATCGGATGCTCCATATTCGTCTCGATAGATTCGGCGTACAGACGATCTCCGACGGAGACTTTGTCGTACGAGACTCCGACTTTCATGTTGTCGTGCTTAATCCTGAATAAACTCTCCCCGTGATGCAGACTTATCGCGACAACGCTCGGTGGATGCAAGTTCACAATCCGGAGACTTCCGCCACCTAGCGAGAGTTCGTAGAAGATGATATTGTTGTTGAAGATGAAGAAGATCTTGCCAGTGTTCTCTTCGAACTGCTTCTCAATACCGTTCAAGTGGACGATTGTAGCTGCCAACAGGTCGGTTCGGAAAGCAAGCAAGGCATCGTCAAGCATGTCTCGAGCTTTGACGACCTCTTCGTTGGATATCTTGACGTACTTGGGAAGCGTGGCGCCAGGTTTCCTCCTGTTGTAGCCGAACACGTTGGTTGGCATGTTATAGAGCATTTCTTTCTTTCCCACTGCTCAGACTATTTTATTAATTTTTCCTCTTCTTGCTCCGAGAAAAGGTCTCGCAGATATTTTTACCGGTAAAGATTTTCTTTCGAAGCCAACGCTCTTTTTTCCCTTGCGTAATTAGCCAGAACAGAGCTGCCCGAACGGCGAAAAGAGGCTCATCGGTAGAGGAAATGCTAGAATTTGTATTGTTTCTTTGTTTTCGAAAGCATACTCCCCCCCTGAAGAGCGCTCGTTTTGATTTATTAGCTAAATTTAGCTTGCGGCTCAAACAACAGTAACACCAAGCAAAAAAAGATAGTAAAAGCGTTTTTTTTCTCGGTTAAAGAGCCAAAAGTGACACTTCTCATCACTAGAAACAACATTTAAATTTCATTTTCACTTTTGTGTTGTACAGTCACCATAAAAATATGAGATGTACGGACTCACAAAAGACTTAGAAGCTCACGCGCACAAAATTGATCACAAAAGACGCCATGAAATGTTCGGAGGGGGCACGCTGTCTGAGGTGACCTGACCAATCAGAGCCATTCACCATTGGGAGAGGTTAGGTTAGTTCGTGCATGATAGAATAAATGTTGCCAACTCACTAGGTTAGTTTAACTCGTAAAATATTGTGGTGAAATGTTTATGTCAGAGTTGGCAACGCTGACAGTAAGGTTAACGTACACCGTGAACTCTTATAATATACAGCGTAAACGGCTACGCAGAGTTGGCAACGCTGACAGTTAGCTGCGTTAGGTTTGGAAAAAACCGTGAAAGGGGGTTATTATTTTGGGCTGTTTGGAAAATAACCGTGGAAGTACTGGGTTAACCGTGCCCTATAGGTGCTTTCCGGTGAAGGTACTGTCCGTACTGCCCTATAGGTGCTTTCCGTTTGAAAAAAAATCAGCGTTTTTGGGTTAACAGTGTCCTATAGGTGCTTTCCGGTGAAGGTACTGGGTTAACCGTGAAGATACTGCCGTTTGAAAAAAGTTCAGCTTTTTTTAGGTCAACCGTGAAGGTACTGCCCTATAGGTGCTTTCCCTACCCTATAGGTGCTTTGCGTTTGAAAAAAATTCAGCGTTTTTTTCTTTTGGGCTGTTTGCGTTTGAAAAAAATTCAGCGTTTTTGGCCAGGTACGTTCGCGGTGAAAGCACCTATAGGGTACCCCAATTCTTCCGGATGATTCAGCTTCCCCATTTTCCTACTACTTCATTGAATTCTAATCTTCTTGAAACAGACAACGTGTATATATATATATATATATATATATATATATATATAAAAGACACCGGTAAACACGCAAGAAGAGCTCAGGGAGAGGAACTTAACATGCAGGCAACACATCAAGGACACCGTCACATCACGAGTTAAGAGATCAAATGTCCGTAAAAACCTGCGTGCCTGCATTCGTAACGGAGGTGCTCACTTTCAGCAAGACGTGTAATGTTCTTTAATTGTATTGTTCATTGATTTCATTCATATGAAGATGAACAAAGTATTATTTCTTATACACAAATGTGAATGTTGCCAACATTTGTACCTTGTTGGATAGCAGATGTTTGATGCATTAAGTTTGCATCTATAAATGTTGTCATTGACAAAACCAAACAATGAAGAACTTCATATCGTCGAATCATGAATGAAAAAATGTTTAATTGTATATAAATAGTTTCTTCAAATCGATGTATGTATCAGCATTGAATATCAGGACTCACTTCCACTTGACTTTAGTAAGAGTTAATTGGAATATATTGAATGAGATCTGTGTTGAACGATTTGGTGCTTATTTACTGATTTCACTGTATTGCGTAATTGATACTGATGAGAGAACTAATTGTAATTCATGTTCCCTCGTGTCGAAAATTTAAAAAGAAAGTCAGAAATAAAATGTTGAGAAATTCTTAAAAGTGTTCGTAGGTCCACTAATTCTTCTGCGTCCTCCAGGTGTAAATGGTATTGATTTGTTAATTCTTAAAGGTTTTATCTGGTGACTATCTATGAACGTTGACATCTGTGTAAATGCTGAAATGAGGACTTTTAACGTGGTTAAAATGTTCATTTCACCGTTAAAATTTGAATTATCTGTGAGGCAATTCAGGTAGGTCTTGGAAAGGATATTTGCATGATATACCGAACAGGCATTTCCTCCTGATCGTTAGTGTAATGTTGTATGTGAGAAAACCTTATATGAGTCTGTTTGTTGAGACAAGGGCGTTTCTAAGTCATCTTTATTTTTTAAAAAAATAGTACTTTTAAATATTACAGGTATGAAAAATCTTGTAGTTGAGGGTTCTTATATTTTAGGAAGAAGGAATTTGGAAAGGATATCAATTTAGTCAGAACATTTACTCTTACTATAAATTAACCCAATTTCTAATTATTTCCATCCTCGGCACACCAAATATGATTACAATTTTGAGAAGAAAAAATAAAAATAACTACTAATAATTACTAAAATGAAATTGAACTTTAGATATGAATTTAATGTAATATTTTAAATACTCTTGGAGATGTTATGAGTGTAAACTGTATACTACAGCAAAATTTAAATTATTAGACTGAAATGTTAACATTATCACAAAAAGCAAATTTTCATTTGACATCTTTCTTCTTCTGAAATGTCCTTGCATGGTCGCTCAACGAGTATAATTCCGACACGGTCTACGCTCCCGTCATAGCTCATGCTTTTCACAGATAACATCAAAAGCTGTGAATAGCGATTTTTCTAGTTTTTGAAAATGGCCATTCCATTCACAACACGGAAACTCATCTTAGCATATCGTGAATATTGTTCTACTCTTTACTTCGCAACGATGAGGATGAATAATGATGGTCAGTACCATGAGGTTTGGTGAATCTCAAAGCTACAGGAAAATAAACTTTCGGAAGGTTTCCCATATAACAATGAAACACACTAACACTGTAAATTGAGCTGCATGTACGTAATTTAGATTTTATTGAAAAGCAAACAGAAACCATGTTGCAAGCAGTGTGAAAACTAGAGCTGCTATGCAAGAACGATTTATTTTAATGTTAACATTTCAATGTAACGTTTTCGTGAATTGTTTTTCCGAAATATTCGGTACTTGCTTTAATCAATTGTTATATATGACGTTATATGTGACGTCGGGTAAGGTACGGGATCGAGTCACGCCGGGACGTAGCTCAGATAAATACAATAGGTCTTAAGTTTGACTTGGCTAACCACCTCTACCCTTAAGGAGGCTGATGAAGGATTGTTGGGAGCCAGTGTTGTTGAACGCTACTCACCCCTTGCTGTTGGTCTGGCCCTCGGCTTCTGGCGTCTGCGACGGTGACAGGTGTCTGCTGGAGAGATCGAAGATGACGATAAGAGACGGCAGGCAATTCGGCGACTTGTTTTATTCTTGCAGATTCTTCGGTTGGCTTAATCCGGACTGCTTATGGACTTCTCGCTTGTTGCCACCTCGTAATGTCGCGATCTCTCAGCAGGCCGTCGTCCTCTTCTCGTCGATCAGTTTGGTGGTGATATTGGAGCGAAGTGACAGATCGATTTACTGTCTCCAGCGGTTTTATACATTGGATTTGAGTCATAGGTTGGTGGACTTTGCACCTCCACTGTGCACCTGGGGTATCCCTGGATGCAGATGGAAATTTACAGTGGAGGTGCACTCACCGCTGGCGAGGGCCGTTGCCTTGTTGACTGTGCAGAGCCGAGTGGAAAATTCTTGTTGTTCGGCTCTGCATCCGGTGGAATGTGGGGTGAATGAGCGTTCAACTTGCGAGCTTCTGAGCGATGCTTGAGGCAAATTAATGTTTCGACTTTTATGCTCCCAATTCCTTCATCAATATATATATATATATATATATATATATATATATATATATATATATATATATATATATATATATATATATATTTTACCAGAAATCAATTTATTCAATTTTAAATCGGAATTTATCTTAAAAAGGCCTATTTATTGATGAAATATCAATGTGTATGTGCTTGCGTATCTGAAATAAAAATAACAAATACAGATATAATATGACTCTTGGCGAGCAAGAGAATTTTTATTTCATTTTTTATCTTTGGAAACTGATAATCCGTATTTTTTGTATCCACAAGCACGATGTTTACTTTTTACAATCTTACTTTACTTGTTCGATATCATCTTTACATCCTCTTCTCACGCTGTAGCCATAGCGCTAGAGAAATATAAGGAATCACTTGTTTCCGTCGCTACTAGCTCCTCACCAGGAAGCAAGAGCGAAGATACTTGCACAACCCTTCGCACACGATGAGTGCATAGAGCAAATGCTTCGTGGGGCTGATAGGTCTCGTTTTACTATTTAAATTAGAAGTCTGAAACTTCGTGACGTAAGTTCGAACCCTGGTTGACATAATTTTTTATATATATATATTTTTTTTATTTCATGGTGAAAAGTTACATTTGACAGGTTTCGAAATTAGTCTCCATTTTTTTGCTCAATTTGGCATTTTCGAATATGATCAATGAATAACATAATTGCGAAAACAGCCAAATTTCAATTCAATAGCAAACATTGAGATGTCAAAAAATTGTGCCAGAAGAGAAACCTATATTTTCTCGTTTTTAGGGAAAAATACACAAAAATATCAAAAATTTTATTTTTTTTAAAAAAAAATATTAATAGTTCATAGTGACATGCATCTGGAAAATATATTTCTTTTTTTGCCTGCATAATGTCTCACAAATCTATCGACATATCACACTTCACTGTTGGCACTTGATATTATAAAGTTAGAACCTTCAATACAGATCTAGTCTGACATTTTTTATAGCTGTTCCATCATGAACTTTACTTTTGATTTAAGCCCGCTCATGCAAAGACAGTCTAATCGAGGCTAGGCCTACATTTTCAGGTGAACCCGAGTCACTGCCTACCTTCACCGTGTACCGAAACCCGAACCACCCGAATTCAAGGTGACGACTTTACCACTATGCCATCGGGAAGGTCTTCGATTAAGTTAGGGAAGTATAAAATTGATTCTCTAAATAAATTTACGAAACATAAAAAGCATAGTTCAATAATAAAACAGTGAAATAACCCGTGTTCCTTCATAGAAAGGATTCAAGATGGTATGCAAATTTATATCATGGTTTAATGGTCTGAATTAAATGCTCATAAAATATGGCAAACTTTATGAGTTCAGATAAGCGCCAAACTCAAAATTGCAGTCGCATTTTGAAATTAGCGACATCAAAATTGCGACTGCATTATGAAGACAAAATATTATTTAAGCATTTCCATTATTGTGTAAAATTGTTAGTGTCCTGAATGTATAGTTCAAAGTCTCTTTCCCTTATCTAATTAATCGGAGTCAAGAATTAAAGTTTATGCAATGTTCTTATTTCTGTGCCAGACAAGAGCACATACCACCGTATTCTTTAAACTATATACATTAAATGCATACTTTTCAACACGGATATGTTGGTGTAATTCCTTCAGTAGAGGTGAAACCTCCAATTACACCCTTATGCATGGGTACAACATTTTCTATTGTGTGCATTTAGCTATATATATCTGGTAAATTCTGCTTCATCTCATGGATAAAACTTGCTTTCTTGTCTTATCATACTAAAGTAGTAAACAAAATCTCATGAGAAATACAAACCAAGTAACATTGTAAAACTCACGAATCTCTCATATTTAAAATTTAATATCGACTTCTCAAACAAGAAGTCATTTTAACGTGTTCTACAAGCAAGCGCAAAATCACTATCATGTCGATCGATTTAAAATGATTTTTGAATATTTATAGTAATAACACCTTCAACCATACATACAAAAATGCTTTGATTTCACAATTTGTACCAGCATATTTCTCCTCCCATCCAGAAATTACTGATATAAAATCGAGCGTGCAACCAGTCTCTCAGTGTGTGTGTGTGTGTGTGTAAGAGAGCGTTGAAACGAAGGAAGTGGCAATTAATGACGGAAAACATTAATATTCACTTATCGATGTAACCTAAAGTTTTGAACATAAATTCTGTGATTTTTCTTCCACAGAGGAATAACGTTGTACCTTGCGGTGGGATTTGTTATTTGTTTGTTGGTTGTGCAGATATGCAAGGAGTCTCAGTAACAACACAATAAAGAAAACTACTTTCCAAACTCAAAATTATGCTACACGCATAGTCCAGTCAATAATTATTTTCTCCTTGCCACACGAACAACAACAAAGAATAAGGCTGTGACTCCGTGAAATACTTTCGTGCCACCCGTTTGGCAGAAAAGGAAAGAAAATGAATCGAAACTAGGATTTCAGCTTAGGAAGCTTGCGTTTTACCGACTTGGACACATTCCGCGGGGTGATTTCTCCTGACGATTCCACTTTTACCTGTCCGGTTCCACACTTTCAATGTCCCTTCTCTTTAATAACATCAATTTGAAAGCAATACGGTTCATGGGATAGTGTCTACATGCTGTGCATACATTGCTCACAGACTTTAACTTAATATTGTGTGTCTATACTAAGGAAGACGTTCGAAGACTTGCTTTCGTGCAATGTTAGTGTTTCCAACCGCTATTAAACTTCGTTCTCTAGCTTCTGTCAACATAGCAGATTCTGATATGTGGCTACGAATCTTGTAAGTCAATGGCACTTACATAATTATATTTTCAAACTAACTATTTGACGAAGAAGAGTGATTTTTCAGGAAAATATGAAGACATTCATCCAGCCTGTACTGATTTTGGGAGCTCTATTTAACTACTTTCGTGTTCAAATTACAAGCTAGAAAAGCGGTTTGCATACGTAAGAGAAAGTAACGAAAGTGATCCTAAAGTCACATACTTTGGGCCGCGATAAATGTACTTATTGCCTTGAATTGTTTACTTTCTCTCGTCCGCATTCGATTTATTTTTTGGTATCTTCGCTTGTCTTCTACTTTTAGTTAATCGCGACGAAGAAGATAAATGATGATATGGGAAAATTGATGATGGGACATTCGCAAAAACACCCACGCTCAGGTCGGAATTCGAACCCGGGTCCTCTTGGTGAACGTCGATGTTGGTGTTACGTTAAGCTAGGGAAAGTTTGGACACTGTATTGGATTAATAATAAAAATGTAAGGCTTTCTTTTGACCGTTTTTTTCACTCGGCATCAGGTGAAAAACTTTAGTGGTTTAGTGTTTTCCTGAACGATTTCTTCAGCTGTACTGCCACACTCAATCGGCTCCGAAGCTTATATTTAACTCAAACAAGTGTGCCACTTTCTGTGAACAAAAGTGTACCATACTTGAGAAACGATTTAAGAAAACGGATCAAGGTTTCATTCCACTAGATCAATCGTGAAAGCAGCATGTCGTCACTTATAATACCAGAACTAAAATCGATGCTAGACATGAAGCAGACAAAATAATACTAATTTCAGCATTCGGCTATCTTATCAGTAGAAAAGCATCGCTAGGTGAATGTGTTTCAGCTCTGGGCTCAACGATTCCAACGATCCGAAAATTAGGATGGGACTCGTAATAATGAATACCCAAAAGAGGAAGCCGGTGTTTATGGTTTATCAAATGTCGTTGAAAATTTTTAGGTGATTGCACCGACAATTACAATAAATGATTCTTTCAATCCAAAGACATACTGTATCAGACATATTTCAGATGTTAGAAACAATAAAAGTGTAATTATTTTATAAATTAGAGTTTACGACTGATCAAACATTGCGTTTATCTTCTATCTGTGACAAGTAATTAGTACATACTGTGAAATACGAGAAGTTCCTAAAATCACTGTAAATGCATAACTACAAATCACTACAAATATTCACAATTTTCAGTATGAAAAACCAAGCAAAGTAATCATTCAAAGCACAATTTGCCAAATTTCAATGTTCGTTACGAACAAGTGGTACAGACGGATTTCTTTTCATTTACGAATCTTCATTTAAGCAGACCATTACACACTTCTCGTACGTGAGAGTTTCGTTCACGCGTTACATCATGCACATGAAAAAAATGGATTTTATTGTTTTTCAGAACATGGGGTCAAGTTTCTAATAGCAGTGGATATGTAAACTTCATCAGGGATATGAATAGTGATCCATTATTTAACACAAAATATTATGAAATTGACGAGAAATGGAACAAATTGAATTTAAGGAAGGCTTCACGTACGGTAAGGAAATTACTACATATACATAATGTACTGTTACATCTTGTTTATTATCTCCATATGTAAGTAGGACACACAAGTCAAAATTTGCCTACCTTAGTCAAATCATGTACCAAGTTTCCCCCACCCCCTCCTCCCCTTCTGAAAGTTTTTAGTGAACAAATCGTCCATATAAGGAAAAAAGCAAAATTATATTTATGTGTTTAAATTTTTTCTCAAATTTCTACATATTTAAACTTACAGGACAAAAGTAAACTATACAAAATATATGGAATTACCACGCAGGAAATTGTCCAGACGTATTATGGGATTACAATAAATAGAATGAGAATAAAGTTTGGATACAGGGAGATGATAGAAATCTTATACGCGAAATAAAGGACGTGATGTAAACTATAAATGATAAGGCCTCGCTTTACTTACAATGACGAAATTTAACTTAAGACCTCAGTAGTATAAAATACGATATTACTGGAACACAAAAGTATGACCCCCCTCAGACTGCTTTTGGCTACACTTAAAACTATGTCAAGATGCTTATATAAGCTTATTGCCTACAGTGTGCTATTCCGTTGAATCCAAAAATTTAGTAAAATAGCCCTCGGGGATTTCCAGTGAAAAGTATGACCCACCTCAGATTGATTTGGCTACACGTACAAAAGCTGCATCTGTCAGATTGTTGTCTATAGGATCGTAAAAAATATGGCCCCCTTTGGCATTGTTTTGACTACACTTAAAACTAGGCCAAGATGCTCATATGAGCTTATTGCCTTTAGTGTAATACTCTGTCAAATGTAATCTTATTAGCTACATACACACATACACACACACACACAAGTTTACTTCTGGTCTACTTCTGGTCTACTTCTTTTATTAGGCAATATTATGATGACCTACATCTAATGCGCTGTCTTCTGATTGGTTGCTGATGACGTACATCTAATGTGCTGTCCTCTGATTGGTTGCTTATGACGTAATGCGATGATGTGGTGTCTTCTGTTTGGCTCACTGTTTCAGATGTTTTCAACGCGGTCAGCGCTTAGGATATTTAAAGAGTTTTTGCATTACCGATCAGTTAGTATTGTGAGATTGGTTGAAGAGTATGGACGTGTTGTTGCAGTGCTCCTCATAATTTTTTTGTTAAAAATTAAGTATTAGTAATATAGAATATCCTATAACTAGAACACAAAAATATAACAGACTCGTATAGACTGGACAACAGGTCTGTTCGGTTTGATATACAGAAATTCTTATTATTCATATTAAATGTATTTCTGGTATACTGTACGAAAGGCTTATATTTTGTATAAAATAGTCCGATATTTGACACATCCAGCTTGTTTGTTATAATCCACTCATATTTAGAGTCAGGCAGATACACTAATTTATATGTGTCCCAGTTTGTTATACAAGATCAATACGTCTTCTACTACATGACACGCATTTGCGATCATTGCCCCCCCTTTTATGTACACGACATGCCTGTGCAGACACGCATTTGCAGTAGGTCGTTGCTTCTGTAGATCAACGTAGTAGGTCAATAGCTTTACGACCTGTCTTAGTTTGTCAGACACCTGCGGGTTTTTTAAGTGTATAGTTTTATTAAGTATATAGTTTTTGATTTGAGCTCCAAGAAATTATATATAAATACCAAAAACAAAAAATAGTAACACACTAAGTATACAAAGTACACTGCTGAACCCAACTGATATTTTTTATTAAGCATATAGTTTTGGTTTGAACCCCAAGAAATTATATATAAATACCAAAACAAAAAATGCCAAATCAAAAAAATTGTAATCAATGCAATAAGAATATATCTAGCCCTAATCGGGCTAAGCACCAACGTAATTGTGATCGTGAGAAACGCAATATGCCCACTAAAATATGCCCAAAATGCCATAGAAAATTTAGCATGGCATACTTCAATAACCATATAGACGCTTGTTCTGCACAGGCATCAACAGTGCCCCCACAGCCATCTATATCTGGTCAAAAAAGATAGCTTTCTACATCCGATAATACTAGACTGGCAAAGCGACCACGCAATAAACCCATTCATAGTAGTTTTGACGGTCAACTAAGGGATTACCGTTTCGTATCAGAGCCAAGATGTGATATCAGGAATTTTTTGAAGAGTAAAAATCCTGATACGCTAGCTATTCTAAATCCACAAAATGGCTCTTATAAGCTATCTCTTAAATTGTATACTGAATACAAGAAACCAAACGGCCCAAAATTTACACACCCCCACATAACAGAAACTCTTCCTGTATACTCAAATACAAACTTAGACGAGATACTAAGCAGGTTGGTAGACCAATTGCTTATCAAACATTCTGAGTTTGCTGCTAAGGAATCAGGTTGGAGTATTCGCGGATCGCCACACAGGCTGTATATTAATATTTCTGAATTCACACCTCTACAAGGTTCTACATATCTTCCTTTACCTGACAATATATAAAAAAAAGCCGTGGTTAACGTAGAAAATACCGACCAGAAATGCTTTCTGTGGTGTAATTTAGCTGCTTTGTTTCCATTATTAAATAATAAACAGCGAAAAAGTCATTATAAACAGCACGAACATGATTTTGATGATGCTATGGATGGCTTAGAATATCCAATGTCTATCCAAAGTATCGATAAATTTGAAAAAAAAACAAAGATAACAATGGCTTACCATTATCTATTAATGTGCTTTTGCTCCTCGTGGCGATTGCTTGATGGAACGTCTTAGAATCAGCAAACTTGATGATGACTCTGCTGTCCCGATCGATCTGCTCTTAATTGATAGAGACGGTATATACCATTACACTCTGATACGCAATCTTCAGGCTTTAGTCAGAAAACAACTAGGCAAATCCAACAGAATATACAAATTGTGTCGAAGATGTTTGACTGTGTTTGAAAAAAAATAGTAAATGGTGTTGATGAAGAGAATACCGAAATTGCTAAAAACAAGTTGGTTGAACATTTAAAATACGTGTTTGAACCATAAACCTGTTCATATGGCTATGCCTAAACGAAACGAAAATGCCAAATTCAAAAAATTCGAAGCCTTGTTGCGGCACCGCTTGCATTCTGCAGCCCAGATCCCGAAGAGTCTTAAAGTACAGCGTATCAGCAACACGAACCTTCTAGTTTTTGTTATGTTGTTGTACAGTATGTGTTGTTAGTAAATCATACTTATACAGGGGACCAGATGCTGTTAAAAAATTTGTGCATAAAATAGAAAAGGTGAGACGTAGCATAGCCCTCAATGTTTTGTTAAAATCAAAACCTATGCTACCTTTAACAGAGGATCAAATCGAAGACTTCAACAGTACAGAAAAATGCCCGGTATGCAATTCTGAATTTTCGGATACAAATATCAAGGTGCGTCATCATTGCCATACGGACGGTCGATATAAACAGGCTTTGTGTAGTAGCTGTAATATTAAGATCCAGAGACCAAAATTTGTCCCGATATTTTGCCACGGTGAATCTAATTATGATTTGCATCATCTGATCAGATACGAAGGGTTTGACAAGCAGGATTTAAATATTTTATCAGAAAATAATTAGTGTTAATGGCAGGCCCATATACCTAAGATTTCTAGATTCATATAGATTTCTGTCGGCTAGCCTTGCCACTCTGGCCAGTCAATTATCTGATGCCCAATTCAAAATTACGTCTGATACGTTTCCAAATTTGGACCTGAAATTGATTAGTCGTAAGGGTGTATATCCATACGACTATGTTACCGATTTTTCCAAATTTGACGAGCGTGCTCTTCCACGGTAACAAGAGTTCTACAGCAAGGAATATCAGGAATTAGTGATGATGATTATCGCCATGCCCAGTTGATGTGGACCAACTTAAATTGTCAGAATCTTGGTGATTATCATAAATACTATTTGGCACTCGATGTAACGCTCTTAGCCGATGTTATTGAGGCATTTAGAGCATTCTCAATACAAAATTATTACCTTGAATCGGTCTATTTTTACAGTGCTCCAGGCCTAGCATAGTCTGCGAGGTTTCTGAATACTAAAATAAAATTGGATCTCATCCAGGACCAGGTCATATATCTGTTCATCGAACAATGTATACGAGGGGGCATAGTACAATGTTCTCAAAGATACACCAAAGCCAACAACAAGTGTGTTTCCGATTATGATTCTGTGCGACCATCAAACTATATATTTTATGTGGATGCCAAGAGCCTATATGGTTATGCCATGATGAAACAACTGCCATATGCAGGGCTTGAGTGGGTCGAAGATTTCAACATTGAGGATCTTCAAGACTTCTATGACAGTGACTATGGCCTATTCTTAGAAGTCGATCTGGCAATTCCTGATAATTTGCACAGCCAGTTTTCTGATCTGCCGCCAATTGCTGAGTTCCAGTGTCCGCCTGGCTCTAAACAGAAGAAACTGATGATGACTCTAGAGCCAAAACAGGGTTATGGCATATACTACAAGAACCTCCAGTTCCTGATGCTTCATGGTGTTAAAGTAACCAAGGTTGGCAAAGTCTTAAGGTTCAGGCACTCAAGATGGTTGAAGCCATATATTGATATAAATACCGAGCTTCGAACACGTGCGATAAGACAATTTGATAAGACCTTGTTCAAATTGATGGTCAATTCTGTGTATGGTAAGACCATAGAAAATGTCAGAAAACATACTGATGTCAAATTGGTTACTGGCCCCAGCCAGAGCAAAAAGATGGTCGCAAAGCCCAACTTCAATTACAGAAGAATTTATGACGATAATCTGGCGCTTTTTAACATGAATAAAACAAAGATAAAGTTTGATAAGCTTATTTTTGGAGGGGCTGTAATATTAGAATTGGCTAAATTACGCATGCTGGAGCTATATTACGATGTGCTGAAGCCTTTTTATGGTGATCGTATAACACAGATGTATATGCACACGGATAGCTTTATCCTTGATATTCACACAGAAGATGTCTATCAAGATATAGCACAGCCTGCATTGCTTGAATATTTCGATACTAGCGAATTGCCTGGCGATCTGAATATTCAATTACACAACAAAAAGGTGCCTGGCATTTTAAAAGACGAGACACTTGGCGATGTTATTTTAGCATTTGCTGGGTTAAGGGCCAAGATGTACAGCTTTGAAACATCCAGTGGTGCAGTTACTTAAAAAGCCATGGGCGTTGGTAGAGTAACTGTAGACAAAGAGCTCAGATTTGAAGATTACGACGATTGTCTCAAATCATGTAGCACAATCAGAACATCGGAATGCAGAATCCAGTGTACGGAACACTTGCTGACTACAAATATTGTAAGAAGAGTGGCTCTGGACCCACATGAAGATAAGAGATGTGTTTTATCATGTGGCATACATACTCTACCATGGTGTCATTGCGATCTGATAAATGGCAATCAATGCCCAATCACAGAGCATGCCTTGCAATAAATAAACATGCCAATGAACTTATTTGGGTTCAAAAAACAGGCTATTATGGACCTGCCAACACCAGCACCAGATAAACAGATAGTTAATAAATCAGTATATTGTTGCGTTAGGTATAGGTCTATAGGGTCGGAACGTAAGGCGCGAAGAAAACTAGACCGGTTCTTAAGAGAGTTTTAAGTACAATAATATTTTGTAAAAGGAATAAAAAAATGCGTAAAACTCACAGTAAAGAATTTAAGTTCAAGGTTGCTATTGAGTCAGTACGAAGTGATCTGAGTGTTGCAGTCTATGCTATCTAACCTAAGTTGTTTGTTAATTATTCATCTTAATAGCATACTTACAGATGTTGATGTTAATACAGGTTAAACATTGTACATATTTAACAATAATTTAAAAAAACTACCAGTTACCTGTAGGTGGTCATTTACAATTTATTACAACCCCCGAGGGCAAGGTTTCAGTCGGCAGAAATATGTACAGAAATAAGCACTCAAACATGGTTTCTGGCATTGTATATACTGTCTCTGCCGGTGACTGCTTATATATTGAGGTCCTGGGACACTACGACAAGCTTATACCTCTTTTTATAGATTTAAGAATCAGATACTCGATAATAAATAATCGCTAAAAAAGCGCAATGCCTAACGATATATTTGGCCATGCAAGGCATGAAGATCACAGCGACGAGATTCTGATGCTTGACGTCAGAGTAAAAAAACTAAGAAGTGATTTACAAGCTCTTCAAACCACACTTAATGCCAGTCTTGTACTTGAGATTACTAATTTACAATCACAATGCATTGACCCTCTTCTTAAAATCGACTCAGAACTTAAAATTCTGCTTCAGAAATACACTTACTTGGCTACACTAGATAATCTACAGAGTCTTGAAGAGGCCGTAGCAGCTCTTCAAACCAAATTTATGACTCAGGCAACAAACTCTGATCAACTAAAACAGCAACTAGAAGAACAGATTGGTAGTGTCCAGACACAGCTGCAAACAATTGTTCAAAGCATGATGTCCCAAGATGATTATGATCTAGTGATTTCTACTTTAAAAGAACAGGTTCAATCACTACAGATACCTAATCTGGACCCTTTAAACAATGCCATAGCCGAGGTCAAAGAAAAAATCGAGACACTAGAAAATGTTATGAACAACCTACCATCTTCGGATGCTCTGAGTGCTATTACTCGTAGTGTTGCCAACATCAAGCTACAACTAGAGACATACGAGGATTTTGCAAAATTCAGAGTACCATAACCCATCTTGAGGGTACCATAGCAGCAGTACGCAACGATCTGACAAATATACAAGAAACTCTGGAGTCCCGTTTACCTGGTATCGTAGACACCCTTGCCAGTGTTCAGCAACAGATCACCAAACTTGAAAACCTTAATACCGAATCTGAGCTAACACATTTTCATCACTTGATCGATGATATTCAAACAAAGCTTGAAATGTTACACACTACTCAGGCAGACATAGCCCTGCTCCAAGATGCTATGCGTAGTGTGGCTGACGCTAGTGAATTAAATGATGTAAAATTGGCCCTTGAGTCTCTGCAGAATACGGTGGCCAATCTGCCTGCATCACAGGAACTTAAAGATATTAAAAGTGCCGTACATCGCATATTGAAATCAGAAGACATGAAGAATATTCAGACACAGATCAAACAGCTTACTCAGACAGCGGCTACTCTTCCAACCAATCAGCATATTAACGAACTGCATGCCCTGTTTGAGGATATCAGAACCTAAGTCCATGATCTTACAGCCAAAGTTCAGAATTGGCTGTTGTTGAAAATCTGCAGCAAATTGTAGCCAACATCAAGCAACAGCTAGGGACCATGGAATCCAAGCTAGTAAATGCTCTGTTTGTTTTTGCCACGCAGCTTCAAGAGATTGTGCAACAATACAAGAAACTTGCTGTGGACATAAGAATCAAAACAGGCCACAGCGAGATTGTTAGGACTATCAACGAGCATCTTGAATCTGTAATAAGTAGATTGCTTACAGCAGAAAAAGAAATAACTGTCCTAATCGAGAATCTAAAGCACACATTAATCCTTGAATTGTACAGTGTTCCCAACAAAGAATTCGAATCACCGTTTACACCAGGTGGCAAACTGTATATGTTGTCCCCTGCACAATTTTATTACTAGTTCTTCGTAAGGGGCACACTCAAACCGGTCAAGATCAAATACTCGTTACAACCACAGACACACCACTACCCTACCTTATCAATAGCCAATGCTGACAACATACCAAAAATCAGCAGAGTGGAGTTGGAGGATTTTACATACCCCGATACACTAGAAATAGCCTATGCTGAAGATGATGGTTCTTTGGAGTTTGACATACAAATAGGGTATAATCTGTATTTAGAAAATCATGTAGTATCAGCTGCTGAACACCCCATAGTTGCAATATTCTTGTTTATATACTATGTCTAGACAAACCATAGTTGACGAGCTACACAGACCAGCCAGACGTAACTATAAGCGACAGCCAGTGGTCACAAAAGGCATAGACGATTTTTGGCAGGCTGACTTGTTTGAGATGGAAAGTGGATAGCTAAAAAACATACACAAGATCAACAAGGGTACAAGTATCTACTTACTGTCATAGATGTATAAGCAATTTACGCTTCAAGGTAATTATAAATTGGTTGCTATGTTCTAGATCAGTAAAACAACTTGGTCCAATCCACAATTAGTAAGAAGCCATCTGATGTAACAAAACCTGACGATCAGCAATTGAACAACACTGTTTATTATCAGAGATATCAGCCAACAACCGGAAGACCTAAATACAAGGTAGGTGATCAAGTAAGGATTAGTAAATATAAACACATATTCGAAAGAGGCTTTACTAGAAACTGGAGCACTGAATTATTTACAGTGGTTCAAGTTATACCTGGGACCCGTAACACATATATAATAGAATACCATCACAACGGAATCCTCAAGGGCCGATTCTATGAAGAAGAACTTAGCAAAACTAAACAGCCGGACACATATCTCATAAAAAACGTCACCCGCAAAAAAGGCAACAAGCTACTGGTCAAATGGCTAGGTCATCCAGAAAACAGCTGGATCAAAGCAGACAAAGTGATACTATGTACACCTGGGATGTTATAAAGCGACTACCAGAGCCCGAGCAGCAGAATAAGAGAAATGGCAAGCTGCTACCTGATAATATTCGTTGTCTTATTGTTGGGCCGTCGGGTTGCGGTTTGACTACTCTACTGGTTGACAATTTTTTTACTTGCACCTAACTGGTTAGTCTGGAAAATCAGGCACTTGTACGACTTTTCTAAGAGCTTAGAGCAATTAAAATATCAGCAGCTGATGAAGCTATACGATGGACTGGATATAGCCACTTTTGAATCAGATGTTAAGCCACTCGATGACTGTCTCGATAACTCTGTTGTTGTGTTTGATGACATTATACTGGATAATCAAAACGAGATTCGAAATTTCTTTACACAGGGGCGACACAAAGAGATAGATTGCTTCTACCTGGCACTAAAATACCGAAACAGCTGCTACGAGACAACAGCAATTTCATATGTGCGTTTCGTCAAGATCATACTAACCTCAAACACATACATGACAATTATGTAGGTGCAGACTTAATCTACAACGATTTTTCTAAGTTTTGTGGTAGGTGCTGGAACCAGGACAGCTACAGGTTTGTCACAATTGATATGACAAGAAAGCCCAAGAGTGGTAAATATAGAAGTAAAATCAACGATTTTCTAGAGACGTATATAAACAACCATGAAACGACCAATCATTGACGATCTTAAATTAAGAGACTATCTTGTAAAACGATTCAAGGGTTGGAAATCAGAGAACCGAGGTTTTTATGAACAACACAAGCGCACAGAATAGCCTATTATTGATGCTATTAGTGAATCGGGTAAAAATATCAAAACTGTTACAGAGCAGAACCATAATTTGATCACAGAGCTTGTGCCTGTAGCTGCTCGGAACATATTAGATTATCCAAGCACCCACTTTCTTGTATTCATACACCTAGTCCTGTTCGTCCTCGAAGAATCGAAGCTAGTCAGGATCCTATTGAATTGGGCCTTCTTGCTCAGAAATATTTAAGCACAACCTAAAGACAACAAAGAAGAAGTCTTCGGTTTATATGCTGACACAGAGCGTGACGGTAGCATCATACATAAAATTGGCAATTTTAGAGTTACGTTTATGGGCGATGATCTGATTGTATATTCAGAATCTCATCTTGGAGAAAGAGGCGGTTTTGTTAAGTATCCTGGAACATCTTGATTGTGGGAACTGATGACCGTAAACGGCCTGACGACTATACAGATCAAGACTATGAGCACTACAAAGAAATACTAATAAAATCGGACGCCCTGTAACAAAACAACAACCAACACAAAAAAGAGTCAAGTCTAGCAGTGGAGCAAAATACAACAACTTAATCAAGACCATATGGACGCAAATTAAGACAGGTAGCGGAATCAAGCAGTACAGCACTATTCCTAAGGAGTTCGTCTGGGATGACGCTGTAAGAAAACTAATAGATAGGCTGCTCGTCATAGCTGGCCAAGAAAATTCCGGTAACCACAACTTTTACAACAAAAATTCGGAATTATGGATATGGTAGCCACCAAATTGTCTAATTTTATAGTCAATGACACTAAGGGTATTGAATATCTTATAAAAATTATTAGTACTCTACAGCCTAAATTTTGGAATATCTCTGAGGGTCGGTGGCTGGTTAATGACATCATGAACAAGCTGCCGTTTGAGCTTCACATACCAGGCTATCAGTATTGTGGTTCCGGTACCAAACTAGACCATAGACTAAACAAAGGGGACCCTGGTGTTAATCCCCTAGACGCTGCTTGTAGAGACCATGACATAGCATACAACACACATACCCATTAGGTACCACCATAGCTATGAACACCAAACAAAAACTAGGGTGGGGGTTGTAACAGACTAAATAAACTGGCCCAGCAATAAGTGTTACGACTTAAATTTAAACCACTTAATTATTAAGCTATGTAATCCCAGAATATGTATATAATAAACCTACGCTGAAGGCCAAGGGTGGTATGTATCAGACACCTGATGCAGGTCTTAAATCTCTTGGTACTATCGATGGCTTTTTAACCAAAAAACAGCGCAAAAAGAAAAGCTCTTGTCTTGCCAAAGCCCATGGTATGAAGTTGTCTTAGTACCCCCAATTAAAAAAAATACAGCAAACCAGAAAAAAATCACATGTGGGTGGCTTTATATTTAGTATCCGGCTATCTTTTCAGCACTCGGTGCATTTGGTAGCTTAGCAGGGAAATCGGCTGCCATAGCAGAAACAGTAATAGAAGCCAAGAAGAATAAGGCCGAATTAGCTGAACAAAGGAGCCTTAATCTGTTCATAGAAAAACAAAGCTAAAGTCTTAAAAGAGTCATAAATAAGTTTAAAAACACAAGCGCCGCTTACCAAAAAAAGTATTGAAGCTTTAATCGAACCACTGGGAATCAAAAATTTTAGAGGTGTGTACATGTCTGATTCTTTACCAGAACAACCGCTCAAAAAAGAGTGTGGCATAGTCAATTTGGATAGCTACAAAAAAAAATCAGAGCACACACTGGATCTCCTATCTTAAATATTCAAACAAGCAGGCATTTGTGTTCGATGCGTTTGGCGGAATTCCACCTAACATTGTAGTAAAATATCTAAAATCTCATAATCTGTATTACAATGACGATCGTATTCAAAAATTTGAAGATATTAACTGTGGACATCTGTGTTTATTTGTTTTTAGAAATCTGTTCCAAATAAATAAACCATCAATTGAAGATTTTCAAAAGGCCCTGTGGTATCTAAAACATCATGGGTATATTCCATCTGACCAGCCAGAATTCCATCTTAAAACTCAAACTACATGATGATATTATGTATCCCAAATCAATAGCTCTTAGAGCATTCTACGGCATGTACTTGATCCCTAATATTACACAGCATAACACTACAATCACAGTTGGGATCAAAAAATTGTCATCACTCCAGGGCAGTATAATATATCTACTTTAAATGCTCAGTTACCTAGTGGTGTTGTCTTAACTTAAAATTCTGTCACTCACAGAGTAGAGATTGTGTCTGCCACAGAGACAGTGGATCTGGGTACTATAGCAAAGCTTTTAGGCTTCCGGAACAACACAAAACTTGAACCAGCCATCAAACACACTGCTGTTAATATACCTAAATTCTTGACCATAGAGACTCTGAATATTCATTGTAATGTGGCCGATGGTATGATCACCAAAACAGATGGTATAGGCACTCACAAACAAACTGGCATTATCGCAACATTCAAACCTAACTCTGAATTCATGAAGCCAATTATCTACACTCCATCACCAACATTATTTCCGGTGTGCCATAATAGAATCAACTGCATTGAGTTGGTGGTCGCTAACGAAAAAATAATTAGTTGATTTTGCCGGAGCCACAACAACCGCCATCATAGAGATTAATATATAAATAAAATACATACTAAAAAATGGAGCATATCGAAAGCTACGAGCTACAGTCGTTCCCTGCGAACCGTAGGACCTTTACCAAATTGAATCAGACCAACACAGAGATTGAGGTTGACCTTGACGTAGGGGATGGCTTTATATACCTCCACAGAGCAGACCTATATAATAAGTTTGATGTTGTCAAGCTTGATGGCACAGATTATTCTGTTAACTCAAATATAAGACTAGTAGATAATATTGTACTGCATCTCTTTTCTCAAATCGAGATCCGAAAGCATGGTGTTGTCATAAACAGAGAAGACTATTCTGGTATTGCCTCTACAGCTTTGGCCACACTGAATTTATCCAAGACCGAGGCCTCGTACTACAAAATCGGTGGATTTGAGGTTGGCGATAAAATAATAACTAAGAGCCACGCTGTACTGTTTCCGATGCGCCAGTTACCTGGATTCTTCTCAGATTAAAATAACATTATGTGGAAGGGTGGTTTAAGAATCACATTTCGAAGAGCCGCCAATGATAATAATGCTTTGACGCCGTACAGTACAATAAACTCTACTGGGGCGGCTCTGCATAATACCCTATCTGACGAAGGCAAATGTCTTATTCAGACTATGGAGCTAAGAATCCCCGTTGTTGAATACGAAGCAAGTTATGCTCTTAAATACAAAGCAGATATACTAAAAAATCAACAGGTGCCTTTATAATTTTATTCATATCTATGTGTCCAGAAGCTTGCCACTGGTAGCTATTACGAATTCGATGCTACGAATTTATTTTCTAGTATTTAATATGACATGGCAGATTTTGTGGTGGTGCTGTTTCAGATTGGTCGAGACACAACCAACAACAAAATTCAAGTAAGTTCGATAACTGCAATATCAAGAACATATATCTTAAAAACGGCAGAAATGAGGTGTTTCCTAGAGAAAACTATAATTTAGACGTGTCCAAGGATGATTTTCTTATTATACGAGGCCTACACAGAATACAAAAGAGTCACTACTGGCAATACCGACATGTATTACTCACCCGATGAATTCAAAGCACAGATGCCGATGTTTGTCATCAACACCTCAAAACACAAGCAGGTTGAAGTTAATGACAGGACAAACATTAAAATAATCTCTGAATTCCATGATACACCACCTGCCGACACCATATGCAGTGTTATTCTTATAGGTCAGAAATCATATGTTTATGATATAAGAAACGAAAGAGTCAGAGAGCAATTCTAGAAAGCCTATGCATAATGCATTGTCTTAGTACTAGATATACAAGTTGAGCCTGGTGCCCAATTAAAATATTCGGGTTAACATATTAATAATCTGAACTGACTGTCAAGTATTTAAGCACACTTGACAGAGTATTACACTAAATTCAAAAAGCTCATATGAGCATCTTGTCCTAGTTTTAAGTGTAGTCAAAACAATGCCAAGAGGGCCATATTTTTTACAATCCTATAGACAACAATCTGACAGATGCAGCTTTTGTACGTGTAGCCAAATCAATATGAGGGGGTCATACTATTCACGGGAAATCCCCGAGGGCTATTTTACTAAATTTTTGTGTTCAACGGAGTAGCACACTGTAGGCAATAAGCTTATATAAGCATCTTGACATAGTTTTAAGTGTAGCCAAAAGCAGTCTGAGGGGGGTCATACTTTTGTGTTCCAGTAATATCGTATATTATACTACTGACCTCCGTGACAAAGTGGATAGAACATCGCCAGAGACGACGCGGTGGGTCGCTATGATGTGCAACAGGCCATAAAAAATGTATGTTCATCCGATTGCAAACTTGAAGAAATGTTTATTACTCATCAGATTTTAGAGGTACCTATCGATTGATTGATTGAATGATTGATTTAGCTTGCTTTTCTTCGCGTTTTGTGCCTCTTGGCTAATTTACGAAGATGGGGATGAGTGATGAAATGATGTAATTGATTAATGGACATTCTCAAACAACCAAGCCCGAGGGGGATTTGAACCCGGGACCTTTGGCGTCGCAGCGCGAAGGTACTTATCGATAACAGATGATTCCTTTATATTTCTTAGATAACATTCCAGTTATTTTAATACTCATGAGATGTAGATATTGAAGCATATAATTCTCGTAATTGAGCGATCAAGGTCAATTTTTACTTTCTTTGTAGCGCCCTTTATGCGCAGAAGGATTAATCTGGACTAGACATATAATTTAAAGTAGGCCTAGAACCCTTATACGTCTTCAAACGAAATCGAATCGGGGATCGCTGATTTACAAGGTGAGGATGAAATGTAAAAAATAGAAAGGGGGGGGTAAAGTAAGCACACCACCACCTGCATAGGTACATTCGATGGTATGTGCTTACTGTCCTGGTGATTCAAAATAAACCAAGCAAGATCGGTAATTACAATTAATTTTGTTAATGTTAGAATATCATTAATAATAGGTTATTAAATATAGTTTAATTTTGATTAGTATTATACCGGGTGAGTTTTCTAGCTTGACACAACGTAATATCTCGAAAAAGAAGCATCTGTTGGAAAAAAAGTTCTGAATCAAATTTGGTCGTCTCGATGGGGCTCATAGAATGATGCCAAACTCCACTCCTACCCCACCTCCTGGGGGTGTGGCTAGGGCAACTGTAAAATCTGAAATAGGAACCCCCTTTTTTATTGCAGATTCGGATTCTCTAGACAAAAATACGTAGGTTTTGTCTGAAACTGTTTTTTTGGATTTGTGATAGCTGGCGCTGTAATCGCAAAAAAGTAACATTTGGCGCAATTCTCGAGAAATACACAGTCCTCTTCGTCGGGCTTCGTGGCAGATTATGCCGTGTCTGTTTGACCAGGAAACAAGGTGAAATTGTTTGTAAAATAAAACATGCGGTCCTGAAACATGCTCGGAAATCTGTTAAAAACGAGGATAACCAATTATAAAACCGTAAAACGTTAAAGAAAGGGAATGTAGAGGAAGGATGGGTAAAGATTGTTAAAAATGGAAGAAGATAAAAACAAATAGGCTTTAAAGTAACGAAAAAATGACACGAGCGTTCGTGATGATAGAGGAGTTCCAAGGCGGAGGGATGACGTAATAATGCAGGAGTAGCGGGGAAATGGAGGGGGAGGAAACAAGTGTGCAGCGCCAGTACCAGCCATCGACAGCACATCAGCGGCGCATCAGCAGCACAACATTAGCTGTGAAGACTACTAACTCGACGACGATCCATTCCGCGGAAGTGAGATTGTTTATTTCAACATGTTCAAAGGTTTTTACGGACCTTTGAAATCTTTAACGTTTTAGAGTTTTATAAGTGGTTAACAACGTTTCGAACAGATTGCCGAACATATTTCAAGACCGCATGCTTTCTCGTAAAGAACATTTGACCTTGTTTCCTAGTCACACAGACAAGGCATAATCTGCCACGAAGTCTGAAGAAGAGGACGGAAGTAGTGTTTTTCTTCCTTGACTCCTTTAGTGGTTATAATGCAGGCTATTACGTTGCAAGAGAAAATTAAAATGGTGTACATTTATGGAGAAAGTGGCAGGAATATCAATCATGCTGTGATTCTATATGCTCAACGTTTTCCAGACCGGGTGCAATCGCACGCTTCTTTTCGCAGAGTTGTTTAACAGCTCTCCACTGCGTTATTAGCTGCAGTGGCTCATAAATCCCCAAGTTCGTACTCGACAAATAAGTCGTGAATCGGGAATTTGCAGACTACTGTGTGCCAAATACTGAAGAGTAGAAAATATCATCCGTTTCATGTTTCGTTGCATCAATGAGTTTCTGTCAATGGGCGCTTCAGCAAATACAAGGAGACCCCAATTTCTTTACTCGAGTTCTGTTCTCTGACGAGTCGACTTTTACAAACCACGGTATGATTAATCGACATCCATTTTTGGAGTGTCGAAAACCCGAATTGGTTACGCCCAATGTAATTGTAAATATTTGGTGTTGAATAATTGGCGATAAACGTATTGGTCTATATTTCGTCGATGGGAACTTAAATGGTGATAATTATCGAAGCTTCTTGAAGAACGAACTTCAAGTTTTGCTTGCAGACCTTCCCTTAGACGTGCGAAAAACAATGTGATTTGAAAATGACGGTTGTCCAGCACATTATTCCGTTGTAGCACGGGAAGTATTTGATCGTGTGTACAAGCGTCGGTGGATCGGAAGAGGTGGTCCAGTGTCTTGGCCTGCAAGATCGCCAGATCTTACTTAGTCTGACTTTTGTTTGTGGAGCTACGTGAAGAGTGAATTTTATGTTGAACTGCCAACAACGCGTGAGAACATGATTGAGCGAATCACCAATGCATGTTTAAAGATTACACCGGTCACGTTTCTCAGTTGTGTCCAAGCATTCCAAGTGCGGATAAATCAGTGTATCGAAGTGGGTCATGACATTTTCGAGCACGTATTGTAAAATGATTATTAAAAACAAGCACCCAGATTGTGAGATGCAAGAAGTTGTGAGTTGTAGTGGATGGACGTGCTTGACTAGAGCTCCGCGCTTTCACCCCTCAGCTAGCCTGGCATTCTATTCTCCACCGCTGTACGTTGCCACATCTTCCGCCAAGTCAATAGCTTCACCGTGTGGATCTTCGGGGTTGTTATCATGTCCAAGCCCACACTATCAGTTGTTTCGACCAAAGTGGAAGAAATAGGCAAAACTATGGAAGCATTCCAGCAACGGCTTGATTAGTTGCTACACAACCATGGATCGGTGCAAGAAGATGCTGACCTCCGCAAGTCACTCCTAAACCTCAGAGCGGAGTTTGTGGAAATTAAGAGATCGAAGAGCGACTCCATGAGAGCGCTGCGGCGAGACCTAGACAGCATGGACAAGCAGATACAAAAGAACACTATTGAAATAGAAGAACAAGCGCACACTCTAGGAGGAAATGCATTTTGCTGCATGGGGTCCCCGAAACCACCAACGAAGACGTGGACAGCATCGTGCTCCAGACTTTTCAAAATAAGCTTCAGTTGCAGCACATCAAGCTCGAGCACGTTGACCGGTGCCACAGGCTTGGCCCTCCGAAAAGATCGTCTGTGGAAGTCTTGAGATCGGGAAAACGCCCCATCATAGTGAAATTTGTAAGCTACCGCTCCAGGAACGAGGTGTGGAAGTCAAAGAAGATGCTAAAGAACTCGTCCCTATTAATTACAGAGTCGCTAACTACCTACAGACAGAGGGTTTTGCGGGTGGCAAAGGATCGCGTAGGGACACGCAATGCCTGGAGCCAAGACGCGCGCATTATATCTTCCCCCGAGGATCTTGACGTTCTCCCTTGAGATGGGGTGCAACGCGAACTGAGTATGAAGTGTAATGAAGAGCATATATGACTTTTGTCGTTATGATACGTTGTGTATGAATAATTGTGTGTGTGATGTGTTCAAATCATGTGTGTTTAGTGTGAGTTTTTGTCCGGGTTCTTCTTTATGTTATCGTCTTTTAATGTGCGTGTGTGTGTGTTATTCCCTGATGCTTTCCTCCATGCTATTCTGCTTGACAGGGTAAGTAATAATTCTAAATTTAATTTTGGGATGCTTATGTTTCTTCTCCCATCTTGTTTCTATTCGTTAAACCTTAATTCTAAAAATGGCTAATCTGCCAACAACGCATGTCGGAGACAGTGGACGAAATTCTGAAGAGGGTCGTCGCTCTGCTAATTTCCCTGGCACTCCGCCCCCTGCGGTCAACACGGGCGAAATTCTCGGAAACGAGCTGAATACTTGTCCGAACTCACTGTTGGTGTCACACGTGAATGCACAGAGCATAGAAGCGCACCTCGATAGCTTCAAAGCTATTTGCTCCCCCACTGAATCTCCACTGCATTCTTGTAACGGAGACGTGGCTTAATCCACTCACACCCTCCAGCATCACAGATTAGATATAGGTTTTACAGATGGGAATGTTCTTATACCTCCCGTGGAAATCATTTGTCGTCTGCTAGCGTGCTTCTTCCGCCTGTCGCTGCAGCGCTAGTATCGCCGGGAGCGTGATGTCACATGCTTTCGTCATGCCGTTACCATGACAACGCACAGCATTCTCGGAACCACCGTTCGTCTGCTTTGAGTTTCCTTTTTCGTTTCGTTCAAAGAAATACGCCAATATTTTATATTTTGCACAAATGAATTAATTTTTATTAACTAATTAGAATGTCGTGAAATGTAATAAGAATAATGTTTTGTTTTCAAAGAGTTTCTAAAGTAGCTACATTTTAAGACAAAAACAAATAGCTAAATTTCTCCGAAAAATTCTATTCATAATGCATATCAGATTTTCTTTTTCCGCACGAGAAACATTCTAGACGAAAAAAATCCTTCCAAATACACTATGGTAAGAATTGCCATATTTCCCTTTTTGCCAATACAAGGCACACTGAACAGGTACATCAAAGCCAGTTACACTAACACACAGGTAATATATTTCATACATTCAAATTCACATTACATATTATATTGAAATAATATATCATTTTATTAAATGTTAAGTATCCCCGAAACGTCTAATATTCCTTTATTTTTCTCATTGGTACTTACGTACTCTGCAGTCCTAAGGATTCTTTAAGGTGTCATTTCGTTTTTTTTTTCATGCAATCTCAATTTTCGACATATCGAGTAATTCTTGTTTGTTTGTTTCCGCTTGCGTTGCACGCAATATGGCGGAGAAATCTTGACTAGCGTTGTCGATGATCAGTGGTTATGCAGTGTTGCAACCGTCATCGAAAAATACCTACTTTCGTGTTACTGATTTTGTATTTTTCTCGAAGTTCGAAATCCCCACGAACCATGCACGGCAAGGTTAGGTTACGTTAGGCAAACAGTTAAAATTGTAATCTTCAAAATTGTTAAAAACATTCAAAAATAGCCCCACAAACCATGCACGGCAAGGTTAGGCAAACATAGTTAAAATTGTCATCTTTAAAATTATAAACATTCATATATAGCCCCACGAATCATGCACGGATAGCTCCATGAACCATTCACGGCTAGGTTAGGTTAGGTAAACAGTTAAAATTGTCTTCAAAATTGTTAAAAACATACATAAATAGCCCCACGAACCATGCATGGCAATGTTAGGTTAGGTTAGGCAAATATAGTTAAAATTGTCATCTTCAATATTGTTAAAAACATTCATAAATAGCCCCACGAATCATGCACGGCAAGATTAGGTTAGGTTCGGCAAACGTAGTTAAAATTATCATGTTCTTGGAGAACAACGGTGTGGTTGGAAACACTGACCGGGGGTTACATCATCGAACGCACGCAACATTTGATTCACGTAGAGGAAGGACATAGAGGCAACAGCTTTCGTGCATTGGAGAGACATTAATCTTCAAAAATATGATTTACTGGTGAAATAAACTAATCAATGGGAAAAAAAACACTTCCATGAACTTTCAAAAGTGTACGGAAAGTCAGTTCGGTAAGTACTTTCTCCTGTAAAATTGAATTAATATGTTTCGGGGATACTTAAATTTTACCATAATTTTTCACAGGAACAACACGAAATTGCGCAATAAAAAATATTTGGCAACCCTAACCAAGAGTATGCATTTCGTAGTTTTGAGTTTTTTTGTGTATCTTCATAACACATGGTAGAAAAATAAAACCTACAACAAAGTGTACAGACTATAATTGTATGTTTGCAGAACTGTCCTGTAAAATAAAACATTTGAGACTCCATTGCATTATGTTCGTAACAGAATGCAATTTCTCATCATACTAGTTGCAAAAACTAACAGAATCTATCATGAAAAAATTACAGGATTCAACAGGTGGGTTTCATGTGATGCCAGGATATACACAGTTACCATGTTCATGGCCAATTTTGTGCCATGTGCAAGGAAAAATCGTGAACGTCTGTTTGAACATTATATATAATGAATAACAATTACTATAATGGCAGAAGTGCATTGAATGCAGGATTCAATAATGTGAATATTGCACAGTAGTGTAAAAGGCCATATTATAAACTCAAAAATTGTACAAAAGAAGAGGTTATTTGAATAAACAGCCCGATTTGCCTACACTTAAAACCATGCCAAGATGGCCCTATTCCCCAAATCTTCAAGTGTGATATGCTCTTAATTCCAAGAATTCTGAATCCTAGTGTAGAAAAGAAGAATCCTCAACACCCCGATTTGCCTATACTTAAAACAATATCAAGAGGGGGCATATAGCCCAATCGGCCATGTGTGTACATATTTAAATCTAAAGAATTTTGAATTCTAGTGTAGAAAAGAAGAACTCCCCTCAGACAGATTTGCCCATGTGTGTAAAAGCAACATCTCTCAAGTTTGTTGTCCATAAACTTGTCAAAAATATGCCCCCCCCTTGATATTGTTTTGGCTACACTTAAAACTAAAGCAAAAATGCTTCTAAGAGCTTTTGCTTACAGCTCAATACAATACAAGAGCAGGCGTGCAAATTGCTTGCATGTTCTTTCTAATCTTTGATCAATTCCATGTCCCGGCCAGCAATAAATTATGCACGCCTGGGAGATTATATCTGCTGGCATGCAAGAGATATAATCTACACTGTGCCCTTTCAGGGAAAATTGCATGCCATCCATCATGTCATTAACTCCGAGGGAAATTCTTAGTAAAGAGAATATTGGCCTTACGCATGTTGTCATATATACATGAATCCAATTCAGGTTTTGCATTGTTCTGATAATATATACCCGAGAGAGACTGGCAGAATATTCATTGCATATTTCTGGGTTTGAGCTTTCCTGCAAAAAGCAGAAGTGCTGTATTTGAACTTTCCTGCAAAAAGCAGAAGTGCTGTAGACATAGTTCCATGGCTTATATGTTTTATAATCAAGAGGCTTCTGGGTTTGAGCTTTCCTGCAAAAAGCAGAAGTGTTGTATTTGAGCTTTCCTGCAAAAAGCAGAAGTGCTGTAGACATAGTTCCATGGCTTATATGTTTTATAATCAAGAGGCTTCTGGGTTTGAGCTTTCCTGCAAAAAGCAGAAGTGCTGTATTTGAGCTTTCCTGCAAAAAGCAGAAGTGCTGTAGACATAGTTCCATGGCTTATATGTTTTATAATCAAGAGGCTTCGGAGTTTGAACTTTCCTGCAAAAAGCAGAAGTGCTGTATTTGACCTTTCTTGCAAAAAGCAGAAGTGCTGTAGACATAGTTCCATGGCTTATATGTTTTATAAACAAGAGGCCCCCAGGTCTGAAACCTGGTAGAGTGTGTGGGCCTCCCCTGATGGCAAAGTGTTGGTATTATTGCCTTGTAATCATGAGGCTTCTGTGTTTGAGGCCCTGGTAAAATGTGTAAGATTGAAATACATGTGGCAGAATAATATCCCCACATGTGATATTTTGAGAATATTTATTGCTAGCTGATATACAGCTGAGGTTTGAAACCTGGTAAAGTGTGTTGTACAACAGCATAAAAAAAACTACTCTATATTGGGGATCACCAGAGCATAGTTTCTGCTGTTGTCTGGGTATAAAAATATCAGCTCAGCTACTAACTGCTGTTATAATTGTTTTGGCATATTGTCCATAGTTCTGTTTTTTTGGACCAGGAAATTTTATATAAACAAACTACAAAAATGCCAAATCAAAAATATTGCAATCAGTGTAATAAAAATATATCTAGTTCTAATTGGTCTAGGCACCGGAATATTTGCGACCGTAAGAAATGCAGAAAGGCCACAAAAATGTGTCCGAGATGCTATAAAATATTAAGCAAGGCATATTACAAAAGGCATAAGTGTAATTCTTATGTACAGTCATCAACATTGCCCCCACAATCATCTACATCTGGTCTGAAAAGAAAGCATGAAATAGCTGTTAATGCTGGACCGGCAAAGCAGCCACGCTATGAACCACCTATCCATAGCAGTTTTAATGGCCAATTAAGGGATTACCGGTTTGTATCAGAGCCAAGATGTGGCATTAAGAATTTTTTGAACAGTATAAATCCTGATGTGCAGGCAATTCTAAATGCACAAAATGGCTCCTATAAGCTGTCTCTCAAATTGTTTACACAATATAAGAAGCCAAATGGCACAAAATTTACACAGCCCCACATAACAGAAACTGTACCTGTATATTCAAATGCAAATTCAGACAAAATAATAAGCAGTTTGATAGATCAATTGAATATTAAACACTCTGAATTTGCTGGAAAAGAGTCTGGATGGAGCCTATGCGGATCTCCACACAAGTTATATGTTAATATTTCTGAATTCAGCCCATTACAAGGATCTACATATCTGCTATTACCTGACAATATTAAAAACAAAAGAGCGGTGGTCAATATTGAAAATAATGATGAGAAATGCTTTTTGTGGTGTATTTTAGCTGCTTTGATTCCAGTTTTAAGGAATCCTGAAAGAATAAGTTATTATAAACAGCATGAACATATTTTTAATGAAGCAATGAAGGGTTTAGAATATCCAATGTCTGTTCAGAATATTGATAAATTTGAAAAAAGGCCAGGGATATCAATGGTAAACAATTATCTATCAATGTATTTATTTGTTCTACTGGCCGTGGCAATTGCTTGATAGAACCTCTCAGAATCAGTACACTTGATGATGAATCTGGTATTCCGATTGATTTGCTCTTAATTGAAGGGGATGGCACATATCATTATACTCTGATACACAGTCTTGAAGCTTTAGTCAGAAAACAACAAGGCAAATCCAATACAAGTTGTGCAGAAGATGTTTGACTGTATTTGATGGTAAAAAAATAATAAATGGGGTTAGTGAAAGAATGCAGAAATTGCTAAAAACAAGTTACTTGAGCATCTGAAATACTGTGGCAACCATAAACCTGTTCATATGGTGATGCCAATGCCAAGTGAAAATGTCAAATTCAAAAAGTTTGAAGGCTTGTTGGAACACCCAGCATATATAGTCTGTGATTTTGAATCAAATCTCAAACCTCTTGCATTCTGTAGCCCAGATCCTTCTAGTTTTTATTATGTTGTTGTACAGGATGGTGTTGTTAGTAAAAAAGATTTATACATGGGACCAGATGCCATCAAAGAATTTGCACATAGAATAGAAAATGAGAGCCATAACATAGCATCTAATGTCTTATTAAAATCAAAACCCATGTTGCCTTTAACAGAGAAACAGATTGAAGATTTCAACAATGCAGAAAAATTCCCGGTATGTGATTCTGAATTTTCAGATACAAATATCAAGGTGAAACACCATTCCCATACAGATGGTAAATTCGTAATGGCCCTGTGTAATAGCTGTAATATTAAGATCCAGAGACCAAAATTTGTCTCTATATTTTGCCATGGCGCATCCAATTATGATTTTCATTATTTGATCAGGTACGAGGGGTTTGACACGCAGAATTTAAATATTTTAGCTGAAAATGATGAGAAATATATAAAAGCTATTAGCAAAATAATTAAAGTTAATGGTGTTCCTATTAACGTAAGATTTCTTGATTCATACAGAATTCTGTCTGCTAGCCTGGCTACACTGGCCACTCAATTATCTGATGATCAATTCAAAATTACAAGTGCTTTGTTTCCAAATCAGGACCTGAAATTAATTAGGCGGAAGGGTGTATATCCATATGATTGTGTTACAGATTTTTCTAAATTTGATGAGTGTTCTCTGCCACCACAACAAGAGTTTTACAGCAAAATCAGAGGATCTGGAATTACTGATGATGATTATCACCATGCCCAGTTGATGTGGAACAATTTAAAATGCCAGACATTTGGTGATTATCACAAGGCTTATTTAAAACTTGATGTGACCCTCTTAGCTGATATACTTCAGGCATTTAGAAAATCTTCCATGCAAAATTATAAGCTGGATCCAATATATTTTTACAGTGCTCCGGGGCTAGCATGGTCTGCAATGTTTTTAAACACTAAAATGCAATTGGATCTGATCCAAGATCAAGATATGTATCTGTTTATGGAGCAATGTATAAGAGGGGGCATGGTACAAATCTCTCAGAGATATGCCAGAGCTAATAATAAATATATTCCTAATTATGATCCAGCACTGCCATCAAATTATATACTGTATGTAGATGCCAACAGCCTCTATGGTTATGCTATGATGGATAAATTGCCATATGCAGGGCTTGAGTGGGTTGAAGATTTCAATATTGAAGATCTTAAAGATTTTGATGGCAGTAACTATGGCCTGTTCTTAGAGGTTGATCTGACAATTCCTGATAATTTACACAACACATTTTCTGATCTGCCCCCAATTCCTGATGTTGAGTGCTCACCTGGCTCTAAAAAAAAGAAATTGATGATGACTCTAGAGCCAAAACAGGGTTATGTCATATATTACAAAAACCTCCAGTTCCTGAAGAAACATGGTGTTGAAGTGACCAAAATTGGAAAAGTTTTGAGGTTCAGGCACTCAAGATGGTTGAAGCCATATATTGATACAAACACAGAGCTTCGAACATTTGCAATGAGCCAATTTGATAAGACCTTGTTTAAATTGATGGTGAATTCAGTGTATGGCAAAACAATTGAAAATGTCAGAAAACATATTGATGTTAAAATAATTACTGACCCCAGCCGGAGCAAAAAATTGATTGCAAAGCCTAATTTCAATTACAGAAGAATTTATGATGAAAATATGGCACTTTTCAACATGAAAAAAACAAAGATTAAGTTTGATAAGCCTATTTATGTAGGGGCTGTAATATTGGAATTGGCCAAATTACACATGTTAAAATTGTATTATGACGTGTTCAAGCCTTTTTATAAGGATCGTGTAATACTGATGTACGTGGACACAGATAGTTTTGTTCTCGATATTCAAACAGAAGATGTTTATCAAGATATGTCCCAGCCTGAATTGTTTAAATATTTTGATACCAGTGAACATTCAAAAATTCAACACCACAACAAAAAGGTGCCTGGCAAGTTAAAAGATGAGGCACTTGGTGATGTTATTGTGGCATTTGCTGGGTTAAGGGCCAAGATGTACAGTTTTGAAACATGTAGTGGTGCTATTGCCAAAAAAGCCAAGGGCATTGGCAGAGTAATTGTTGACAAAGAGCTTGAATTTGAAGATTACAAAAATTGCCTCAAATCATGTAGCACAATCAGAACAACAGAAAATAGAATTCAGAGTGTGGATCACTTGTTGACTACAAATATAGTAAGAAAAGTGGCTCTGGACCCACATGATGATAAGAGGTGTATTTTATCATGTGGCATACATACTCTACCATGGGGTCATTGTGATTTGAAAAATGGTAATCAATGCCCAATTACAGAGCATGATTTGAAATAAAGAAACATGCCTATGAACTTATTTGGGTTCAAAAAACAGGCTATTATGGACCTGCCAACACCACAAGCCTCTTCTGATATAATATCTAAACTAAGTGCTTTGTTAATTATTCATCTGAACAGCATACTTACAGATGTTGATGATGAAACAGGTAAAACATTGTACATATTTAACAATAATTTAAATCATTACCAATTACCTGTAGGTGGACAATTACAATTTATTACAACCCCTGAGGTAATGTCAAGATTTCAATAGGGAGAAATATTTATAGAATTAAGCACTCAAACATGATTTCTGGCACTGTATATACTGTTTCTGCTGGTGACTGCTTATATATTGAGGTCCCGGGATCCTATGACAAGCTTATACCCTTTTTTATAGAATTAAGAATTAGATATTCAACAATTAATAACCGCTAAAACAAAATGCCTAATGATATACTTGGCCATACAAGACATGAAGATCACAGTGAAGAGATTCTGATGCTTGATGTCAGAGTCAAGAAAGTAACAAGTGATTTACAAGCTTTACAAACCACACTCATTGCCAGTCTTCAACTAGAAATTACAAATTTGCAATCACAATGCATGGACCCTCTTCTTAAAATTGACTCAGAACTCAAATTATTGCTTCAGAAATATACTGACCTGGCCACATTGGATAATTTTCAAAGTTTAGAAGAAGCTGTAGCAGCTCTTCAAGCCAAATTTAAGACCCAGGCCACCAACTCTGAGCAATTGAAACAACAATTGGAAGAGCAAATAAATAATGTCCAGGCACAGCTCCAAACAATTGTCAAAAGCATAAAATCACAAGAAGATTTTGATCTAGTGATTTCCACTCTAAAAGAACAGATTCAATCATTAGAGATACCTAATCTGGACACCTTGAACAATGCCATAGCCGAGGTTAAAGAAAAAATTGAGACACTTGAAAATTTTATGAACAACTTGCCATCTTCTGATGCTTTGAGTGCATTGACTCGGAGTGTTGCCACTATTAAGCTGCAACTTTAAACATATGAAGATTTTGGAACAATTCATAGTACTATAACCCATCTTGAGGGTACAATAGCAGCAGTGCAAAGTGATTTGACAAATGTACAAGAAACTCTAGAATCCCGATTGCCTGGGATTGTAGACACCCTTGTTAGTGTCCAGCAAAAGATCACAAAGCTTGAAAACCTCAACACTGAATCTGAGCTATCTCATTTTCATCACTTGATTGATGATATCCAAACAAAGCTTGAAATTTTACAACAATCAACACCCACTCAGCCAGATATGGCCCTGCTCCAAAAAGCTATGCAAAATGTGGCTGATGCTTCTGAATTAAACAATGTGAAATTGGCACTTGAATCTTTGCAAAATACTGTATCAAATCTGCCTACATCACAGGAACTTAAAAATATTAAGAGGGCAGTGAATCGCATATTGAAATCAGAAGATATCAAGAATATCCAGACAGAGATCAAACAACTCACTCAGACAGTGGCCACTCTACCAACCAATCAACATATTAATGAACTGCATGCCTAGTTTGAGGATATCAGAAGACAGGTCCATGATCTTACTGCTCAAAATTCAAAATTGGCAGTTGTTGAAAATTTACAGCAAATTGTAGCTAATATCAAGAAACAGCTAGGGATCATGGAATCCAATCAAGCAAATGCTTTGTCTGTTTTTGCCACGCAGCTACAAGAAATTGTGCAACAATACAAGAAACTTGTTGTGGACATAAAAATCAAGCCAGGCCATGATGATGTTGTTAGAACCATCAATGAGCGCCTTGAATCTGTAACAACCAGATTGCTTACAGCAGAAAAAGAAATAACAGAGATAATCGAGAATCCTAAACATACAGTATTTCTTGAATTGTACAGCATCCCCAACAAAGAATATGATTCACCATTTACACCAGGAGGCAAAATATATATATGCTGTCCCCTGCACAATTTTATTACCAGTTTTTTGTTGGGGGCACACTGAGACCAATCAAGATCAAATATTGGCTTCAACCACAGGCACACCACTACCCTACCTTATCAATAACAAATGCTGATAACAAAGCAAAAATCACCAGTGTAGAATTGGAGGATTTTACAGATCCCAATACATTAGAAACATCTTATGTTGAAGATGATGGCTCTCTGGAATTTCATATACAAATAGGAGACAAACTGTATTTAGAAAATCCTGTAGTATCAGCTGCTGAACACCCTATAGTTGCAATATTCTTGTTTACATATTATGTCTAGACAAATTATTGTTGATGAATTACACAGACAAGCCAGACATAATTATAAGAGACTGCCAGTAGTCACAAAAGGCATAGATAATTTATGGCAGTGCGACTTGATTCAGATGGCAAGTGGACAGCTGAAAAACTTAGACAAAATCAACAAGGGCTACAAGTATCTACTCACTGTAATAGACACATTTTCAAAATTTGCCTGGGCTGTGCCACTCAAATCCAAGACTGGAAAATGTGTTACAGAAGCCATCAGAACAATCATCAATCAGAGTGGAAGATCACCGCGCTATTTGCAAACAGATAATGGCAAAGAATTTTATAATTCTGTGTTCCAACAATTTATTAAAAGCCAGTCAATACAACATTATTCGAGTTACAGTGATCTCAAGGCCTCAATTGTAGAGAGATTCAACAAAACCCTAAAAAATCTTTTGTATAAACAATTTACACTTCAAGGTAATTATAAATGGTTCAGTATTCTTCCAGAACTTCTACATAAATATAACAACTCGGTCCATTCCACAATCAAAATGAAACCCTCTGAAGTAACTTCATCTGATGAGCAAAAATTGATCAGGACTGTTTATTATCCTAAATATCAGCCAACAACAAGAAAAGCCAAATACAAGGTGGGTGATCAAGTAAGAATCAGCAAATATAAGCACTTATTCAAAAGAGGCTTTACAAGAAACTGGAGCACTGAATTATTTACAGTGGTTCAAGTTAAACCTGGGACCCTTAACACATATATAATAAAAGACCACCGAGGAGAAATTCTCAAAGGCCGGTTCTATGAAGAAGAAATCAACAAAACTTAACAGCCTGACACATATCTCATAGAAAAAATCATCCGCAGAAAAGGCAACAAGTTACTTGTCAAATGGCTAGGACTTCCAGAACACAGCTGGATCGATGCAGACAAAGTGATAATATGAGCACCTGGCATGTTATAAAGAGGCTGCCAGAACCTGAACAGCAGATTAAGAGAAATGGCAAGTTGCTGCCTGAAAATATTAGATGTCTTATTGTTGGGCCATCGGCTTGTGGTAAAACTACACTAATGATTGATAATTTTTTATTGGCACCCAACTGGTTAGACTGGAAAAACAGGCACTTGTATGTCTTCTCTAAGAGCTTGGAACAATTAAAATATCAGCAGCTGATGAAGCTTTATGACGGATTAGATATTGCCACTTTTGAATCAGATGTTAAGCCACCCCATGAATGTCTCGATAATTCTGTTGTTGTGTTTGATGACATTATACTGGATAATCAAAACAAGGTTAGAAATTTCTTTACACAGGGCCGACACAAAAACATTGATTGCCTCTACCTTGCACAGACTTTTTCAAAAATACCGAAGCAGCTGATCCGAGACAACAGCAATTTTATATGTGTGTTTCATCAAGATCATACCAACCTCAAACACATACATGATGAATATGTAGGTGGGGACTTGAGCTACAATGATTTTTCCAAGTTTTGCAGTAGGTGCTGGAACCAGGATAGTTATGGGTTTGTCACAATTGATATGACAAGAACACCTAATACTGGTAAATATAGAAATAAAATTAACAATTTTCTAGACATTAAAACATATATAAATAACCATGAAAAGGCCAATCATTGATGATCTTAAATTAAGAGATTATCTTGTAAAAAGATTTAAGGGATGGAAATCAGAGAACCGAGGAATCTATGAAAAACACAAACAAACAGAACAGCCTATTATTGATGCTATTAGTGACTTAGGTAAAAATATCAAAACTGTAACAGAGCAAAATCAAAATTTGATCACAGAGCTTGTGCCTGTAGCTGCAAGGAACATATTAGATTATCCATTCACCCCACTTTCTAGTATTCATACACCTAGTCCTGTTGCTCCTCGAAGAATTGAAGCTACTCAGGATCCTATTGAATTGGGTCTTCTTGCTAAAAAATATTTAAGCACACCTAAAGACAACAAAGATGAGGTCTTTGGCTTATATGCTGACACAGAGCGTGATGGTAGCATCATACATAGAATTGACAATTTCAGAGTAACATTTATGGGAGATGATCTAATTGTATATTCAGAATCTCATCTTGGAGAAAAAGGTGGTTTTGTTAAATATCCTGGCACACCTGGATTGTGGGAACTGATGACTAGGAAGAGACCTGGCAGCTATACAGATCAAGATTATGAGCATTACAAAGAAATATTAATAAAATCAGATGCTCTATACCAGAACAATGATCCCACACAAAAAAGAGTCAAGTCTAGCAGTGGAGCAAAATACAACAATTTAATCAAGCCCATATGGTCACAGATCAAGACTGGCAGTGGAATCAAACATTACAACACCCTGCCCAAAGAATTTGTGTGGGTTGATGATGTCAGGAAACTTGTAGATAGGTTATTGGTGATAGCTGGGGAGGAAAATGCTGGCAACCACAATTTTTACAATGAAAAGGTTGGAATTATGGACATGATAAGCACAAAATTGTCTAATTTTATAGTGAATGACACTAAGGGGATTGGATATCTTATAAAAATTATTAATACTCTACCACCTAAATTTTGGAATATTTCTGAGGGTCGGGGGTTGGTTAATGACATTATAAACAAGCTGCCATTTGAACTACACATTCCAGGCTATCAGTATTGTGGTCCCGGTACAAAACTGGACCATAGATTAAACAGAGGTGATCCTGGTGTTAATCCCCTAGATGCTGCTTGTAGAGACCATGACATAGCATACAACACACATTCTGATCTTGACAAGAGACATGTTGCAGACAAGAAATTAGAAGAGGCTGCATTTGGTAGATTTGTAAGCAAAGATGCTTCTTTAAGTGAAAGAATAGCAGCAATGGGGACCACCATAGCTATGAACACCAAACAAAAAACTGGGGTGGGGGTTGTGAATATATATATATATAATAAACCTAGGATGAAGGCCAAGGGTGTTATGTATCAGGTACCTTATGCAGGTCTTAAATCTCTTAAAACTATTGACAGTCTTTTAACCAAAAAGCAGCGCAAGAAAAACAATTATTGTATTGCCAAGGGCCATGGTATGAAATTGTTACTTAGTACCCCCCAATTAAAAAAATTACAGCAATCTAGAAAAAATCACATGTAGGTGGATTTATATTTACTATCCCGGCCATCTTAGCAGCACTTGGGGCTGTTGCGAGCTTGGCTGGGGGATCAGCTGTCATAGCAAAAACAGTAATAGATGCCAAGAAGAATAGGGCAGAATTAGATGAATTGAAGCGCCATAACCTGGCCATGGAGAAACAAGGCAAAGGTGTTAAGAGAGCCATGAATAAGTTTAAAAAAAACAAGAGCCGCTTGCAAACCAAGATATTGAAGCTTTAATCAAGCCACTGGGCATCAAAAATTTTAGAGGTGTGTACATGTCTGATTCTTTACCAGAACAACCACTCAACAATACAATACAATAATGCCCGTGTTCAAAACTTCAAAGATGTTAATTGCGGACATCTGTGTTTATCTGTTCTTAGATATATGTCTCAAATAAATAAACCATCAATTGAAGATTTTCAAAAAGCCTTGTGGTATTTAAAACATCATGGGGGTATTCCATCTCACCAGCCAAAATTCAATATTGAAACTTAGATTACATGATGATATAGTGTATCCCAAAACAATAGCTCTCAGAGTATTTTATGGCATGTACTTGATCCCTAATATTACACACCACAACAACACAATTGCAGTAGGGGATCAAAAAATTGTCATCACTCCAGGGCAGTATAATCTGTCCACTCTAAATGCTCAATTACCCAGAGGTATAGTATTAACTCAAAATTCTGTCACTGACAGAGTAGAGATTGTATCTGCTACAGAAACAGTGGATCTGGGTACTATAGGAGAGCTGTTAGGATTTGAGAACAACACAAAACTTGAACCAGCCATCAAACACACTGCTATTAATATACCCAAATACTTAGCCATAGAGACTCTGAATATTCACTGTAATGTGGCCGAGGGTATGATCACCAAATCAAATGGCATAGGCAGTCACAAACAAACTGGCATCATTGCAACATTCAATCCTAACTCTGAATTTATGGAGCCGATCATCTACAATCCATCCCCAACATTATATTTTCCTGTGTGCCATAATAAAATAGATTACATTGAGTTGATGGTCACTAATGAAAAAGAAGAATTAGTTGATTTTGCTTTAGCCACAACAACTGCTATCATAGAGATTAATATTTAAATAAAAATACATACAAGAAAAAAATGGAAAATATTGAGAGTTATGAGCTACAATCATTCCCCCCAAACAGGAGAACTTTTGCAAATTTAAATCAACCCAACACAGAGATTGAGGTTGATCTTGATGTGGGGGATGGCATTATACACCCCCACAGAGCAGATTTATACATCAAATTTGATGTTGTAAAGCTCGATGGTACAGATTATCCGGCAAATTCAAATATAAGATTGGTAGACAATTTTGTGCCGCATCTATTCTCTGAAATTGAGATCAGAAAACATGGTGTTGTTATAAACAGAGTGGATTATCCCGGCATTACCTCCACAGCTTTGGCCACACTAAAATTATCCAAAACCGAGGCTTCTTACTACAAAATAGGTGGATTTGAGGCTGGTGATAAGATATTATCCAAGAGTCACACAGTGCTGTTCCCCATGCGCCTGTTGCCAGGATTTTTTTCAGATTATAAAGATATTATGTCGAAGGGTGGTTTAAGAATCACATTTAGAAGAGCTGCCAATGATAATAATGCTTTGATGAGGTACAGTGCAATAAACTCTACCGGGGAAGCTCTGCCTAATATCCTACCTGATGAAGGCAAGTGCCTTATTCAGACTATGGAGCTAAGAATGCCAGTTGTTGAATATGAAGCCAGTTATGCTCTTAAATACAAAGCAGATATTCTAAAAAATCCACAGATTCCTTTACAATTTTATACATATCAATGTGTACAGAAGCCCGCCACTGGTACTTATTATGAGTTTGATGCTACAAATTCATTCTCCAGTATACAATATGACATGCCGGATTTTGTGGTGGTACTGTTTCAGACTGGAAGACACAATAATCAGGAAAAAAATTCAAGTAAATTTGATAACTGCAACATCAAGAACATATATCTTAAAAATGGCAGAAATGAGGTATTTCCTAGAGAAAATTATAATTTAGACATGTCCAAGGATGATTTTCTTAAATTATATGAAGCATTTACAGCATACAAAAGGGTCACTACTGGCAATACTGACATGTATTACACACCAGATGAATTCAAAGCACAGAGACCCATGTTTGTCATCAACACTTCAAAAAGGAAACAAGTTGTGGTTAATGACAGGACAAACATTAAAATTATCTGTGAATTCCACGAAACACTCCCTGATGACACCATATGTAGTGTTATTCTCATAGGTGAAAAATCATATGTTTATGATGTAAGAAATGAGAGAGTCACAGAGCAATTCTAGAAAATCTCTGCATATTACATTGTCTTAGTACTAGATATATGAGTTGAGGCTGGTATCCAATTAAAATATTAAGCATATTCCCGGTAATAAGTATTTAAGCATATATTACATTATATTATTGTGTAAGCAAAAGCTCTTATAAGCATTTTTGCTTTAGTTTTAAGTGTAGCCAAAACAATATCAAGGGGGGGGGGCATATTTTTGACAAGTTTATGGACAACAAACTTGAGAGATGTAGCTTTTACACACATGGGCAAATCTGTCTGAGGGGAGTTCTTCTTTTCTACACTAGAATTTAAAATTCTTTAGATTTAAATATGTACACACATGGCCGATTGGGCTATATACCCCCTCTTGATATTGTTTTAAGTATAGGCAAATCGGGCTGTTGAGGATTCTTCTTTTCTACACTAGGATTCAGAATTCTTGGAATTAAGAGCATATCACCCTTGAAGAATTGGGGAATAGGGCCATCTTGGCATGGTTTTAAGTGTAGGCAAATCGGGCTGTTTAATCAAATAACCTCTTCTTTTGTACAATTTTTGAGTTTATAATATGGCCTTTTACACTACTTTGCACCAAGTACATCATAAACAAGGTTAAAATCTCCAGCTCACTTGCTTGAATTCCATGTGTTTACAAGACTTGGCCTCCATAATGGCTTCTCATAGTCACAATGCAATAGTTTGTGACGTAGGTGAAACATGCTCATAACAGCAAAGCACTGCATTTGATGAAAGCACTCACAAATAAAACGTAGGGGAAATGAAAATTTTGTAAAGTATTAGGCAAGATAGGTTTCAATCCCTTTTTTTAAAAAACTCTAACCTCTAATTCATTGAGAACTAAGTTACGTCCCTTGTCTACTGATACCTGTAATTACATGAACATCCGACTGCACTTGGAAAAATCAATGCAGTACTTCTGGAAATGTTAAATTTTAATTGCACAAAATGATCAAGGTCACGGCATGAGAAACTGCACTTGCCATCATACTCGGTAGCAGTTTCAAAAGGGAATTCATACAGATATTTCATGTTACTCACCTCTACAGTTTATTCACAGCAAACATTATGGCATGAATTGAATTTATTTGCAAAATATTTTTTTTTATCATAGATGCTGATCACTAAGGTGTTCTCTCAGCTCCTTAAGATTCACTTGATATATGTTGCTCTGAAAAAAGTGCACTGGGCCTTTAATACATGCAAATAAAATACTATTCAAAAATTTCTCTCCCTCATCTGAAAGATGAGAACTTGAATTTCCAAGAAGGAATTGTAAATATTTTCTCACAATTTGGAATGAGGTTTTTGAAAAAAAGAGACATTTTTTAAAACTAATTTGCTGACAGACCTTCAGTAATGAAACAAAGCAAGAATAACAATTCCTACCTAAATAATTCCAAGATACTTCCCCCCATCTGCATGTATTATTTTATATTTGATGCTGAAGGATAGAAAGAGAAAATATGCATACGTAGCTACTTTGCCATTATATTAATCATGTTCCACTCCGTTTCTCAATTATCACATTCTATGCTATACAATTGGTTTGAAATGAATAACAATTTATATTCAGTTGACCAAAACTGCTATCACTACATCAGACTTTTAGAAATTGTGGTTATTTATGGGGTAGTTATATGAAACAAAATTCCATAATTGCCAACTACAATGCCAAAGAACAAAACATAAGAAGCAAAGTGCATTGCACATTTTTCTTTCCATCCTACGATCATATCAACTTAAAATCAACAAATCTCTTATATCACATATATTAACCTCATGCAGAACATATTGCAACATGCAAGACATATTGTCGTTCAAATGCCAAAACCACGAGTGTGCAAATTTTGACTACTTAACCTAGTGCAGTTGCTCATCAATATTTGTTGATACATTTACATGGTGTAATAAACAGTCATAAGAGGATGCATATTTTCCCAATGACAACATTTAATCAAATGCAAAAGTTATTAACAATCTGGGATATTGACTAAAATGCTTTCATCTCAAAAGTAAGATTTAGCACTATCGTGCTTTTGGCATTGGAGTGGCAATATCCGTCCATAAAGAACTTATTTCTTCTGGGGGCAAAAAGAGACATGTTAATGTAACAGTTCAATTTTATTTTTAAAATAAGGAAACGCATAGTTGTTATAATTCACACAAAACATTGCTTAACACAATACCTTATAAGCATCCCTTGTGAAAAATAGACCCTTGATATTACATTACAACTTGTAGAGATGCTTGTACTGCAATTTTTGCTACAAGCTTTGAATTTAAAAAAATCCATTCAATTTGAAATAATTACTGCTAATATGTAACCATTAAGGTAAATATGAAAAACAGGATTTCAGCAATTGAAATAAGAACCAGTGACTAAAGACAAAAGAGGTTCTCTTGGAAACATGCCTGTTGAATAAGCATAGGTAAAAGCACCAGAGAATGGATAATTTCCAATGAACATTGCATGCTAACTTTTTTCATGAGAGAAATCAACTTAAAAACAAACTAGAGAAAATATTTTCATGAAAGATATTTGAAACCAGACCAAACTGCATATATATGCTCATGCACAAAAACACACGACTATTTTCACCAGGTGGTGAGAATAGCATGTAGGGCTATTTTCACCAGGTGCTGAGGAACAGCACATGTGTGTATTTGCACCAGCAAAAGTAATTACTTGAATCATACCATGACATTGTATTTTATTACAATCATTAGCAGTGTTGCTGAACTTACACCTAAGAATTTATTTTAAATTAAAAATGTGTGCGTCACCAGGTAGAGAGAATAGTATAAAGTGCTCAAGACCAAAAATTACATGGTCAGGCGTTGGTAAGTATTTACAGAAGTAATTTTAATGCTAATAGCCATAAACCTGATCTGCCTAACCTATCAATGAAAGCAAATGCACACTGATGTAAGCTTCATACACATCAGCAATTAAAGAATACACACATCAATTTAGCAGGCCAAGCCAGATTATAGATTATGCACATGCATATGTCTACCAGTCAAGAAATTATGCATGTTTTCAAGAATTTTTGCTATTTTTTACACTACAGTGAATTTATATTGTTATGGGTATACCTCGACTGGTGTTTATGATAAAATTGGAAATCTAAAATTTCCTTGAGTTGTGGATAATTTCAATTTGTTTGTTAAGAATTGCATTGTTGCATGCGTAAAGGTTTGTAGAAATATTTTAAAGTAATGTGGCCATTCCCCATCCAGGATGAAGTCTGAAGCATTAATAATTAAAGCAAGTCTAAATCTCTTCTTAAAGTACAGCTTCAGTATTCAGCTTAACCAGCCTTGTGGTAAGGGTTTTTCATGGAATAAAAATATCTATTTTTCTTAATTTCCAACCATGCCTAAGTAGGGGATGATTAAATACATGCTAAGTAAACAGGAAAGAAGGTCACGAATGTTAGATTTGTTATTTTGGTAGACACCCTGACATGCAGCTTAAAATCTGGTGAAAATAGCTCAAAAGCTAGCTTCACCATCTGGTGAAAATAGTCACTCCGTAAACTAAAACAGTCCTTTGAAAAACGAGGCCTACCAACTGGCTTTCAGAGACAAATGCTCAAAATTATTTATTTTAAGTAGAAACAGATTGTTCTCACAATGCTGGGTAAGCATCATACACCATTAGCACATCATTTACACAACCTGGGAAAACTACTTATTTTCCCTGGGGACAAAAAAATGACCACTGATCTTTCTGCCTGGAATGTTTTCACATAACTTACCTGTAGGACATATTCCTCCCCCCCCCACAACGTTCATATTATTTAGCAGCATTAGACAAAAACTGGTATACGGCATAAAACTAGAAATATAATACACTAGTGTTTTCTCACTGCCACTGTCTCACCATAAACTGATCAAATAACTGAAAAATATTTTTTCCCGAAGCATATTTTCACTAAACGTTAATAATGTTGATACTGACATTTATATTTTTTCTATTCACTTAAATCTTTCATCTTTGTTAAGCAAGTATGAACACAGGGATCTTGCAAGATTCATTTCGGAACAGTTTTACTGCGGTTATATACCGCTGCGCTGGATTGTTCCGATCAGGACATCACACATGTGCATTAGTTTGAGATCTACTTTAAACATTGTCACAGGAATGTCATGGGCAAGTCATTAGTACATAAATCACTTGTCTTGAAATATTTTGGTTGTGGCTCAAACTGAACTGCTGCATCTGAACTGGGAACAGTTGTGAAGTTGCACTTCAGAGTAAAAGCAGGGACGCAGATATTTCACATCTTCCATTTTGATTGTTGCTAACCAGTTGCAAATCTGAAAGTAAGAATAAAAGTTATTGTTTTTTTTTAGTTTAAAAAGTCAAGCACATAACACAAATAATAATTAATTTAATTACAAAGACATAAAACAATTCCCCCAGATTACCATACACATGTTTGCCCACAGACATCTTTCTTCTCCATTTTTGTTGAAAAATGAGGGAGTTGTTCCTCCTTGCATCATAAGCCAACATTGCAAGCTGGGCACAAAAGTAGAGATGTGTGAAGATAATTTGCAGAAAGGATCACACAACGAATTTCATTATCACCATCTCATGCAAGCCTCGACTAAACACAAGTATACATGGTAGAATTTAAAATTAATTTTGAAACTCAAAACTTGTCCGTTCCCTTTTGCTGGGAGGCATAATTTATTTTCAATTTAAAATTAGCCAATATATGCAACTTTCGATGATAGAGGAAATATACAAGGCAGTTTTTTTGGTTATTTTTAACAACGTGGTGCAATTATTGACAAAACAGACGAAACACTTGGAATTTATTCAAAAATGACATCGTGCCTTGACTGTACACACAGCTTTCTTTTTAGACAATAACGGAAACATAGCCCAGCCTCAATTTTGTTGCAAGTTTTGACTTTTACCAGAAAGAAAGGCTGTTTCGAGCTAGTACACGTCCAAGCACGAGGTGAACATGAAATTAGACAAAATAAATATTTTTTTACTGTACGCTCAATTGTATCAGGCATAGTTGTAAAAATAACTTTCAGAGTTAGATAAATTTCTGAAAACTAGTGCTACATAGAAAAAGAAATATAAACTTTATCATACATACCTCGCCAGATCTTCGGAAATGTTAAACGTTGAGAACTCTCGACTTCTAGCTGCATTACGTAACATGTTTGAAATAAACAAATCCACCAAAGAACAAACAAACTGGAGGAAAATCGGCAAACACTATATAATAAAAACACACTGCAGGATCGTCGATATAAAGACGTTGCCAGTTAAATTCAAAACTCGCTGAGTCGGTAACGTAGGCTCTCCGTGATTCTCATATTCTATTCCCGATATTCACGCAAGTTCAGAGATTCTCGCAAATCCTGGAATTCGAGTTTCGTCCGCCTGCCACGGCAGTTCTGGTGTCTCCCCAGTTACCCGAAAAGCCGTCTGCTTCCCCCGGTTGCTCCAGCATGGTCTCCTTGAGAGGCTACAACGTCTTCCGAAACGACAGGTTGGGGAAACGAGGTGGCGGGGTGATGGCACTGATAACGGAAGATATTAATGCGGTGGTTGTGGCTAAATCTGACGGAAACTACGCACGAATGACAGAATATCTTTCCCTGGAACTTACCATCAACAAACAGAAGCTACTGTTGGCTGTTGCGTACCGTCCACCTGGAACGTGCTTTGTAAATTGTGAGGAGGAACTGGCTAAACTCATTCCCATGTACTCGCATGTATTATTACTGGGCGATCTGAACTTTCATTTAGAAACTGACAAACCTGAAGTAAATAAATTCCGCGCTGCTATCTCTTCTTACAATCTAAATATTTTGAAGCTCGATCCTACCTTCCACACGGGCAACTCGCATTCTTGGCTAGACCTAATCTTAACAGGAAACTGCTCTCGAATCACCAAACATGGACAAACGAGCGCCTCCGGTCTCTCGTTCCACGATCTTATTTACGTTGCTTACTCCCTCAATGTTCCGAAATCCAAGCCAAACATAATTGAATACCGCGATTTAAAGAAAATTAACCTCGCTTCACTAAACGAAGATGCTACAAGAACCCCATGGAAGTCAATATACAGCTTCACTAATATTAACGATGAGCTTAATGAATTAAATAGTCTAATCTTACACAGTTTCGACAAACATGCTCCACTAAAGAAAAAACGCGTCACGCGGCCTGCTTCCCCCTGGATGACCGACAGCATTCTCGCACTTATGGCGGAGCGCGATCCGGCTCACCGCAGGTTTAAATCTGACAAGCGCCTCAAATCTCCAAGTACTTTAAATAGTTTTAATAACTACCGCGTGTTGAGAAATCAATGTAATCAGGCCGTGAGCAACGCAAAGAGGAGGCTTTCTTACGAATTATTAAATATGCAAGGCAACCCCCGAATGATATGGAATAACTTAAGAAATCTAGGGCTAGGAATGAAACTTTTTTCCTACTCGTTTTTCGTCCCTTGATGAATTAAATACACATTTCTCTATCTCTAATTCAATGAACAACGATGCTAAAAATGTTACTATTAGAGCTGTAGCAAACCACAAATCAGAAATGATAGAGTTTAATTTTAACCCAGTTGCAACCGCAATCGGTTGAATCAAATCTGGTTCTGAAGGAGCCGACAACATCCCATTGCGACTAATAAAGTTGATTTTACCTCATGTATTGCCATACATCACTGACATTTTTAATGTTTCTCTGCGCTCTGGTATTTTGCCAGATAAGTGCAAAATTGGACACGTTCTTCCTCTTGCCAAGACTGACCCCGCCACTTCCATCGACAATTTCCGAGCTATCAGTATTCTTCCCGCGCTATCGAAAGCATTAGAATACATTGCTCACGACCAAATCAGCCGACATACAATGAAGTTCTGGCTCCGTTTCAGTCGAGATTTAGACCTAATCACAGCACTAGCACCGCCATGACTCACATAACCGACGAAGTCAGACAAGCGATGGACTGCAGACAGGCGACAGTTTTAGTTTTAATGGACTACACGAAAGCATTCCAGTCACTCGACCATGATATTCTTATTTCCAAGCTAAAATTATTTTTTAATTTCACTACCTCTGCAACCGACTGGGTCAAATCCTACTTAACTGGACGTAAACAAAGGGTGGTTTATGATGGCAAGTGCTCGGCGCTATCTGAGATCACTTGTGTCGTTCCGCAAGGAAGTGTACTCGGCCCTTTATTATTTTCTTTATACATTAATGATCTGCCAAATAACTTCAAACACTGCAGTTATCACCTGTATGCCAATGACCTCCAGGTGTACTATTCTGTCCCACCAGTAATGTTAAGCGATGGCATTTCCAAGGTTAATGAAGATATAGAGAGGATTGTTAACTGGTAGCTAGACAATGGCATGTATATTAACCCTAATAAAACAAAAGCAATTTTGATTGCTTCCGATAAACTGAAAGGTTACGTAGATCTTAACATTCAGGCTTCCATTCTTGTAGATTCGACTCACATTCCATTTAACCAAACTGTTTAAGATCTGGGAATTGTATTAGACGGAATTTTATCATGGTCACATCACACAAGTTCGGCGTGTTGAAAAGCCTTCGCATCTCTGTATTCTATAAGACGCATGGGCAAGATCCTCCCCACCTCCATCAAGGCCAAACTATGTCAGTCCCTAGTTTTATGCCATTTAGATTATTGTGACGTAGCGTATTCCGGCTTAACAGGTGAGTCAGCTAGACGTCTGCAGAGTGTTCAAAATGCCTGCGTACGATACATTTTTAATTTAAAATATTGGGACCACCTATCACCTTATTTTCTCAAATTAGGGTGGCTACGTATGAAAGAAAGATGAACGCTGCACACACTGATTTTACTTTACAAATTTCTCAACTTCAAGTCACCTTCCTATCTCCTATCTCGCTTCCAATTTCTTCACGAATTTCACGACCGCGACACCAGATCACGCAGCTTCTCATCTCTCTCTATCCCGGTCCACAGATCAAACTTCTTCTCCAACTCTTTTTCTGTATCGGCTGTAAGACTATGGAATCAGTTTCCAGAAGGCACTAGAACAGTAAGCTCCGTCGCTTCCTTTAGCAGACGTGTTCGCCACTCTCTTCAGAATTCTCGTTAGATCTTTGCCTGTCAAGCAGACCAAAGGGCATATGCAGGTGCATTAATTCTTAAAATACTTTGTAATTACTTCTATACAATTTTAAATTTTGTATTCCAATATCGTATTTTGTGTATTATATATTTTGTATTTTGTGTGTTATATTCAGGGCGTTAAGACTTGTGTGTATGAGTATAATGTGTGTGTGTGGACTTATATGAAACGATTTAATGTACTTTGTGTATAATATAATAATGTATAATTTTATGTGTATGGTTGAGTGGAAGAAAAGGCCTTGTACGGCCTTATCTCCGCCATTTAAAACAAGGCGTTAATAAATAAATAAATAAAATAAATAAACCATGCACCCAGATGGTGAGAGCCGAGGGGACTCACCTAAAACAAGCACCCAGATGCTGAGAGGCGAGGGGACTCACCTACAACAAGCACCCCGATGGTGAGAGGCGAGAAGACTCACCTAAAACAAGTTCCCCGTTGGGAACAAAATAGTACTACGTCCATGTCGTTGTTCCTGGGTTATGCTAAATGCAGTTTCTTATAAAAATTCAACATGCCTCACGTCATTTTGCGATTAAAAGTGCACTTTTTACCGTTTCCGCAATATTTCATTTTTGCGATTACAGCGCCATCTATCACAAATCCACAAACAAGTATAAGACAAAACCTACGTACTTTTGTCTGGAGAATCCGAATCTGCAATACAAAATGGGGGTTCCCATTTTAGATTTTAAAGTTGCCCCTCTCCCTACCCCCAGGAAGTAGGGTGGGGGTGGAGTTTGGCATCATTGGATGAGCCCCTTTGTGACGAACAAATTTCATTCAGAACTTTTTTTTTGATCAGATGCGTACGTTTCGAGATATTTCCTTGTGTCAAGCTAACAATCTCATCCGGTATAATTAATTAGAAGTTAGTAAAAGATGTAAGTGAGGAATTAGAAATAATGAGTTACTTATATGCTTCATTATATTATTTTCATTCCGATTTGTGAATTAGTTATGGGAAAATTTAATATATTGCATATACTTTTACTTTGAAATGTGCGATATATGTTAACCATAATAATAATAACGAGAAAAGTTTTAATGATTTCGTTTCTGTTAATTTTCTATTCTGGTAATCCAGATCAGATTTGGTGTAGTGCATTAACAACAGGTAAAATTTGGTAAAATTTATTAAAGTTAACCATCATCTATTATGTGTTCCTTAAGCCTAGAAAGCCCAAGGTTTTTTGCACCTTAATTAGCCCAAGTTGACTCCAATGGACTCTCGTATGAAACAATACTGTCTTGATGTAATATAAACATTTTAGTGTATTTGTTTGCCTTATCTAGTTGTATTTTTTTGAAATTTTGACGTTACTCATTGGTACAGACATATACAATACATTTGTTTACGTTTATTACTTTTGTTAATTGCATGAAATATGTTTGAAAGAATTACTGCATATGTGTTATAATAAAACTGTAAAGTATTACACCATACACAATCATTTGTATATGATAATAATGTAAAAAAGGTAAAGTGCTCCCTGTGCTTAGCACCACACGCCATGAAGGCGTATAGGGTGTGCGGGGGTAACGTCCCACACTTTCTTGATCCGGTCGTGAGTGAGGGTGATGTGATCAGCATCACGCCTCTGACCGCCTTTGCCCCCCAGGTACCCATGTTATTCGACGCTGGGTGGGCGCCGGGGCCGCTCCGATCGTTAGAAAATTTCCCGGATTTGAACCGCCCGGGGATCGAACCCGGGACCTTTAGCATGGTAGACGCGTTACCGACTGAGCCACAGCGGCTATAAACAATAATAATGGCATTAATAATATTTTATTTGGATGCTGTAAGTTTTAACATCATCATATTTTTTATAAATTTCAGTAGTCAATATTTTTTTTATTTTTGGTATGTAAGGGGATTGCCTTTAATCATCGTATTCTTTCTAATATAAATGAAAATACTTTTTTTCAGTTCAACAACATTTATACACACAGAATTTTAGGAACTGACATTTCTCTTGCATCTGAATAGAACCACAGATACTAATTCTAATCGTAAGTGCAATTTCTTTTTACATTTCCGACATTCTCTTGTACAAACGTAATGCTCAGAACAGACATTTCTCTTGTACTTTGCACACACTTGATTTTGCCTTCTACTTTTCTTGGTATCGCACAAAAACATCTCCTTTTCTAAGGCTGCTCTGCATAGTAGATGTTGACGTTGTTGGATCCTTCATTGAAATGGCTGTTTCTATTGCCTGAACAGTGTCATGTTTGAGTCCTTGTCAGGATCTTCTTGTAATATGTTCCTGGACCAGACTTTCTGCAAGATCAATTACAAAGATCCTTCTTCTTGTGTTCTCCTTGTTTATATGTCCCTGAGGATTAAGTGTTACCCACACTACGTACCCAGCTACCCCACAAACGTCAATCAAGTTCATGAAGAAAGCTGCTGGCCAACGGTTTGTCTTTCTTTTAGAAAAATAAGTATGCACCACTGGATCCAGACTATCTACTCCTCCTTTCGTTTCAATATAATACAATATAATATACGGTTTGTTTTCCCCTTCTATAATTATGTCACTAGTGTGGTGCATACTGCTGAGATGTAGTTCTGCCTTGGACTTTTTGGTAGATACGAGATAAGTGTAAAACCTCTGGTAAAAACAAACTCAGAAGTCAATACTTTTAGATTTGTGTTTGGTTGGAATTCAGGTGGAATGAAGCGTTTGTTCTTCCTAACTGTGGCAACTAGTGTAAGTCCATTTCTCAGTAATTGCTGGGCAACTTCCAGATAAGTAAAATAATTGTCACACGTAAGATATCTGTTTATGTGATTGTATGGTTCTGTTAGCTGAATAAGCACCATTGATTCCACATTTTTGGTTCTCGTTGTATTTTCCTTCCCTTTTGGTACATACGAGATAAGTGTAAAATCTCTGGAAAAAACAAACTCAGAAGTCAATACTTTTAGATGGATAGAAAGTTTTTGAATCACATGCCCAAAACATTTTTAAACCATATTTATCTGGCTTAGACCGTATGTATTGGCGAAATGATCAATGTCCGGTAAATGGTATCAGTTGTTCGTCTACTGTTATAATACACCCTGGAAGTTAATGTTTGGTGAGATTATTGGAAACTGTATCCCACACATCACGAATCGGTGCAAGCGTGTCTCTTTTGCGACGTTCACGTCTTGTAATTCTTCGTCAAAGCCAAGGAATACAAGGAGTTCCTTGAATCTATTCTTGCTCATAGTAGCATGAAGAATTGTAGGACCATACATTGAATTCCACAATGCTGAAACTGTAAGATGGTTGCACTTGAAATGACCAGCTGTTATAAGAAGTCCTATGAATGCACTGATTTCAACTTCATCACAAGGGAACCAAGATGTATTTTTCTTTTTCAGATTATACACTCTTTCAGCTTCCTGGTTGGTAAATTTCACTACGTCTCTCATAATGCTGGATGATACAAAAATACTGAAATAATCTTTTGGGCTTTCCAAATGTTTATTTGGTGGAAGCAAAACTTTAGATGAAGCTCCTTTTATTATATTGGAAGCCCTAATCTTGGAAGCGGCAGGCGGATTTTTGTGCCATTCAGAATGGCATTTTCCAACGTAAGACGCATTTCCCAAATCATAGGGCAGTAACACTTCTTCACTTTCACTTATAGTGTCTCTGTAATCACTGTCTATATTTATATGATTATCTTCACTGGTGTCACTGTGTGGGTTACGAGTCACTGTCATCACTTTCTTGATAGATATGTTCGGAACACTATGCTGATAGGAATTCAGCGTCATCATTATTTCTCAGGAGAAAAATGACTGCAGCCGTACGAAGATCAGGTCTCGCTTCAGCAGGTCTCGCATTTAAAGTTCGTCTTACAAGTACGCTGGAAAATAAATAAGATGCAATTCTTGAATCTTTCCTGGCGGCGAATGATGAAGAAGTTCTCTTGGAATATCAGCCAGCTGATCTCTGGATAGGCTTCCGAGCTATCAAGAGCTAACACAATTCTCACCCTCAGGGATTGAAGTATATATTGAAAATATAGAAATTACCTAACTAACTAACTCTCTAGCCTTCCTAAACCCGAAGGTTCATGTCAGCAGCAACACAGGCCCTCCATCTTTCCCTATCTTGAGCAAGTTCTATATACTCTCTTCCATCCCTACCGATTTCCCTCAGGTCCATCTCAACGTTGTCCCTCCATCTTCGTCTTGGCCTTCCTACAGGTCTCTTACCATCAGGTTTCCCAACAAGAATCCTGTATACTCCTCTTTCCTCTCCCATTCGTGCCACATGGCCTGCCCCCCTAAGTCTTCTTGATTTAATTATTCTAATAATATCTGGACATGAATACAAATTATGTAGTTCTAAATTATGTAACCTTCTCCAATCACCTGTCTCCTCATCCCTTTTAGGTCCAAAGATTTTCCTAAGGATCTTATTTTCAAATACTCTCAATTTATGTTCCTCTTTCAATGTAAGGGACCAAGTTTCACATCCATATAATACTACAGGCAAAATTACTGTTTTGTATATTTTAACTTTTAGTTTCTTAGATATTAAACGAGAAGACAAAAGTTTATGAAGAGAGAAGTAACATGCATTTCCTGAATTAAGCCTACTTTTATTTCCTCTTTAATATAATTTTCATTTGTTAATATTACTCCTAAGTGGAATGTGGCCGCGGTGGCTCAGTCGGCAGTTCGCTGCCAGCACTGGCACGCGGTGCATCGTCTCTACGAGCGGTCCGTGTTGAGCATTTACGTGCAAGCGAGTGAAATTCCGGTTAAGCCTACCTTCTGTGTTCTGAACCATGTCTGTACGGCGAGTGAATACTGTGAAATTGGTCTTCACGAATGTGCGACAAAAACCGACATCGATTCAACTGCATCGGTGGATACATCAGAATTTGTCACTAACAGAAGATCAAGTGCTTAGTATTGAAATCGATCAATATCGTAAGTGTGTGTTTATAAAGTTAATATCGCGAGTGTTAGGCGATCAGATAATATTACTATCGGGAGGCACATTAGTATACACTGATGACAATGGGGAGCATGAGGTAAAACTGGAATGGGCGGATCAAAATCGAGTAATTGTGAATGTACATGTAGTTCCTATGGAACTTCCAATGGACGTTCTACAACAGACACTGACAACATATGGTGATGTGAAATATGTTGACGATGAATAGTACACGGATGAACATATATACCCTACGCGTACCGGTACAAAGCGAATTCGCATGACGCTTAAAAAAACAATTCCATCGTACATCACTATCAAAGGTGATCGATATTGGATAACGTACTATGGTCAAAAGATTACGTTCAGGATATGTGAATCTACAGAACATCTCTCAAATTGTTATGATAAGCGTAGAAAACCAGGAAGAAGGACAGCCTCAACATATGCGGAAGCCATCCACCGATCACCAATCAATATTGATGCAGCAGAACAACCACTGCCATACCAGCCTACAAGTTTTCAAGTGCCCAAGATACCCTGGACATAGAAATGAAAAGAATCCCCAAAGAACCCAGATGTAAAAGAACCCGAAGATGCCGCACGGACGCCACTTGATCCTCCGGCTAACAAAGTTTCATCAGAGAGAGCAGCAAAGGAAATTTCCCATTTGTTAACAACAGAAGGTCAAACTTCGTCATGGGTCGCAGAAGTTAAACGCGAGGAACTTTAGAGTAACTACCAGGTCACGCCTGAAGCCTCGATTAGTGATAAGATGGCCCCTCCCCTCCCCGCAAACAGCTGTGTATCGGAAGGTGAAAAGAGCCATGCAGGTGACGAGCTTTCCCTGCCAGGCGCTTCCTCGCCCACAACGACCTTGAAACTAGTAGAAGGAAACGTGAGTGAACAACATGACCAACCTAAAATTGCTCCCCCCTTCCCTCGTCACAATCGCAAGAAATGGTATCAGGAGATGACTCCCAAACCGAAGAGGAATCCACAGATGATAAGCAAGTTATGGACAAAGGTCAACGAAATAGAAAAAAACGCACCAGTTCACGACTGAAAGCGGTAACAGAAGGTAAGAAAAAGAAATGTACAAGGATGTCTCTAAGCCAGCAGTCCGTCATACACAGCAAGAAGACCCAACAAAAGTGAAATGTTAATTAGATGTGGGTTCGGATCGCCTTTCCCTCCCCCTCCATTAGGTAGTTAGTGTAAGGAGAAATGTTTGTTTATGTTTTTAGATGAGAGTGATTTACGGGTGTAGTGCGCGACATAAATGTGTGTACTTTTCTAGTGTATACAGTGTAACGTTATATATTACATGTTAGAGAGTTACAAGATGAATATCGATATAATAACAGGTAGAAAAAATAGTGTAAATTGTGTCATGCACATGAACGATTATCATCATTCTGAAAACACTTAGGACTAATACTTACTTTAGTGTAATTGAGCACCAAAAATGCACATTTACGTGGTATTCTTATATACAGTTTTTTTATAATATCTTATTGTGCATGACTTACAGCACTCGTCTTTGAACCCTTAATATCAATGGGATCTTGAGGCCAGTGAAATGCAAATTGCTTGCGGACTTTGTCCGAATCCACTCGATTGACATTTTATACTTGCAAGAAGTTTGTATTATAGATTTCAACTTCCTGTATGGGTACGAGGCTATTGTAAACTTGGGGACAAGCGGGAGAGGGACGGCAAAACAGATGGAAAAGAGAACAATTTTACCATGCTGAGATAGTATACTTACTTCCAAATAATGATTCGTGTATCATCCTAGGTTGTGATTTTAATCAAGTGCTGCGATCATGTGATTGTATAGGCAAGTTTCAAAATAGTTTAGCATTAACGACCTTAATCAGAGATTTACAGCTGAAGGACATCTGGACGGAAAAACGAAAGGATATAGTGTTTACTTATTTCAATAACAAAGTAGGTTCTAGACTGGACAGATTCTATACACTTGGTCATACTATAAAATATGTGACGACAATAGATGCTTTGCCGGTACCTTTTTCAGATCATATAGCAATCAGAATGAGTATTAATCTACAAGAATCTAAATTAGTTTCCCGTCCGTCCTATTGGAAAATGAACTCTGCCCTACTTCAACAGCCTAATGTTAATGATATGTTTGAAGAAAAATGGAAGTATTGGTGCTGGCAACAAAAACACTATACTGATTACAATACGTGGTGGGTAAAATACGTAAAACCTCGCATTAAATCCTATTTTCAATGGCTAGGGAAAGAGAGTGCACGTGACCGGAACGTAATGTTGAACTTCTATTACAAATATTTACTTGAGTTATGTATGCGACCTGATGTCACCGAACATTATCCACAGATACAAAAATACAAAGCACAAATCCTTACGTTACAACGGCATCACTTGGAGGGTATAAAGATAAGAACTACTCATGCGTCATCCTTGAAAGATGAACGAACCTCTTTATTTCACTATGTACACACACAAAAACAAAGGCGAGCTCTTTTGATAAACAATATTGTCGATTCCGGCGGAGATACACATAGAATTCAACAAGGTATATCACAGGCGTTTTACACGTATTATAATAATTTGTATACTGGTAAAGAAGTATATCAATTGGCTGTACAACAACTGCTCACCTCGGTAAATAATTTTTTGACGGACGAAGACAGAACTTTGTTAGACAGTGACGTCACTGTCGATGAGGTGTATGAAGCACTGCGTACTTGTAACGTTAAGCGCACTCCTGGCAACGATGGCATAGGCTACCAATTTTATATACGTTTTTTCGATATTATGAAACATGACTTGGTCAAGATAATACAAGATGCATTTCGAAACGAATGCGTGCTTCAAAATGTACTGATTGCCAAAAAAACGCTTCCGAGTGCAGTGACTGACTTTAGGCCCATTACTTTGTTAAACTGTGACTATAAGATTATGGCCAAAGTTTTGGCTAATAGACTGAAACCTATATTATCTTCCTTACTCAGTTCACGGCAAACATGTGTCAGTAAAACTCAAAATATATTTTCTACGGTGGCGGGTATACGTGATATAATGTATTATTATGAAATGCAACAAACCGCAGCTTGTATACTATCCTTTGATTTCACAAAAGCTTTTGATCTTGTAATTCACCAATATTTGTTTGAAGTACTTCGAGCCTATCGTTTCAGTGAAGCCTTTCTTTATATCTGTTTTGCAAAGTTTCTATAGAAAGGCAACCTCCCGTTTTCTTATCAATGGATTCCTGACTCCTGCAATACACGTGACGAGATCCATTCGCCAGGGGTGCCCCTTGAGTATGCTTCTCTTCGCTTTGACCTTGGACCAACTACTTCGATATATTCAGTGCCGAGCCCCACCGGCAGCGAGTGCTTTCCTTGAAACGCAAGTGTTGACACTCGCAGACGATTTATCAGCTTGCGTAACAACAACGAACCAGCTCCAAAATATACTAAATGCAATGTGTTTGTATTGTTCTGCCAGTGGAGCTGAAGTTAACATGACATAATCAAAGGTTTTACCTGTTGGCAACTGGAAGCAAGACAATCCGGACATAGGGATACAATATGTAAACGAACTCAAAATTTTGGGCATTACTTGTCATACTAACGAATCCAGAATGCTGGATCTAAACTGGACGAAAATTGTAAGCGAAATCAGGTTACAGTGCTATCAAATGAGAGGAATACAACTCAATTTAATTCAGCGTGTTTGGTTCCTACACACTTTTATTTTTAGTAAATTAAATTATGTCGCTCAAGTGTTGCCAATCACACAGCAATATCTCCGACAAATAAAGTCTGCTGTGGGATGGTTCATGTGGTACGGACATTTTTTTCGGGTACCTTTCCCGATCATGTGCCAAACGCAAATGACAGGTGGTTTAGAACTATGGAATATTGAAAATAAATATAAGTCGCTATTTTTAGTTAGAAATTATAAATTGTACTTTATTGAACGGTCGATTACATCAATGTGGTTGCGTATATTTACCGATACGTTTCCACCGCAAAATCCACCCAACTTGTCTCGACTAACAAAGAAACCTATGTATGTACGAATCTTTGTACAAGAATGGAGTTATGTGGAGTTTCCCATGGATTTGAAGAAGAATACTCTGTCAAAATATTTGTATGAACATTTTCAACGACAACTTTTTTTGCAGCAGAGTCGAATAGAGAAAAAAAATTCCTAATATTATTTGGTCAAATGTCTGGCAAAATCTCCACAAGCCTTTCCTTGACACGTACATACGAAGTTTGTGGTGTACCCTGGTGCATGATCTAGTTCCAACAAATGTTCGACTAAATGAAATAAAAAGACTACCAACAAATGAGTGTAGACAATGTGGAGAGGTGGATACAAATGAACATCGCCTCACTACATGTAAAGGAATTTCAGAAATTTGGGCCTTTCTCATTATGTGCCTTGCCAAAATATGTCGTATATCGCCACAATGCTTTCAAGCAAAAATTTGTATATTACCAGACTTCAAATATTTCCCTGTGAAGAAACAAAATGCCATTGTGTGGCTAATAGCACATACAGTATACTATATATATAGCAAAAAGTTTGAACCAAATATCACCCTATATACAATGTATCTTAAAAGATCTAGATGGAAACAATCAAATAAACAAAATGTCCGATTGTTACAATATTTTGGTAAATATCTGGATGTAATGTAATTGTATGTATACATGTAGGAAAAAAAATCCATAGATGTAAACAGAATAGTGAAATAAAACTTTAAAAAAAAAGTCGGTAACGCGTCTGACTACCATGATAAAGGTCCCGGGTTCGATCCCCGGCCGGTTCAAATACGGGAAATTTTCTAACGATGGAAGCGGTCCCGGCGCCCACCCAGCGTCGAATAACTTGGGTACCTGGGGGGTAAAGGCGGTCAGGGGCGTGGTGCTGATCACATCACCCCCACTCACGACCGGATCAAGAAAGTGTGGGGCGTTACCCCCACACCCCCTATACGCCTTCATGGCGTGGTGCTAAGCACAGGGGAACACTTTACTTGTTTACTTTACTTTACTTTTACTCCTAAGTATTTGAATTTGGAAACTGGTTCAAACGAGTTGTTATCAATAATTAGATTTTGATTATTACCTAACACATGGTTTCGGCCTGTAAGCATATATTTAGTTTTTTCTTTGTTAACTTCCAAACCTATCTCTTTAGCAGTTTAAAAAATATTTTAGCATTATTCTTAATTGTATTAAATCATCCCCCAGTAAGTCTACATCATCTTCATATGCTAACAATTAAAATATGATTTCCTGTATTCGATTTTTTAATTTTCTTAGAAAGAAAGAAACATGCCAGGTTAGTATTTAGAATGATCGTATAACTAAAGGTAATATCCTAGGTTAATAGGGTCATATAGTTAGTTACTATATAAAGATTCACTATATTACCGTCACCTAAGAAATATACAATAAGAGATTATATACAAGGTAATAATGATTATTTTAATGAAATATAATTAATGTTTGAGTTATAATTATTAATTGTGCGGACATATATGAAATGAAATAAAATTGTAATTAGGTGATAAAATATGGACTTCAATATTGAATTTAAAATTAAGCTACAAAATATAATGTAATTTATAATGAATTTTACATATACAATTAAAATCACCTGGGAGGTTAATGGTATCCAGTGTTGTGGTGTTTACGTACTTTCTTGCATCTCAAGTTTTGGTTATGTGCCCCACACTGCCAATTTGATTAATTCAAAAGTGAAACTCCGGGAAAAGAAGAATATATATATATATATATATATATATATATATATATATATAATTGTTATGTGAGGGTCACATAATTGATTTATTTTTAATTTTTAATTTCAATTTTCGTAATAGTTCTATTTCTCCCAAGGACTTACGTATCTAATCTAGTATTTCTGGCAGTATTTAATTCATTTATTTTTGTTATTTAAGAAAACAATTATTATCTATGTAACGATTCTATTTTCTTCTGGAAATCCTCTTCAGTGTCGGCGTCCCGAGGCTCTTCCTTGTGCTACCTCTTCTTGTTCCTGTTGTGGTCCCCACAGTGGTGGGGGTGGTACCCTGGACAGATTCCGGTCTCTTAATCTATCACTTCTTCTGAGCACTTGTGAGGGTGGGGGAAGGGGAAGAGGTAAACGCCGGCTCTCCGTTTCCATCATATAAGCCCGCAAGTCACTTTCCGACACTAAATTGTCAAGTTACTTTAATTCCTTTTTACCATCACCTCGTAATAGATCCTTTCTTGATGAGGTGATCTCCTCACTTGAGGCAGGGAAAAAAAGTACTCGATGTGCTGGTTTGTCGATCTCTGTCCCGCAAGCATTGCACAGATCACTATCCCTTTTGCCTATTTTCTTCAAGTAACTTCCATAAGGGCCATGCCCCGTAAGAAGGTATATTAAGCCTTTTGAAGGTATATAGTCCTATCACAGCAAATTTTCCTGAGTTCAAGGGACTGATTGATATAATCTCCTTTCCTTTACACTTTCGTCCCACTCTCTCAGAATGATATCTCTTCGACATCGATGAAGTCCAACAATGACTAGGTCGCTGAGCCCCATTTTATCTAAAGCAATCGAAACAAAATTTTAAATTTACAGCCAATGAGAATTCTTCAAATGCGTTTCTTGCAAATATTGTATTAACTAACACCATTGGTACACTTTTAGCGTTTTAGATTTTCTTGACATACAGCAAAACAAACAATTATTTTAAAATATACCGCGTGAGGCACCTAAAAGTACAACCTGAAATAGCGAAGAAACCAGAAACAGTAGCGATGTGAGGTTTAGAGAAACAATAATATCAAATGGGGCTCGTAAATCGGAGGTATGGGGTGGGTCGAAAAATATCGACAATATGGTGCATCTGGAGCAAAGTTATATTTTTTTTAATGAAACGATATACAATAACATGCATAATATAAAAGAGCACACGCAAAGAAACACAACGCCGTTGGTCTCATGCATCTACTGCACATAGGAACGAAGATATGGCCATGTGACAATATGTAAACAAACTAACAAGTGGCCCACCTGACCGTCAGCACCACGGCATTTACAAGTATGAGATGTCGGAAGCCATTGGACAAGATGAAGACAGAACGTGTTAAAGGAAGAAAAAATACAGTAGACATCGTCAGCACCATGTATTTGACAGTGTTACAGCATAATGAAAATGACCATGACAGTATGTCGAAGAACCACTGCGTAAGAAGCGAAAACCTGTCAAAGTGTGTGTTGAAAGTGGTGGCCGTCAGCTGCGATACAGGCAACGAGGCGCCCACGCAAAGATCGTTGCACAGAATGTAGCATCTCGTAGGGAATGTCCCTACAGACCGCAGTAATGCGGTGTTGCATATCCTCTGGAGTTGTTGGCACATCCCGGTAGACAATGTCCTTCAGCTTTCCCCACAGGAAAAAATTTAACGGTGACAAATCTGGGGAACGAGCCGGCCATTTGACAGGCCCTCCACGTCCAATCCAACGAATTGGAAATGTATTTTCCACACATGCAGTAGCGCGTCTTGTACTGTGAGCTGGGCACCTGTCATGTTGGTACCACATGTCCCTCCTTGTCTGAAGTGGTATATCCTCCAATAGTACAGGCAGTTCATGTTGTAAAAACTGTATGTATCGGTCAGCATTCAGTGTCCCTTGTATAAAAAAGGGCCAGTGAGATGTTCACCCACTATACCACACCACACGTTCACACTCCATGGGCGCTGGCGTTCCACTTGGCGAAGCCAATGTGGATTTGTCACCGACCAATAGTGCATGTTCCTTAGGTTGATATTTCCAGGATTGGTAAAAGTTGCCTCGTCAGTGAAGAGGATACGTGACAAATCGGGTATGTCGTGTCGTAACAACCATGTGCAAAACCGAACACGGTCCACAAAATCATTCCCGTGAAGTTCCTGATGGAGGCAGATATGATATGGGTGAAACTTGTGTGTGTGTGCAGAATGCGCAATACACTTCGCTGACTCATCCCAGCATCCCTGGCAATTTCACGGGAGCTAACTTGCGGATTCACAGCAACAGCGGCGAGAACATTTGTTGCACCTGCCTCACCTGTAGTTGGCTTGTTCCGCACACGTGCTAGTGGTGTTACACTTCCGGTGTCTCTTAATTTAATAAATAACTTACCAAACAGGTGTCGAGATGGCTGTCGTCTGTCCGGATATCTCTCTGCGTACACACGGTAGGATTCTGAGGCATTCTTTCGGCATTCTCCATAAATCAGGATAATGTCCGCTTTTTCTATGTTTGTGAACACCATAATCTTCGCTCTTACCACTACGACTGCTTGCTATGAACTAACACGATCTCGTGGACCTGCTATCAAAACTTGCTCTGCGTAAAGGCAGTTCTGTCAGGCACCTGAGAAGTCTTACATGCCGTGGTACTGACGGTCAAGCCACTTGTTAGTTTGTTTCCATATTTTCACATGGCCATATCTTCGTTCCTATGTGCAGTAGATGCATGAGACCAACGGCGTTGTGTTTCTCTGCGTGTGCTCTTTTATATTATGCATGTTATTGTATATCATTCCATTTAAAAAAAATATGACTTTGCTCCAAATGCCCCATTTGTCGATATTTTTCGACCCACCCCATACCTCCGATTTACGAGCCCCATTTGATATTATTGTTTCCCTAAACCTCACATCGCTACTGTTTCTGGTTTCTTTGCTATTTCCGGTGGTACTTTTAGGTGCCTCACGCGGTATATCAAATAAAATACTCTTACAACTATATGGTAAGTATCACTCATATTCCTTCTATTACGAAGTCTTTAGCATTCTCTTCTTCTGATTTTAAAGGCCGTTGAACTGACTCAGAATCATCCATAGTGGAAGGAGCTTTCTTTAGTGCGAGTTTTAATGCTGCAGTCTTGACACACAGATCCATATAAAATATTAAAAACAGCACAAACATGCGGATTTTTTGTTCGTTATTCTCACGGAATCATCTAAAGCCAAGTGTTTTAAATTCCAACAATCGAGCATCAGGGAACAGATTCATCGAAATGCCGCAAGGTGGCAGTTTATAAGTACAGACGCGGTATCATAGTACTTCAAAAACCCTATCGGCCACCTCACAATTTTGACAGGTATACAAAAATTCCTTTCGTTATTATACCTCTTAAGTTGTGGCAAGTAATCGAGATACTTGAATCTTTGCACGTATGAAGATATGATGAGGGTTATTTCACGGACACCATTGCTTAGTCCCTATAGCTCTTGTCCAGTCTTACTTCTAGCGCCCTACATGCTGGCATGGGGAGCGGGAAATACACAGCTGACCAAGAGACAACAGTGGCGGCGCTTAGAGATACGACGTCGCGGAAGGAAATGCTGCGCGTGCATCGCTCTGCAGGCTATTGCGTTTCTCATTGTACTGGATTGTCGCTTCCACGCTCCGCACTACCCTTGCCAGCATGTAGGACACTCGCCGTAAGACTGGCCAAGAGCTATAGTCTACATGAAGCACATTTCGTCTCTCCCTGTTTACATCACTCAAGTTAGCTAAAGCCAGATGTAATAATATGTCCTGTCCTCATGGCTCATTAACATACATGGTGTAAAACAGGTGATCCCTAATAAAATTGGCCTCCACCCCTAAACATTAAGAGGTGGGCACTTGATGCGCTGGTGCACATAAACTACATATCAGAGCATACGTTTCCTGCGAATTTCATTTCCCCTGTTTTTCTTTTTCTGCTCAGTTTCTTCAAATATTAGTTACATATGATAATATATGCCTCTTAATATATGCTTTACGTACATATAGATATTGGTATTTTATGTTTTTCAGATTCGGAACTGTAGTACTATATTTGTATCATGCAGTTGGAAACATGAACAATTTGACTGTTGCGAGAAGTTTGTAACATTAGAAACTTATGAAGGTTTGTGTTTCGTCTTCAACACAATCCTCAAACCGGACACGAAAACAAGGTAAAATAGAAAACACATTTCCAAATTTTTATTATTATTCGCTTTGTATTGCATGAAGTTTATTAGTAAATTAAATTAAATTATAAAAAGTACTAAAGTAAATAAGTAAAAGGTAATTGCAAGGTTAATGGATTTAAAATTACAAATTGGAAATTTGAGAACGAAGGACAACGAAGGAAACGTGCATGCCGTTTCAGATAATTACAGACTTAATATCATATTTGAAGGGCTCGGGTGTACAACATGGTAACTGACAAAATGCAGGTTTCGAGATATTGATGTTTCAAGAAAAACTACATTCCAAATTAAAATAAATTTCTAAACGATTTACAGCAAATATGATTCACTCGTATGTTTACTACGTATCATAGATAAATGATATTTCAATCGAATTATTTTACTCGGTGATGCTACTTGTGATTTGGTTGAGGGTTGTTCAAGGAATTATTGTAGTTTCCATGTTTTACATGCAACGATATTATCAAAATGAATAATCAGATACGGTTTTATTCAAGCTGTCTTGTGGTGTCAGTTCAATAATATTTATAATATTTATAGCAACCATAACAATTTGTAACACAAAAATGAAAGCCTTTAATAATATTAATAATTTTATTTAATAAACAATAACCTGTTCGGAATTTGAAATTCGAAAAAAATTCTTAATTCGTTTTTAGAAAAAAATCGTATTTCAAAAAAATATTGTTTTCGGAAAAAAATATTTTTCAAAAGAAATTTCGATTTACGAAAAAAATGATTTTTCGAAAAAAAAATGGTTTTCGTTTTTTTGTTTTTCGATTTTTTTTCGTACTTCTACATTTCATTTTCGAAAAATATGATTTATAAGTTTTCAATTTTTCGAAAAGAAAGAGGTCATCCCCATTTTATTTATAAATTGCTTATTGAATCAAAAAATCTAGTATTGCCATTGTATGAAATTTGGATAGTCAACGTAACACAGCTTTGAGTCAAAAGTAGCTTGTGAATCGCATTCTGTTGGGCATGCCAAGGTAATAAATAGAGCCTCTGTGTGTGTGTGTGTAGTAATTATGTGAAGCTGAAAAACCGCTCATATATGAACATATTTTTTGATGAATATTGATCTCCATATAGATAAAAGGAAGTTATTTTTAATTACAAGCCTTCAGAATTTACATGTATTATTTTTAAATAGTAATGTATTAAAACGATGAAATCTACTTTTCTAAAGTGTTCATTTCAGTCATAGACATAGGAAAGCAAAAACTTGTTACAACAAGTAGGTAAGGTGATTGTTTATTAAATAAAATTATTATTTATAATGGTTTTCATTCTTGTGTTACAAATTGTTATGGTTGCTATAAGTATTATAAATATTATTATTGAACTGACATCACAAGTCAGTTGAATAAAACCGTATCTGATTATACTCATTTTGATAATATCGTTACATGTAAAATATGATAACTACAACAATTCTTTGAACAACCCTCAAACAAAGCGCAAGTAGCATCACCGAAAAAAAAGTAATTCGGATTATTATTCGAGAAACCGAAAAATTTCATTTTCGAAAATCGAAAAACCTTTTTTTTAAGATAACAATACCGCCCCCGTGGAGGAGTAGTTAGGAAATCACGTTACGACGCCAGGTGTCCTGGGGTCGAATCCCGGCCTGGGCGTGGATGTTTTTGAGTGCTTGTTTATCAATTTCATCATTTCATCACTCATCTTCATCTTCGCAAATAAGCCAAAAGTGACAAAAGACGCGAAGTAAAATGAAGCAAATAAATGAAGACACATTATGACCTTGTAACTTTCTGTTGTATTTTTCTTTAACTTGACATGTTTGTAAATAATGATTTCAAATGTACACAGGGCTTAAGTTTTTAATAATTTTCACTGATATTTAGCTCTTATGGAGATATTAAGATAGTTATAACTTCGAACCATGAAGATGACATATTTGCAATATGAACAATAAAATAAATTGCTTTCATCAAAGTAACACATATCATAAATTCGAAAGTTAATTAAATTACAAATACGTTATTAGGTCCACCATCAAAATATTATAACTTTTAAAATGCGCATTACAGAATTATGAAAGGAATATTTTATAAACAAGCCGTTCCAAATTATTAAAATGATTCAGATCAAATTACGTATTCCATAACTGTAATACATTATTGACGTTGCTTGTAAGGCATGGTATCTTAAAGCAGCTTAAACGCGCATACCCAATTAAAAATCAAAAGAATTTATATGTGACTACAGTTATTTATATCTAGTAGAAGAAAAGTATGTGCTTCTCTACTAGGTCGGAGTTCACATCCAGGTATGAGAGTAAACTTTAATTCCAAACTGCCATTCTGAGCACTGCTGCATGTACACAATGGTATCTACAGTAGATACCACGTTTTACAGGAAATAGAATGTACGTGGCCATGTACAGTTTAATCGCATTTTTGATTGACAACCTCTTCATTCTCCTCATTCTTAGTTGATGGTACATATTCCGGTCATTATGGGAATCATATACTCTTTCTAACTACTTCTCATCTTTGATGTTGCCTCAATACTCGCGAATTTTCTGAGACACGTTGCAATTCAGTAACATCCGTTTCGCAGCCATCTTTTCTACTTATCACACTTTACATGAAACAACTGGTAGATACCATAACTTTCAACACGTCTAGCTCTGTCATCTGTTGACGAAACGAATCACTTCACGTACGATTCCACTCCATTTACGATGGACTACATGATGCACATTGTAACTCTAAATGACCAAAATGCCACTTACCATGTTTTACAACCGGATCACATGTTCAAAACTCGGCCTGAACGATCGCTGCGAATCACAGTGTCACTTGTTCTCCCGCCTTCATTCCCATCTTCGCCAAAACTGACTGAAAAGGTAAGTAGAATTAACCGAATCAATGAATTTGTCATATCTGTCCTCCATCAGTTACGAACGGAAGACAAGGCGCGTCTCAACACGTACAGTCAACTGTTAATCAAATCGTAGGAAATCAAACAGGAAGTAAGTAGTTATTATTAGATACACATATGTTGGTTCACCACTTACGTTGGTGAGAATTATTACTGGTCCTGTACGCTCGCCCAGAACTACCTTCCGCAGTGCTTAAAGAAAGTCGGAAAATACTGCAACTCTTATCCGGCAAAACATTTTGGTGGCTGGAAACACTTCCTGCTGCGACATCCAAAGATCCACCCTTTGCTACATTAGTTATTATAAACAAACAAGAAAGGACAGTTATTATTTATTGTACTTAATTTCTCTCCTATTTGTGTGTAGTCTGGCAGGAAATACAGTGTTACTTTTATTTTTATAAATGTTGATCTTTTCGTATAACATCTAAGAAACTAAAGGTTATAATACATCAAACTTTGTCTGCAGCATCACAATATGGAAGGCGTAACACGTTGGTAATGTATGGTGTACGCGAAACCCCCAATGAAATACTCATAATGTTGTAAACCATGTGGGAGTGGCCTTGGATGTGAATATAGATTACAATATGATTGATGTTTGTCAAAGATTGAAAAAAAAACTACCTCATCAAAAATCAGGTGAAATAATTGTAAGATGTGTTAAGCTTACTTATAAGGAAAACTTTTGGTAAACGCAAGGTAAAAATAAACTTGAATTGTACTCAATTATGATACACGAGCAATGACATTATCTATATTAATCAAAGCCTTACACCTTATCGAAAGATTGTGTATGGGAAAGCCAGAAAAATTGAGAATGAAATAAATTATGCCTATTTGTGGGTAGATAGTTCAGGGAATATAAGATTAAGGAAGGAAGAAGACGATAGGGATGTGCATGTACTAAAGACGATTGAAGATGTAAATAACCTATAATACTATATATGGATACTTCAGATGAGATTACAATTTACTATCAAAATCTATGAGGCTTGTGTGCAAATATTCAAGAATTCTAAACAAATGTTATCTCAAATAGATACGACATTATACTCATTACAGAAACATGGTTACGTCAGGGTATACATGATGTTGAACTCTTCAATGGGATATATATAAAGTTTATTGGCATGATAAACCGGGTAATAATAGTTAAGGAGTAGTTGCCATTATTTCTAAGCACATAAAGTTGAATGATAACCTTCATTTATGTTGTTTAAAAATAACCATATTTAACATAATATATATTATTGTTGTTGCGTAGTTTACACCTGGATCTAATGTAGACAAAAATATGCAGAATTTTATAGGATATTTGAAGACCATGAAGAAATCCAAAACTATATAATCTTATTCTTATTGGTGATTTCAACCTTCCATTAATTATTGATTCAAATTATAAGTTACAAAATGGAGGAATTTGTTATAGAGTATTGGATGACATTGTAAGTCTTCTGAACTTACAATTCATTAATAATATTAAGAATAGTAATAATTGAACACTGCACTTGATCTTAACTAAAACCAAAAATAACATTTCAGTTTGTAGAAAGGGATCATCTCTTGTTAAAGAGAACAAGCATCACCCCGCTTTAATAATAAATGTGAGCATAACGAAACTATCAAATATTTTTAAAAATGATAAAATTTTAGTGTATCATTTTCGAAGAGCAAACATTCTGAAAATCTATGAGTTATTTCTGAACACTGACTGGACTTTCTTGAGTAGTCTCAGAAACGTAGAGGAAGCAGTAAGTCATTTTTATTGTTTAGTAAATACGGTTTTCGAAGAAACAATTCCAAATAAGAAAGTTTATGTAAATAATAAATGCCCTTGCTGGTTTACGAAATAAATTATTAAGATATTGAAGTTAAAAGAGTATCAGAGAAAACGTTTGAAACATGCAGAGGACTGTAAATTATTGTATGAGGAAACTAGGAAAAGGTAAAAACCATTGATAAAGAAAGTTTAATTACACTAAGGAAATCGAGGAGAATATCAAACATGATACCAGCTCTTTTTGGAAATTTGTTCAAATCAAAAATAATAAAAGTAGCCACAGTAATAGTGCTATGGTTTTCAATGGAAAAGTTTTCGATACTAGTCAGGATATTGCAGATACCTTGAACACTACTTTATATTTGTTTATATGGATTCCCATAGTTCATATAGAGTATCAGGAAATGAAGAGTTACAATTTCCACATCCATTATGTATTGCAAGAAATAATGAATGCGAGTTTAATAATGTTATCAAGAAATTGAAACCTAAAAAAGCAGCAGGTCCATATGACATACCGCCTCATTTATTAAAGGGGTGTGCTGAGGTCTTGAAAAAAAAATATATCCGCTGGTATTTAATTTAAAATTTAGAATTACATACCTTTCCAAATATGTGAAAATTAACACGCGTGTGCCCAATTTTGAAATCTGGAGATAGTAGTAACATGGAAAATTATAGACCAGCTGCAATCCCCTATTCTCCAGTCAAAGTAGTAGAATAAATTATATATACTAGAATTTTTAATCATGTAAAAAGTTACATATATAGTTACCAACATGGATTCTTTCCTCATAGATCCATTTTAACAAATTTAGTAAATTTAATTCAAGATGTGTATAATCCAATTCATAATAGGTCAAGTGTTCACACTATTGACAAGGATTTCTCAAAAGCTTTTGATAAATTAAATCGCAATGTATTAATATGTAAACTTGCAAACTTTGGATTTACGAGTGACATGTTATGTCGTATTCCGATTGAACATATAAGCCTGGCTTTATCTGCATCAGCAGTGAACGCCAGACCTGGTTATTAGGTGTTGTTTCTCATCAGTCTGTGTTAGAGTTTCTGTCATGTATGCCTCAAAGTCAAAGCCGTCCTGCGTGATGAGACTTCTTGCTTTTATACCATTATGTAAGTTGTACTAATTATGTTATTGTGTTCGTGAACGATATACTTTTGTTTGTGTTGGAAATTAAGTCGTATTCTTTACTCCATTTCCTGGATCACCGACGAACAGAAATAACCCGAAACTCAACAATGGCGACGAGGATCTAGGGAACTTCATTTGATACTTATATCTCGTAATTCTGGTTATTTCTTTTGATTGTTCTTCAAGCTGTCTGTTGAAGGTAAGAATCTCTGTACACAATGCAAAAGTTGATACAATTTTCTCAATTCTGCAGGGAGCAGGAAAGTATTAAACAATACTTCCATAGATTCGAACATTTCTGCAAAGCTTCAGACATTACCAATGATAAGGCTAAACTTGTTCTATTAGCAGCAATAGGGCACAGAGCGTATCCTGATTCGTATTATCGTATACAGCCTAAATCAATATCAGAGCTCAGTCTTGCTCAAATTCAACAAACATTGATCCGCCATTATAAGCCCAAGAAGAATCTCGTATTTGAAAGGCATCCTTTTTTTCTTATTAAACAGAAATGTAATCAAAGAATTCCTGATTTCGTTGTGAAAATAAAAGAGAAAGCCTCAAAATGTGATTTTGGTGATCTCATTGATTCAATGTGCCTCGACGTATTTATCCTTTGTATGGGAAGTGTGTGCGGTAGAAATAGACTGTTATCAGATCCTGATTTGACCTTGAAAAATGCAATAGTTTCGGCCATGTACCTTAACGAGCTGGAATTGAATGAGGGAAATGTTAACCAAAGTTACTCAAAGAATGCTGTGGAACATCTGAAACTCTGACTGAATTCACTTGACAAATCCAAAACAGGTACAAACAACGGCAGAGGTAATAGTAGACCTCACGACGAAGTGGGTTAGAAACCCTGCGTGCTTCAGGGCAGCTTTGATAAGGCACCTGAATTGTCTGGAGCTGAACCAGGAAGTGCTTTAATCCTCAAGGCCATTCTGCATAGCGAATGCCGGAAGAGGTTTGTGTGAGGATTTGCTGGGTGATGAGAAGTGTATATGTTATTGTTTTATGTTTTCGTTATTTTACGTTGCTTTGCTACCTCTGGAATTTGAATGACGAAGAGTGATTTGATGAACTGAAAAACCAACCCCGTAGCAAATTGGTTAGCGTAACGTGCTACAAAGTCGAATAGCTGGGTTTAGAAAATGGTCTTCATCCTACCTCCACCTGTCACATCGTTAATTTTTATTATCGAAATTAACGGAGACTGGTAGAACAATGGCGTGAAATAATAAACGTCTGACCTTCGGTGTCGGCTTCTGAGCTTGAACCATCGTTGTTTCGTCAATCAATAGAAACGATAGACCGTGGAGTGATATGAAATAGTAACGAGAGAAGAACGATCCAGTCTGTGGTGATAATGAACTCTATTTAGTGTCCGAAATATGTTTAAAATGAATTTATGTTAATCCATGCAGATGTAACCAATTACGGAGGTCCTCACGATGACGTAGTGATAATGTCAAGCATTGGAATCAAGGGGCCCTGGGTTCCATACCCGGTGGAGACATATAAAGGTTTGGATCCCACTTTATACTGTAGGTCCAGTTCCGAATAGCCTATCTGTGCATAAAATGGACTTGAAACAAAACCCAAACTAATTAAGAACTTATTGTTAAATTCTGCCTATATCAAGAATTGTGACAATGAAAAGTATTTCGAAAAACAACAATACGCAAAGCACTTCATATCCCCACTGGCTTACAACATGATACTATTAGTCACATAATATATATTATTTGAGAGTTCAAACCTGGACATTTGCAAAAATGTGCAGCCTTGAAATTCATTGTTTCTCTCAATTATCAAGTGCTTTCTTTGCTTTGCTATGCTGTGGCTCGCTCATCCGCTATCTTTGTGTGAGCTTAGATTAAATGTGATAGAAGCTTATCGTCAATCCTTCACACAACTTCGAATATGCTTGCTACAGGTTTGACATCTTAAAAGAACTTCTATCGAACATCGCTCATGAAATATATCATACCTATCAGCTCTTAATTCACCTTTTAATTTCCAATTATTATTTTTTTTATTTAGCGTCGCTTTTCTGCCACTGTTAGGGCAACTGCGACGATGAAGATTGGTGAACATATGATAAATAGAACGTTCAAAAATAACACCAATGTCCAGGCCGGTATTCGAACCTTGGTCCTCTGAGGTGAAAGCGTCTAATGCCACCACTCAGTCAATTTTCACATAGAAACTTACACTTACACACCTCCATCCTTACATATGTATTTCGTTTTACCTGCTGCACTTCTCTTATGCTGAATTCTAACTCCTCACTTCAGGTTTATCTCATGTTTGTAGCTATTGCTTTGTAGTGAATGATAATCCTATTAAGCCTCGTGAATCTTATTCCGAAGAAAACCCTGTTAGATGATTACTTGTGTAGTATTATTCATAATATATAATAAAGTCTGCTTTGGTCAGCATTTTTAGTGTATTTAATGAAAATTGCATGTTCATTTCCGTGTTCATTTTCTTCACCCAGATTTTGCATTTAAAAAATGTAATTTAAGAATATATTAGTCACTGGCAATTCGAGTGAAATAAAACATTTTGCGTTGTTGCGAGAATTATCCATTAGGATAAAATTTGGACATAATGAATGTAACTGTAGAAAATGCAACTTGTATATCAAAATTGCCATGTCCAAATGATCTCCGAAAAAGTGTTTAGCACGTGCCGGCCACCGTAGCAGTGTTTAGCACATCGCGCTACGACGCCAGGAGTCCCGGGTTTGAATCCTGGCCTAAGCATGAATGTTTGTGAGTGTCCATTCATCAATTTTATTATATCATCACTCATTCGTCTTCATGTTAGCAAATTAGCCAAAAGTGGCACATGAAGCGAAGTAAAATAAAGCAATTCAATAATTCAATTGAAGTATCGGTCATGATTGTATCTGGTATATGAACAAGATGTGACCCTCCTCCCAAACAAAACGTTGTTTGTCCCCACCGAATGAAGTGTGGATTAATGTCACTTATAAATTAATTGTCCGAAAGCAGGCATGAACAGAACAAAAAATACTCCTGAGGAATTACAAATGTTATAAGCCAGTTCATGGCCGGGAGTTATTGACGGTCTTCCCCAACCTATCCGCTTTCGATAACGGGTTCGAGTCCCGGTCTGGTTATTTCTTTTTTAAGTATCCCTTCATCATTTAAAGTAGTATAAAAGTATATACAACCAGCACAACAAATGATGAACCCCCCTCGGGCAGAATTGGCCACACTTAAAACAAGCTCAACATGCTCATATGAGTTTTTTGCTCAAGTGTAGCACCCCGTCTAATCCAAGATTTTTGTAAAAATGCCCTCGGGAATTTCCCGAAGCTACAGTGTACAAATGATGAGCCCCCTCAGATTGATTTACCTACACTTATAAAAGGCACTTCTGTGAGATTGTTGTCCATAAATTTGTTAAAAATATGCCCCTCTTGATATTGTTTTGGATACACTTAAACTAGGCCAAACGTATTAACACACACACACACACACACATACACACACACACACACACACACACACACACCCACACACCCCCCCACACACACACACATATTTACTTCCGGTTTAAGTTCAATTGGGCACCAGGCTCAACTTGCATATCTAGTACTAAAACAATGTAATTCTTCTAGAATTGCTCTGTGACTCTCTCATTTCTTACATTATAAACATATGATTTTTCACCTATGAGAATAACACTACATATAGTGTCATCAGGGAGTGTATCGTGGAATTCACAGATAATTTTAATGTTTGTCCTGTCATTAACCACAACTTGTTTCCTTTTTGAAGTGTTGATGACAAACATGGGTCTCTGTGCTGTGAATTCATCTGGTGTGTAATACATGTCAGTATTGCCAGTAGTGACCCTTTTGTATGCTGTAAATGCTTCATATAATTTAAGGAAATCATCCTTGGACATGTCTAAATTATAATTTTCTCTGAAGAACACCTCATTTCTGCCATTGTTAAGATATATGTTCTTGATGTTGCAGTTATCAAATTTACTTTAATTTTTTTCCTGATTATTGTGTCTTCCAGTCTGAAACAGTACCACCACAAAATCCGGCATGTCATATTGTATACTGGAGAATGAATTTGTAGCATCAAACTCATAATAGGTACCAGTGGCAGGTTTCTGTACACATTGATATGTATAAAATTGTAAAGGAATCTGTGGATTTTTTATTATATCTGCTTTGTATTTAAGAGCATAACTGGCCTCATATTCAACAACCGGGATTCTTAGCTCCATAGTCTGAATAATGCATTTGCCCTCATCAGGTAGGGTATTAGGCAGAGCTTCCCCTGTAGAACTTAATGTATTGTACCTCATCAATGCATTATTATCATTGGCAGCTATTCTAAATGTGATTCTTAAACCACCCTTCCACATAATATCTTTGTAATCTGAGAAGAATCCTGGCAACAGGCACATAGGGAACAGCACTGTGCGGCTCTTAGATATAATTTTATCACCAGCCTCAAATCCACCTATTTTGTAGTAAGAAGCCTCGGTTTTGGATAATTTTAGTGTGGCCAAAGCTGTGGAGGTAATGCCGGGATAATCCACTCTGTTTATAACAACACCATGCTTTCTGATCTCAATTTCAGAGAACAGATGCGGCACAAAATTGTCTACCAATCTTATATTTGAATTTGCCGGATAATCTGTTCCATCGAGCTTTACAACATCAAATTTGATGTATAGATCTGCTCTGTGGGGGTGTATAAAGCCATCCCCTACATCAAGATCAACCTCAATTTCTGTGTTGGGTTGATTTAAATTTGCAAATGTCCTCCTGTTTGGAGGGAATGATTGTAGCTCATAACTCTCAATATTTTCCATTTTTTTTGTATGTATTTTTATTTAAATATTAATCTCTATGATAGCAGTTGTTGTGGCTCCAGCAAAATAAACTAATTCTTCTTTTTCATTAGTGACCATCAATTCAATGTTATCTATTCTGTAATGGCACACAGGAAAATATAATGTTGGGGATGGAGTGTAGATGATTGGCTCCATAAATTCAGAATTAGGTTTAAATGTTGCAATGATGCCAGTTTGTTTGTGAGTGCCTATGCCATTTGATTTGGTGATCATACCCTCAGCCACATTACAGTGAATATTCAGAGTCTCTATGGCTAAGAATTTCGGTATATTAATAGCAGTGTGTTTGATGGCTGGTTCAAGTTTTGTGTTGTTCTCAAAGCCTAACAGCTCTCCTATAGTACCCAGATCCACTGTTTCTGTAGCAGATACAATCTCTACTCTGTGAGTGACAGATTTTTGAGTTAATACTATACCTCTAGGTAATTGAGCATTTAGAGTGGACAGATTATATTGCCCTGGAGTGATGACAATTTTTTGATCCCCTACTGCAATTTTGTTGTTGTGGTGTGTAATATTAGGGATCAAGTACATGCCATAAAATGCTCTGAGAGCTATTGTTTTGGGATATACTATATCATCATGTAATTTGAGTTTCAATATTGAATTTTGGCTGGTGAGATGGAATACCCCCATGATGTTTTAAATACCACAGGGCCTTTTGAAAATTTTCAATTGATGGTTTATTTATTTGAGACATATATCTAAGAATAGATAAACACAAATGTCCACAATTAACATCTTTGAAATTTTGAACACGGGCATTATTGTAATAAAGATTAGCTGATTTTAGATATTTTATTAAATTTTCAGGTGGAACACCTCCAAATGAATCAAACACAAATGCCTCATCTTTTAAATATTTAAGATAACAAATCCAGTGAGTGCCCTGATTTTTGTACTTATCCAAATTAACAATGCCACACTCTTTGTTGAGTGGTTGCTCTGGCAAAGAATCAGACATGTACACACCTCTAAAATTTTTGATGCCCTGTGGCTTGATTAAAGCTTTAATATCTTGGTTTGTAAGCGGCTCTTGTTTTTTTAAACTTATTCGTGGCTCTCTTAACACCTTTGCCTTGTTTCTCCATAGCTAGATTATGGCGCTTTATTTCATCTAATTCTGCCTTATTCTTCTTGGCATCTATTACTGTTTTTGCTATGGCAGCTGATCCCCCAGCCAAGCTCTCAACAGCCCCAAGTGCTGCTAAGATGGCCGGGATAGTAAATATGAAACCCCCCACATGTGATTTTTTTCTACATTGTTGTATTTTTTTTAATTGGGGGGTGCTAAGCAACAATTTCATACCATGGCCCTTTGCAAGACAAGAATTTTTTTTCTTGCGCTGCTTTTTGGTTAAAAGACTATCAATAGTTTTAAGAGATTTAAGACCTGCATAAGGTATCTGATACATAACACCCTTGGCCTTCATTGTAGGTTTATTATATACATATTCACAGCCCCCACCCCAGTTTTTGTTTGGTGTTCATAGCTATGGTGGTCCCCAATGCTGCTATTTTTTCACTTAAAGAAGCATCTTTGCTTACAAATCTACCAAATGCAGCCTCTTCTAATTTCTTGTCTGCAACATGTCTCCTGTCAAGATCAGAATGTGTGTTGTATGCTATGTCATGGTCTCTACAAGCAGCATCTAGGGGATTAACACCAGGGTCCCCTCTGTTTAATATATGGTCCAATTTTGTACCGGGACCACAATACTGATAGCCTGGAATGTGTAGTTCAAATGGTAGCTTGTTTATAATGTCATTAACCAACCCCCGACCCTCAGAAATATTCCAAAATTTAGGTGGTAGAGTATTAATAATTTTTATAAGATATCCAATCCCCTTAGTGTCATTCACTATAAAATTAGACAATTTTGTGCTTATCATGTCCATAATTCCAACCTTTCCATTGTAAAAATTGTGGTTGCCAGCATTTTCCTCCCCAGCTATCACGAATAACCTATCTACAAGTTTCCTGACATCATCAACCCACACAAATTCTTTAGGCAGGGTGTTGTATTGTTTGATTCCACTGCCAGTCTTGATCTGTGACCATATGGGCTTGATTAAGTTGTTATATTTTGCTCCACTGCTAGACTTGACTCTTTTTTGTGTGGGATCGTTGTTCTGGTATAGAGCATCTGATTTTATTAATATTTCTTTGTAATGCTCATAATCTTGATCTGTATAGCTGCCAGGTCTCTTCCTAGTCATCAGTTCCCACAATCCAGGTGTGCCGGGATATTTAACAAAAGCACCTCTTTCTCCAAGATGAGATTCTGAATATACAATCAGATCATCTCCCATAAATGTTACTCTGAAATTGTCAATTCTATGTATGATGTTACCATCACGCTCTGTGTCAGCATATAAGCCAAAGACCTCATCTTTGTTGTCTTTAGGTGTGCTTAAATATTTTTGAGCAAGAAGACCCAATTCAATAGGATCCTGAGTAGCTTAAATTCTTCGAGGAGCAACAGGACTAGGTGTATGAATACTAGAAAGTGGGGTGATTGGATAATCTAATATGTTCCTTGCAGCTACAGGTACAAGCTCTGTGATCAAATTTTGATTTTGCTCTGTAACAGTTTTGATATTTTTACCTAATTCACTAATAGCATCAATAATAGGCTGTTCTGTTTGTTTGTGTTGTTCATAATTGGCCTTTTCATGGTTATTTATAAATGTTTCAATGTTTAGAAAATTGTTGATTTTATTTCTGTATTTGCCACTATTGGGTTTTCTTGTCATATCAATTGTGACAAACTCATAACTGTCCTGGTTCCAGCACCTACTGCAAAACTTGGAAACATTATTGTAGCTCAAGTCCCCACCTACATATTTATCATGTATGTGTTTGAGGTTGGTATGATCTTGATGAAACACACATATAAAATTGCTGTTGTCTCGGATCAGCTGCTTCGGTATTTTTGAAAAAGTCTGTGCCAGGTAGAAACAATCAATGTTTTTGTGTCGGCCCTGTGTAAAGAAATTTCTAACCTTGTTTTGATTATCCAGTATAATGTCATCAAACGCAACAACAAAATTATCGAGACATTCATGAAGTGGCTTAACATCTGATTCAAAAGTGGCAATATCCAGTCCATCATATAGCTTCATCAGCTGCTGATATTTTAATTGTTCCAAGCTCTTAGAGAAAACATACAAGTGCCTGTTTTTCCAGTCTAACCAGTTGGGTTGCCAATAAAAAATTATCAATCATTAGTGCAGTTTTACCTCAAGCCGATGGCCCAACAATAAGACATCTAATATTTTCAGGCAGCAACTTGCCATTTCTCTTAATCTGCTGTTCAGGTTCTGGCAACCTTTTTATAACATCCAAGGTGCTCATATTATCACTTTGTCTGCATCGATCCAGCTGTGTTCTGGAAGTCCTAGCCATTTGACAAATAACTTGTTGCCTTTTCTGCGGATGATTTTTTCTATGAGATATGTGTCAGGCTGTTTAGTTTTGCTGAGTTCTTCTTCATAGAACCGGCCTTTGAGAATTTCTCCTCGGTGATCTTTAATTATATATGTGTTATGGTCCCAGGTTTAACTTGAACCACTGTAAATAATTCAGTGCTCCAGTTTCTTGTAAAGCCTCTTTTGAATAAGTGCTTATATTTGCTGATTCTTACTTGATCACCCACCCTGTATTTGGCCTTTCTTGTTGTTGGCTGGTATCTAGGATAATAAACAGTCCTGATCAATTTTTGCTCATCAGATGAAGTTACTTCAGAGGGTTTCATGTTGATTGTGGAATGGACCGAGTTGTTATATTTATGTAGAAGTTCTGGAAGAATATTAATCCATTTATAATTACCTTGAAGTGTAAATTGTTTATACATAAGATTTTTTAGGGTTTTGTTGAATCTCTCTACAATTGAGGCCTTGAGATCACTGTAACTCGAATAATGTTGTATTGACTGGCTTTTAATAAATTGTTGGAATACAGAATTATAAAATTCTTTGCCATTATCTGTTTGCAAATAGCGCGGTGATCTTCCACTCTGATTGATGATTGTCCTGATGGCTTCTGTAACACATTTTCCAGTCTTGGATTTGAGTGGCACAGCCCAGGCAAATTTTGAAAATGTGTCTATTACAGTGAGAAGATACTTGTAGCCCTTGTTGATTTTGTTGATTTTGTAAGTTTTTCAGCTGTCCACTTGCCATCTCAATCAAGTCGCCCTGCCATAAATCATCTATGCCTTTTGTAACTACTGGCAGTCTCTTATAATTATGTCTGGCTTGTCTGTGTAATTCATCAACAATAATTTGTCTAGACATAATATGAAAAGAAGAATATTGCAACTATGGGGTGTTCAGCAGCTGATACTACACGATTTTCTAAATATAATTTGTCTCCTATTTGTATATTAAATTCCAGAGTGCCATCATCTTCAGCATAAGCTGTTTCTAATGTATTGTGATCTGTAAAATCCTCTAACTCTACACTGGTGATTTTTGGTTTGTTGTCAGCATTTGTTATTGATAAGGTGGGGTAGTGGTGTGCCTGTGGTTGAAGCCAATATTTGATCTTGATTGGTCTCAGTGTGCCCCCAACAAAAAACTGGTAATAAAATTGTGCAGGGGACAGCATATATATTTTGCCACCTGGTGTAAATGGTGAATGATATTTTTTGTTGGGGATGCTGTACAATTCAAGAATTACTGTATGTTTAGGATTCTCGATTATGCCTGTTATTTCTTTTTCACCTCTAAGCAATCTGCTTGTTACAGATTCAAGGTGCTCATTGATGGTCCTAACAACATCATCATGGCCTGGCTTGATCTTTATGTCCACAACAAGTTTCTTGTATTGTTGCACAATTTCTTGTAGCTGGGTGGCAAAAACAGACAGAGCATTTGCTTAATTGGATTCCATGGTCCCTAACTGTTGCTTGATATTAGCTACAATTTGTTGCAAATTTTCAATAACTGCCAATTTTGAATTTTGAGCAGTAAGATCATGGACCTGTCTTCTGATATCCTCAAACAGGGCATGCAGTTCATTAATATGTTGATTAGTTGGTAGAGTGGCCACTGTCTGAGTAAGTTGTTTGATCTCTGTCTGGATATTCTTGATATCTTCTGTGCCAATTTCACATTATTTAATTCAGAAGCATCAGCCACATTTTGCATAGCATTTTGGAGCAGGGCTATATCTGCCTGAGTGGTTTTGATTGCTGTAAAATTTCAAGTTTTGTTTGGATATCATCGATCAAGTGATGAAAATGAGATAGTTCAGATTCAGTGTTGAGGTTTTCAAGCTTTGTGATCTGTTGCTGGACACTTACAAGAGTGTCTACAATACCGGGCAGGCGGGATTCTTATACATTTGTCAAATCACTTTGCACTGCTGCTATTGTACCCTCATGATGGGTTATGGTACTTTGAATTTTTCCAAAATTTTCATATGTTTCAAGTTGCAGCTTAATGTTGGCAAGACTCCGAGTTATTGCACTCAAAGCATCAGAAGATGGAAAGTTGTTCATAAAATTTTCAAGTGTCTCAATTTTTTCTTTAACCTCGGCTATGGCATTCTTCAAAGGGTCTAGATTAGGTATTTGGAGTGATTGAATCTGTTCTTTTAGAGTAGAAATCACTAGATCAAAATCTTCTTGTGATTTTATGCTTTTGACAATTGTTTGGAGCTGTGTCTGGACATTATTTATCTGCTCTTCCAATTGTTGTTTCAATTGCTCAGAGTTGGTGGCCTTGGTCAGAATTTATGGCGGAAGTGTGCTAAGGACGTGCTGATCGGCTCCGGAGAAGATTGTAAAATTCTGCTGGACATTGGGCTGCTGGCTGATTCTTATCTTCACACAAGGAAGAGGTAGTGTCAAGGTTCAGGACTGACGTGTGCAAGTGCAACTTCAACGTTAATTAAGAGAAAATATTGGAATAATTATCTGACGCTCGTCGCAAGCCATAACCACTGTGCTTCACGCGTACCAACCCAAGATGTCTCGTGCTGTGGCCAAGGAACTCGGCAACCGGCTGGAAAGCTTCGAAAAACAGGTGCGTGGCGAGTTGGACAGTTTCAAACGAAAAATTGATAATGAAACACAGTCAAGAAGCGGGGACCCAAGTGCTACGTACGATTCCGAAGGAACGAAGAAACTCAAAGACGAGCTGAGTAAATTGGAGGCACGGTTGGAGGAAAGTTTCAGAGTGCAAAAGGACGACTTCCATTATTTACTGGATAGGATAGAATCGCAAGAAGATAGGCTGGACGATTTGGAACAGTATTCAAGGCGCGAGTGTCTCCTTATTCACGGAGTGCAGGAGAACGTCCAGGAGAACGTGGAGGAGAAGGTCCTGGACTTATTCCGAAATAAGATGCACGTCGACATCAAGAGTGACCAGATCGCGAGGTGCCATCGTTTGGGAAAACCAAACCGTAGCATGGCAGAGGCCGTGCAGGAAGGAAAACGCTGCATTATTGTTAAATTCGCAACCTACAAAACCAGGCACTCCGTGTGGTCGGCGAAGAAAAAGCTAAAAGAAGCCGGGTCCCGAATCTACATCACCGAGTCGCTGACTCCAGTGCGACAGGAGATGCTGCGGGCGGCGAAAGAGAAGTTCGGTCGCCGCGCGTGCTACACGGAAGACGGCAGGATCGTGGTGCGCACCGCTACCGGGCGGAAACTCACTATTACAAGAATGAAGGAACTATCCCGATTGGCCCCTGAGCCTTACCCCTCAAAAGACTAGACCCACAAACAAGACTACTCGGACTCCTTAGCCACTTTAACATTAGTAACCGGTTTACATTGAAATACTTTTAATATTTCTTTTATTTTTATCATTCTATATTTTTTTTTATTATTATTATTACTAGTTTTTTTGTTTTTTTTCTCCCACAAACTTAAGTGTATAATCAAAGTGTATATCCGTAATGAACATCCTCATTTTATTTCTTAGTTATATGTATTATGAACGTGTGTTTGAAATCGTTTCCCTATTATGTCCATTGTGTGTGTCTTGTGTGTCAACCATATCCCTTTATGCGAATGTTTATGTTTCTCTGCGTGTGCTCAAGTGTTCCGCAAGTGTTTCGGTGTGCGCTACTGGGAATTATTTCATTCAGTTTTCTTTAAGTGATGTTTTAGCGTCAAATATACCTGTGAATCACGAACATCCAAGACTTCACAAGAAGGCAACATGTAAGTACCCGAATTTCCTTATGTCTTTCTTCTCCCAATTTGCACCTACATTCATATTTGAAATAATGCTAAAATACGCTATGACGTTATGGAAGGGAAGGTTCGATTTCCCTCAAGCTCGCAACAAATGGTACCCCTGTCTTTGTTTTCTCCCTGATGTCGACTCCACCGCATGAAAATCCTGCAACTAACGGTTTCCTCCCTCCCGGTCATCGCCCCCCAAGGCCACCCTTCCTGACCCTCGCTCAAGCGAACGTCAGGTCCTTGTCGTCACCAAAATTAGAGGAGTTGGCGACCACGGTGCTCGAGTCGGCTTTCGATATCTTCCTGGTCACCGAGAGCTGGTCTTTCCGCGAAGCCCTCGCCTCGACCTTCTCCATACCGGGTTACGCAGCAATAAAAAAGGATAGAACAACAAAGGGTGGGGGTGGCCTAATCTTGTATTACCGTAAAGACCTAAATGTCAAGATCATTCCCTCTTACAACGAAATTGACGACGAAGTCGAAATGATTAGCGTAACTGTGAAGCTCCCGCATCTAACTCTGGGAATAATTGGTGTGTACAAAGCCCCTAATATATCGTATACAAAATTATCGCGCCTAGAAACCACGATCTCGGAAGTTTTTCCACTCGTTCACAAATTACTTATTTTAGGTGACGTAAACGCAGATTTCCTTTCTCCCCATAAACCAGAAACAGTATATTTACAATCAATAATCGACTCTTTCGGCATGGTCCAGATCATTAACCGACCAACCAGAATAACGGCAACCACCCGATCACTCCTCGATGTGGTAATAACGGATGACCCGGATCTTGTACGCTCATTTAACGTAACCGCTCCCGTCGGAACGTCCGACCACTGTCTAGTAAACGCGACACTTGCCATCGAAAAACCAAAATTAATTAAACAGTTTATCAAATCTCGAAACTTCTCTACCCTCGACAAAGAGATATTCGATAGGGATGCTGCAACAATTGAATGGATGCAAATTGATAGCTTCGACAACATCGATGATAAAGTACACTTCGTTACTCAAAACGTAATAAATCTCTTCGACAAGCATGCGCCCCTTGAAACTAAATTAATAAAATCAAAAAAGTCTCCGTGGATATCCGAAAATACAAAACTGCTCATGAAACTCCGTGTCAATGCCCTAATAAAATATAAGCGCACAAAATCCCAGGCAAACTGGGACTATTACAAAGAACTGAGAAACTTCACCACCTCGGTCCAACGGCAAGAAAAGAAAGCATATTTTAATCATCACCTCCGCTGCAACAATAACAGCAAAGAGTTGTGGAAAAAAATAAAAACGTGGGGAGTATATAGTAAAAATATGAACAACGAGATACCTTCCGACCTGAGAAACGTAGATTCAATTAACCGGCATTTTTCTAGCGTATGCAGCAAAGCGAATGTCTCAGAAGATGCCGTTAACAAAACTCGAGAGTTCTTTGATGGTAACACTTTTAACGAAAGCGCTCAAACTTTCCACCTGCAAGAAATAAACGAAGCCGAAACAATGAAAGCGATAAACGAAATATCATCCAATGCATCTGGTAATGATGGAATATCTATAAAAATGATTAAACTGTTATTACCGCACATCTTACGTCCTCTGACGCACATCGTAAATTTCTCATTCCGGACTGGACAATACCCGACCAGCTGGAAGACAGCACGTGTTGTTCCGATACCAAAGAAAAAAGTAATAACGTCCCTGAATGACCTTCGACCAATAAGTCTCTTACCTATATTTTCCAAAATCACTGAAAAAATTGTTAACAAGCAAACTCGCAAACACGTCAATGACCTAGATCTGCTTCCGAAATGTCAATCCGGTTTCCGTCCCTCACACAGCACGGCAACGGCTTTACTTAAAGTAACCGACGATTTATTACGATCAATCGACAAGAGAATGGCAGTAGCGTTAGTATTACTGGATCTCACTAAAGCCTTTGACAGTGTCCATCATGACCTGCTCTTGAGCAAGTTAAAATACTACAATTTTTCACCTACCGCTCTTCGATGGTTTAGATCGTATCTGAACAACAGACAACAGAGAGTATTCATAAACACTGCCACGCCTCCTCTCTCTCGCACCCTGCCATTGGAAACTGGTGTCCCACAGGGATCCATTCTAGCCCCTCTCCTCTATACCATTTTTACAGCCGACTTACCTACCGTAATCAATCACAGTAAAGTTCATTTTTACGCAGATGACACTCAACTACAAATTCCTTTTCCACCGAAATCGCCAGATGCAGCCTTAGCTTTGCTAAATGATGATTTATCCAACATAAATACCTGGTGTAAAAGTAACGGTCTAAAAATAAACCCACAAAAATCAACTTTCTCTCTTATTGGTTCCCGAAATAGTATCTCTCTGATAAATCCTAACGAGATATGCATCAAACTAGACACATCTATCATCCCTTATTCAACAAATGTGAAAAACCTAGGCGTCATTTTCGATGAACACCTTAACTGGGATATTCATGTACAAGAACAAATTAAAAAAGCTTACTCCGTGCTAAGATCGCTGTACAGCTTTAAAGAATGCCTAAAAACAGAGATTAAAATGAGACTAATCCAATCACTTATCTTTCCTTTACTGGACTACTGCGACGTAATTTTCGGACCAAATCTATCCGTTCGAAACAAAACCAAAATCCAGAAAGTCCAAAATTCATGTTTCCGTTTCGTGTACCATATAAGAAAATACGATCATATCCTCCCAACCCTAAACGCAAACAAAATGTTGAACATGACCAGACGCCGAAAATTGCATCTGTGTTGTTTTATTCATAATCTTCTAAAAACCAAAACACCTAGAAACCTATTCCAGAAATTAAAATTCAGAAGGGAAATACATGATTACAAAACAAGGGGAAAATCGAAACTTGAACTTCCAAAGCACACACTAGTGCTTTTCGAATCATCATTTACGTATTCAGCTGCAAGAGCGTGGAATGAACTTCCTCCTTCCATGACGTCCCTCACTAATCGCAACAACTTCAAAGACAAACTAAAAACTCTATTGTTAAATGAACAATATCTGTGTTCCAGCACTCACGAATAATAGCTCGCATTTCTGACCCAACTTCCTAATAACAAGTATTTTCATCTACATTTTGCTTGTTTACTTTTCCCCTTGCATGTTGCCTACCCCTAACAATATTTTGTCCTTTCTCGCATATTAAGAACAATTATATGTTGTTTTTTTTTACACATAACATTAATATTAATTTGTATTATTCTTAACCATATGGCACCAAGCACAATTGTGTCAATTAATTTGTGTATCCTTGTGTATTTGTTTTCAATCTTTTTATTATTATTATTATTATTATTTTTTTTTTTTAGTGTGTAGACGAGCCTTTGTTCTCAATTTTGTATTTGTTCTTTTTGTGTCTTCTTTATGTTTCTCTCTTTCTTCTTTGTTTGTTATTGTACAAACATTTAGTAGGTAGAATGTATTTAGTATGTATATATATCCATCGGGGTTAGGTGGTAGAACAGCCGCAGGCTGAACCTCGCCCTTTAATAAAGGAAAATAAAAAAAAGGGTCTTAAATTTGGCTTGAAGAGCTGCTACAGCTTCTTATAAACTTTGAAAATTATCCAATGTTGCCAGATCAGTATATTTCTGAAGCAATAATTTGAGTTCAGAATCAATTTTAAGAAGAGGGTCCATGCATTGTGATTGTAAATTTGTAATTTCTAGTTGAAGACTGGCATTGAGTGTGGTTTGTAAAGCTTGTAAATCACTTCTTAATTTCTTGACTCTGACATCAAGCATCAGAATCTCATCACTGTGATCTTCATGTCTTGTATGGCCAAATATATCATTAGGCATTTTGTTTTAGTGGTTATTTATTATTGAATATCTGATTCTTAATTCTATAAAAAAAGGTATAAGCTTGTCATATGATCCCGGGACCTCAATATATAAGCAGTCACCAGCAGAAACAGTATATACAGTGCCAGAAATCATGTTTGAGTGCTAAATTCTATAAATATTTCTCCCTACTAAAATCTTGACATTACCCTAAGGGGTTGTAATAATGAGCAATTGACCACCTACAGGTAATTGGTAATGATTTAAATTATTGTTAAATATGTACAATATTTTACCTGTTTCATCATCAACATCTGTAAGTATGCTGTTCAGATGAATATTTAACAAAGCACTTAGTTTAGATAACATATCAGAAGAGGGTTGTGGTGTTGGTAGGTCCATAATAGCCTGTTTTTTGAACCCAAATAAGTTCATAGGCATGTTTATTTATTTCAAATCATGCTCTGTAATTGGGCATTGTTTGCCACTTTTCAAATCACAATGACCCCATGGTAAAGTATGTATGCCACATGATAAAATGCATCTCTTATCATCATGTGGATCCAGAGCCACTTTTCTTACAACATTTGTAGTCAACAAGTGATCCACACTCTGAATTCTATTTTCATATGTTCTGATTGTGCTACATGATTTGAGACAATTTTTGTGATCCTGAAATTCAAGCTCTTTGTCTACAGTCACTCTGCCAATGCCCTTGGCCTTTTTGGCAACAGCGCCACTACATGTTTCAAAACTGTACATCTTGGCCCTTAACCCAGCAAATGCCACAATAACATCACCAAGTGTCTCATCTTTTAACTTGCCAGGCACCTTTTTGTTGTGGTGTTGAATCTCTGTATGTTCACTGGTATCAAAATATTTAAACAATTCAGGCTGTGTTATATCTTGATAACCATCTTCTGTTTGGATATCAAGAACAAAACTATCTGTGTCCATGTACATCAATTTTACACAATCACCATAAAAAGGCTTCAACACATCATAATACAATTTTAACATGTGTCATTTGGCCAATTCCAATATCACAGCCCCTACATAAATAGGCTTATCAAACTTAATCTTTGTTTTTTTCATGTTGAAAAGTGCCATATTCTCATCATATATTCTTCTGTAATTGAAGTTGGGCTTTGCAATCAATTTTTTGCTCCGGCTGGGGTCAGTAATTATTTTAACATCAATATGTTTTCTGACATTTTCAATTGTTTTGCCATACACTGAATTGACCATCAATTTAAACAAGGTCTTATCAAAATGGCTCATTGCAGATGTTCGAAGCTCTGTGTTTGTATCAATATATGGCTTCAACCATCTTGAGTGCCTGAACCTCAAAACTTTTCCAATTTTGGTCACTTGGACACCATGTTTCATCAGGAACTGGAGGATTTTGTAATATATGACATAATCCTGTTTCGGCTCTAGAGTCATCATCAATTTCTTCTGTTTAGAGCCAGGTGAACCTTTAACGTCAGGAATTGGAGGCAGATCAGAAAATGTGTTGTGTAAATCATCAGGAATTGTCAGATCAACCTCTAAGAACAGGCCATAGTTACTGTCATCAAAATCTTTAAGATCTTCAATATTGAAATCTTCAACCCACTCAAGCCCTGCATATGGCAATTTATCCATCATGGCATAACCATAGAGGCTGTTGGCATCTACATACAGTATATAATTTGATGGCAGTGCTGGATCATAATCAGGAATATACTTGTTATTTGCTCTGGCATATCTCTGAGAACATTGCACCATGCCTCCCCTTATACATTGTTCCATAAACAGATACATATCTTGATCCTGGATCAGATCCAATTGCATTTTAGTGTTTAAAAACATTGCAGACCATGCTAGGCCCGGAGCACTGTAAAAATATATTGGATCCAGCTTATAATTTTGCATGGAAGATTTTCTGAATGCCTGCAGTATATCAGCTAAGAGGGTCACATCAAGTTTTAAATAAGCCTTGTGATAATCACCAAATGTCTGGCATTTTAAATTGTTCCACATCAACTGGGCATGGTGATAATCTTCATCAGTGATTCCAGAACCTCTGATTTTACTGTAAAACTCTTGTTGTGGTGGCAGAGAACACTCATCAAATTTAGAAAAATTTGTAACATAATCATATGGATATACACCCTTCCACCTAACTAATTTCAGGTCCTGATTTGGAGACAAAGCACATGTGATTTTGAATTGATCATCAGATAATTGAGTGGCCAGTGTAGCCAGGCTAGCCGATAAAATTCTGTATGAATCAAGAAATCTTAAGTGAATAGGAACACCATTAACTTTAATTATTTTGCTAATGGCAATATATTTCTCATTATTTTCAGCTAAAATATTTAAATTCTGCTTGTCAAACCCCTCGTACCTGATCAAATGATGAAAATCATAATTGGATGCTCCATGGCAAAATATAGGGACAAATTTTGGTCTCTGGATCTTAATATTACAGCTATTACACAGGGCCATTAAGAATTTACCATCTTTACGAGAATGGTGATGAACCTTGATATTTGTATCTGAAAATTCACAATCACATACCGGACATTTTTCTGCATTGTTGAAATCTTCAATCTGTTTCTCTGTTAAAGGCAACATGGGTTTTGATTTTAATAAGACATTAGATGCTATGTTATGGCACTCATTTTCTATTCTATGTGCAAATTCTTTGATGGCATCTGCTCCCATGTATAAATATTCTTTACTAACAACACCATCCTGTACAACCACATAATAAAAACTAGAAGGTTCATGTAACTGGTATGGTGTAATTAAAGATTCATTAGGATCTGGGCTACAGAATGCAAGAGGTTTGAGATTTGATTCAAAATCACAGACTATATATGCTGGGTGTTCCAACAAGGCCTCAAACTTTTTGAATTTGGCATTTTTACTTGGCAATGGCATCACCATATGAACAGGTTTATGATTCCCACAGTATTTCAGATGTTCAATTAACTTGTTTTTAGCAATTTCTGCACTCACTTCCCGAACCCCATTCACCATTTTTCTACCATCAAATACAGACAAACATCTTCTGCACAACTTGAATATTTTATGAGTTTTGTCTAATTGTTTTCTGACTAAAGCTTCAAGATTATGTATCAGAGTGTAATGATTTGTGCCATCCCCTTTAATTAAGAGCAGATCAATCGGAACAGCAGAATCATCATCAAATGTACTGTTTCTGAGAGGATCTAATAAGCAATTGCCACGGCCAGTAGAACAAGTAAATACATTAATAGATAATTGTTTACCATTGATATTCCTGGCCTTTTTTTCAAATTTATCTATATTCTGAACAGACATTGGATATTCTAAACCCTCCATTGCTTCATCAAAATCATTTTCATGTTGTTTATAATAACTTATTCTCTGAGGATTCCTTAAAACTGGATACAAAGCAGCTAAAATACACCACAAAAAGCATTTCTGGTCGGTATTTTCTATGTTAACCACGGCTGTTTTGTTTTTAATATTGGCAGGTAATGGCAGATATGTAGATCCTTGTAATGGGCTGAATTCAGAAATATTAACATATAACTTGTGTGAAGATCCGCATAGGCTCCATCCAGACTCTTTTGCTGCAAATTCAGAGTGTTTAATATTCAATTGATCTATTAAACTGCTTATTATTTTGTCTGAATTTGCATTTGAATATACCGGTACAGTTTCTGTTATGTGGGGCTGTGTTTAAATTTTGTGCCATTTGGCTTCTTATATTGTGAAAACAATTTGAGGGACAGTTTATAAGAGCCATTTTGTGCATATAGAATTGCCTGAACATCTGGATTTATACTGTTCAAAAAATTCTTAATGTCACATCTTGGCTCTGATACAAAACGGTGATCCCTTAATTGGCCGTTAAAACTGCTATGGATGGGTTCATAGCGTGGCTGCTTTGCCGGTCCAGCATTAACAGGTGTTTCATGCTTCCTTTTCAGACCAGATGTAGATGGTTGTGGGGGCAATGTTGATGACTGTGCAGAACAAGAACCCACATGTCTATTGAAATATGCCTTGCTAAATATTTTGTGGCATTTAGGACATATTTTAGTGGGAGTTCTATATTTGCCTGTGTCACAATTCTTTTGGTGTCTGGCCCAATTGGGGCTGGATATATTCTTATTACACTGATTGAAATATTTTTGATTTGGCATTTTTGTTGTTGGTTTATTATATAAGATTTCCTGGGGTTCAATTCAAAATTTTGTACTTAATATATATATATATATATATTGTTCAGCTGTGTGCTTTGTTTATTTCTTGTGTATATTTAATATGTTAATATTATTAATTTTTATTCTCAGTTTATTATATAAAATTTTTTGGGTTTTAAACCAAAACTCTATGCTTATTATGACAGGTTGTAAAGCTAATAGAATACAAGTGGAAAAAGAGAATAAATATTGATCTACACTGACCTTCCGCAAATGCCTGCACAGACATGCATGTCCTAGAAAGGCAATGACCTAGCGCTGAGTGTTATGTATTGATTTTTGTATAACAGGCTGGGACAGATATAAGCCTGACTCTAAATAAGAGTGGATTACAACAAACAAGCTGGATGCAACAAATATCAGATTTTTTATACAAAATATAAGCCCTTTTTGTTCAATATACCAGAAATATATTTAATATGAATAATAAGAATTAAACCAAACAGGCCTGTAAGTATGAGAAGCACTGTAACAACACATCTGTTCTCCTCAGCCACTCTCACAATACTGGCTGAGGAGTAATGCAAAATCTCTTTATATACCCTAAGCATGGATTAAAACATCTGAAACAATAAAGCAATCAGAATATAACACATCGTCACATTATGTCATAATTAACTAATCAGAAAACAACACATGCATAATATTAGATAATAATTTGTTGCTTAATATTGGATAATAATTTGTTGCACAGCATGATGTAATAGAAATAAACCAGAAGTAAATATGTGTGTGTGTGTGTGTGTGGGTGTGGGTACGCAGATATATTCTTCTTAGGACCGGCGTATCTTTAAACACCTTTCTTAATGGGACCAAAAAAAATGTTGGGACTTTTTGCCGGTCCCAATAAGGAAATATCCATTGCGAGACTCCTGAGACCCCTTTCGACATGTACGCGAAATATTTCGAAGGTGCCAAAAAGTTCATATTTGTTGGATTAGTGTTTATGTGGCTGTGTTACACTCTGCCACCTGCTGGTGAAAGCTGGTACCTTCAAGGCTGTGTAAAACTGTGGTGTTTAATCGCATCCCTTGGTACCGTGAAGTGTGGGTGTGTAAAATCTTGGATCTATTTCGCATGTATTGGTACCGAACATCGCAGGGGGTTGAGAGGCAAGGAAAGGTTCGTTCGGCGGCCGCCGGGCTTCCCCGCTCGCCTGGCCGTCCTGTTGCTCCCGAGCTGTCAATGTTGCCAACTTAAAACTTTGGAACCAAATCTGTTCTTCTATTATACTTTATTCCTATACTCGAACAATACTCTACAAATGTGACTTTTGTATGTCCCATAACAAATTATCAGTTGGTTTTAATATGACACTAGTAAATGCACTATAAATGCATTTCTAAAGCACATTTTCTTCCATTGCCAAGAAACAAATAGCAGAGTTTTCAGACTTTATTGGTAACATCTCGTTACTTGTTTCGGTCATGCTGAAGAAAAATGAATTGATAATGAAATAATAATAATATTTTTTTAAAGAAATGAGAATGGAGATTTCTGTTCAAAAGTGACAACCGACGGGGCAATAGGGGTGGGGGGTTATATCGAAGTGACAAGTGACACAGGTACCTTGGTCTATATGCAAGTCTTCTCATATCCGCCAACAACAGACCAAGACGACATGATGCATAACATTCATGGAACTTTCAGACCGAAGTGGAAGGCGACAAGTGACACGTATCGCTTTGAGACAATTGCAACACTAATGAATTCAACATTTCGAAACAAAGCAATGTGACATGTTGCACGCCTCGCTTATTGCTTCCGTGTTGCACAGAATGGGCAGTTTTCTAAATATCGTGAATTATGTCGCATCGGTCTGGTGTTCGGGCTTTTGCATTTTAATGCTTTCTGATAGACTAAAGTGGTCCGTGTGTCTTGTAGCTTGTCACTTGCCGCCGTTATGTGATACTTGTTCCCTGTAGCTTCGGTATGAAGTATCTCCGTAAGAAACCATTCAACGCGTGGGCACGACCCCAGACGGGAGAAACACGGCAACGCTCATTGCGAGAAACACATAAGCGACACATGATGTTTGTCTTGTGCAATTGGTTCGAAAACGACGTACGGGTCCCGGGTTCGAATCCTGGCCTGGGCATAGATGTTTGTGAGTGTTTATTCATCAATTTCATCATGTCATCAGTCATCCCCATCTTCGCAAATTAACCAAAAGTGGCATAAAAAGCGAAGTAAAATATAGCAAAATGGTAATGGTTCGAATATTTCATTTATATTTTATCCAATATTTCATATATACAGGGAGGTTATTGCAGCATGACACCGCAAGAGCGTCGGCCGCTTGCCGGCCCAGTCATGCAACAGGTGCCTGCAAATTGCGTAACAGATAGCCCGTTACACAAACCGCTTGTTTTGTAATGTTTCCACTTTTCACAATTATAGTTACAATTACAACTTAAATAAGCACGTACCTTGCCGCAAGGATGCTGGAAAAGGTGTCCTCTAAAATACAAATATTTCTGGCACTTTATTTCTGCCCATATCGTTTCTGACAGCAATGACTCATCCAACATAAAGGATTCAATTTTTCATTCTTGTCTTGCCTTCGAATAAACAAAACCGTGACTCTTATTTTGCAGATAACACAAGATTAATCCTTTTGAACACTAGAGATTTTCGAGGGGGGAGGTTACGTATACATTATTATGCAAAACGAAAGCGCAGATAAACGAATTATTTAACAGTGTCACTTAATTTTAACGTGTGAATATTTTTGAAGTAAAGTAGCGATCATACACTGTGTGCGTTTTTCTTTCTGAGAGCGCCATTTGAAATAAGCACTTTTCCCCTTTTGCTACTATGGGATAAACTGAATATAAAAGGCTATAACTGCTCAACAACTGCATCTTTTTAAGAAATTTAAATTCTAAATGTAAGAATGAACAAAAAGCAACATTTTATGTAAATTCCGACAATTGTGAGTCCAGGGGGAAACGGGGGCCAAATCCCAAAGTTCTATTTTCCCCGTAATTACGCAAAATTTCTGAACGTCGTAATTTCCATATTTTTTTTTTTCAAAGTTGCGGCAGGAGCATTACATATCCTCATAGAGTAGTCTTTTGTTGTGCTTCCCTCAAAATTTGGTCCATCCAGTGTCTATAGAGCCGACGCTAGAAGCGAAATTCCTCAGATGTCGCAAGAGCGTCAGCGGCTTATCGGAGTAGTGGTAAGCCGCGAGAAGCCTCTCGATACTACGCGAATGCGACAGCTGTCGGCTACCAGTTGTTTAGACGTGTTCACTTCGGTTTGCGTTTATCAGTACTCGTGTTGTTTATACTGTGTTATTGAGTTGGTGTGCTATTCAGTGCTAGTGCTTTATCGTGTGTTATTTGTTATTCATTCATTAGTTATGCCGCCAAACAAATATAGTCTTGAACAAAGAGTTTTTATGTACGATACTTACGTGAAAACGAACTCTTGCAGAAAAGTAGTCAGGCGATTCGCAAGAAAATTTCCTGGCAATCCTGTTCCGGACAGACATACTGTTTACAACCTCGTTAAAAGATTACGAGAGACAGGATCTCTTGAACCTAAGAAACGTGTTTCCAGACGACGTGTTCTTACGGAAGAAAAGCTAGACGAAATTGGTGAACGACTTGAACATACTCCAAAAAAATCCCTCCGTCGGCTTGCTCAGGAAACAGGCATTTCAAAATCCTCAGCACGAAATGCCACTAAATTACTTAGATTAAAACCCTACAAAATTACAGTGGTTCATGAATTGCAACCGCGCGATCACGCGACTAGAGTTCGATTCTGTAACTGGATGCTGGATAATATTGTTGCTGGCAGAGTAAATCCAGAATTAATCATATTTTCAGACGAAGCTTGGTTCGAATTGAATGGCCGAGTTATTTCACAAAACAATCGCTATTGGAGCGCAGAAAAACCTGACCTTGTGCATGAAGTTCCGCTCCATCCTGCAAAAATTGGTGTGTGGTGTGGTTTGAATGCGCACAGAATAATAGGGCCTATTTTTTATGAAGGTACTATCAATGGTGAAAGGTATCGAAGAGACATACTACAACCTTTTTTTGAACAATTAACGGACATTGAATGCCTGCAGTCATTTTTTCAGCAGGACTCTGCTACTGCTCACACTGCTTATGAATCACTTAATTTTATTGCCGAGATTTTTGAGGACAGAATTATCAGTACTGAGTTGTGGCCCTCTCGTAGCCCCGATCTTACTCCTTGTGATTATTATTTATGGGGAACATTAGAAAACAAAGTGTATCAGAATAACCCGCGTACAATAGAGGATTTAAAAGAAAATCTAAGAAGAGAAATTGCCAGAATCACGCCTGAGGAGCTTATGGATGTTCAGAGGAATTTCATACGCAGATGCCGGAAATGTATTGGTGTTGAAGGAGGTCATTTTGAACATCATTTATAACACAGAAGGTTAGTGATCATCATTATTATTAGTTTTAAATATAATTTTACACTTTCGGTTTGCTTTATGCGCCGCGATGCTGTCTTCCCTTTCTGTCAACCGAGGATAAAGTAGAGATGTCTAAGAAAGATTAGATGTCTGAAATAAGGTTGTAATTGTAACTGTAATTGTGAAAAGTGGAAACATTACAAAACAAGCGGTTTCTGTTACGGACTATCTGTTACGCAATTTGGCGGCACCTGATGCATGACAAGGCCGGTAAGCGGCCGACGCTCTCGCGGTGTCTAAGAAAGATTACATGTCAAAAATAAAGTGCCAGAAATATTTGTATTTTAGAGGACACCTTTTCCAGCATCCTTACGACAAGGTACGTGCTTATTTAAGTTGTAATTGTAACTATAATTGTGAAAAGTGGAAACATTACAAAACAAGCGGTTTGTGTAACGGGCTATCTGTTACGCAATTTGCCGGCACCTGTTGCATGACTGGGCCGGCAAGCGGCCGACGCTCTTGCGGTGTCATGCTGCAATAACCTCCCTGTATAAACGCTCATATTAAGAATAACAGTGTGTACAAACTAAGGGATTCATACCGAAGTAACAAGCAACACGCACCTCTTAAAAATATAAGCAAGCATTCAGTGCAGCTGCGCTACCAGAAGACGACACCAGATTAGAACGATGCAATGCGACTCGGCATGTGCACCTTGTCATGTCACTTCGAAACGTCACATATACTTTTGAGTGTTTGTTTCCAAGTTATATGCTTCGCTTCTCACTTTGGTCTGGAAGCTCCCTAAACTCGTACAGGATTCGAACACAGAATCCCTAGTGTAGAGCACGGAGACAAGTGTTCATACGTCTAAAAGCTAACTGCTTGGTCTGAGTCCTTAACTTTAATGTAGTTCTTTTTCTAACGACCGTGTTTGGCAACACTGTTGTTTTATGCGATCCACCTCTGCGGCCACTGCGCCGTGCATGAGTTTTTTTGCTACGTTGCCACACTTTTTGGCATCTTCACTTCCCGCCCTCTCTGCTTAAAGTGCGACTTGAAAAGTTGAGAAGCTGCCCACCTGACAACGACGCGGGGGAACACAAGCACGCTCCCCTCTTGCAGAAAACTATCACCGCGACTTGCCAAGCTGCCCGTTATCTGTTATCACGTTCATTTATCTCTCCATTGCGTATCAGCTTCACAAAGTAGGAAACCCATCATTTCGTATGTTGAAGTTGATACAATTCCATTTAAGTTACATTCTGTGTCCTGCTCTTGTTGTCGTGTTGTTTATGTGCGTGTATTCAAGAGAAAATATAAATAGATAACATACAAATTCTTACGCAGGGATATTCGAATTATTATAAGCGTATCATCCTTAATGCACATTCTTACTTACATAAAACAACAGAGAGGACACTGAAATAAGGGCATCTTTGCTAATGTTCTACAACAAACAACTTTGGGGAAAGGGGAAAACCTCGAGTAGAAAACATTGATTTTATTCCTTTATGATAAATAATGCCTGGAAACTACACATGTACTTACCATCTACGATCATAAAGAAAATATTAATTCCATTAATTTTAAAATGACAAGGTAAAAAAAAACTATATAAATACTCTTCCCGTTTCTAAACGTGAATAATATGTAGATGTTTATTTGATTGAGATTAAAATAAATTATGTAATAAAATAAAGGGCCAACAAAAAATTCAGTTTTAGTAAAAGGAAGCGTGTTCATTTCCTTAGTGTGGCTTTATTGAGACAATATTTACGAAGTTACACGAACAAGTGTACTTAGGGGAACAGCGAAGCCCTAGGCAGAGGTTATGCCATTAAAATGTGTGTGGGCGAGTGCTACAAAAGGTAAAGTTCTTTCTTGTGCATCTTACGGTGCTACCTTTCAAGCAGAAGATATGGCTCCACACATTCTCGATCACGGCCGTACTGCGGGTGATATTGTCAACAGCACGCTGCGTTGAAGTGATAGTAAAAAATGAAAGCTATGTAGTTAAACTTCCCCTTAAAACGGTATATGCGGTGGAGCCATATAGTGGTTCGGAACCCACTTTAAACTGTGGGTCCAGTCCCGATTAACCTAACTGTGCATAAAGTGGAATTAAAACACCAAATCAATCGATCAATCAATCAATGCGTATATGTTCTCATTCAGTAAATTCGATTCTATTGTAGCTGCCGGCCCTCATGGAGGAGTGGTTCGCACATCGCGCTACGTCACCAGGGGTACCGGGTTGGAATCCCGGCGTGAGCTATCACACCTGAGCGTGGATGCTTGTGAGTGCCCATTCATCAATTTCATCATATCATCACTCATCCCCATTTTCGCAAATTAGCCAAAAGTGGCACAAAAAGCGAAGTAAAATAAAGCAAATCAATCGGTCAATCTATTGCAGCTGACCTTCGTGGCGGAAAGGTTAGCACAGCGCATTACGACGCTACTTGGGTGTTCCTTTGTGGGCGCTCTTCATCAATTTCATCGTATCATTACTCATCCCATCGTTTCGTCTGGACAAAAGAGAAAGAAAAGCGACGCTAAATAATAATATTCAAATCAAATCAACTGTATTGTATTCATTTTTTTTTTTACCTTCCGGTCTGCATGAAGGAGTAGCTACGAAGCCGGAAGCCCTAATTTAGAATCCTTAGTAAGGCACAGATATACCATTGTGTTCGTTCTTTCATTTATTTCTGCATTCCACCATTAATGCTCATTAACGATTAACCGAAGAAAAGCAATTCAGATTAACGTTAAAGGCTATACTTTGGATTTTTCTGTCGCTTCCTTAATGTTTACCATTTCACTATCCTAGGGTATAATTTTAGTTAAGCAACGTAAGGAATATTTACATTCGAGGCAATCCAAGGCATGGGAATGGATAATAAATTCAAAATACCGTCTTTCGAAGCGTCACATATATTTTATGCAGTTGTGTTTGTACGTTGAGCATTTTATTGTTAGTTGATTTAGTTTATTTAACGTCGCATTTCTACCATTTCTGGCTAATTGCGAGGATGCAAATGAATGTTAGAAATGGATGAAGGGACAAACATATAACGCAAACCCCACAGAGGATTATACTGATTGTGAATCCAAGCGCTAGAACCTCCTTCGTCTGCACAATGCAGTCGAGGTTGTACTACGTGGAAGAGAGGTTGACATTTGGATGTATTGAACATTTTATTGTATTATAATTGTCAGATATACAATGTTACAAAGTAACACACTGTATCTAGGAAACTGTAATATATCAAGAGACAGCCACTCGGGATCAAAGGATCATAAAATATTCTGACAGCACTAAACTTAACTCTCCTAAGCAACTAGCATGTTTAATTTTTACAATTAGAATTCTAAACAGTGGCGACGATTAGGGGGAGCGAGGGAGGCTGTTGTCACCTTATTTATGCCACTTTTGCCCTCACACTATGCTAAATCTTATGCACCAAAAAAGTAAACTGTCTTTGCCCCCCCCCCCCAGTTTTGGAACCCAATCGCCGCCACTGATTCTAATGACAATTCTACGTTGTTAGGTTAGGAGAGGAGATTTAGGGCTCTTAGCAACCAATTTTCGCTTCGTGTGCACGTCGCATTGCACCACGTTCTCCGCTCTCTTGTCACTGCTGTGTGCCGTATTCTATGACATTCTGATATTGTCCTCGGATTTCTTACAACTTTTCTTTCAATCCTCGATTTTTATTGCATACAACAATGTGTACAATATTCGCGATGACAACTTGCCTACTGCGGCATTTGCAAACTGGAAGTAACAAAATGCAACTAATTTTTACTGCTGTAATCTAATTTTGTATTGGTATAATTGTTACTTTCCCTTGCTCATCCCTACTCTTCGCGGCCTCTTGTCCGGACTTCGAGGCGCCAATCATTCCTCTCATGCTTGTTTCCCTCTGAAGTTCAAATGCTATGGAAGAATAAAGCTTTGAATTCAAAGCATTTAGAAGGAAAACGTTTAAGAAAATTTTGTATTTTATTCTAACGATATTAATATAAATAAATAAGCTACATAAACGTGTAGAATAAGTGAATTATTTTAGATAAACAAGTTACTTTTCCTGGATATTCAGTTAAAGAACTAAAGAGTTGTTGCAAGTCACTACCGTCAACATATTATACGCCGCTCAGTGTTGTGTTTTCTACCCTATGGCTACACCGAACAACCGATTGGGAATTTTAGGTTTAAAATGAAAGCCTTAACCTCCAAAAGTATCATATTAATATGAATGATTAATCTTAGAAAATGAATAAAACTCTTCAACAAAGTTTTAAACTATATAATTGTAGTTCTAAAAACCTACCGATTAAATTCTATTCTTACACAAATATCCATACTTTGCAACATATTTTTATAGAAAGAAATCACGGCTTTTCAACAACACTTTTAACGTCAGTTAAAATATAATGATATTTTCAATCACTTATTGACGCATAGTCGTAACGTAATTTCCTGATAAATATTGTGTGAAAAGATTAATTCCCCCACTTCTAAAGGTTCGACACTGTGGAAGAGTGCGTTGAGTGACCGTACGCTCCGAGTTCGAGTCCCGTCAGCCTGGACGAGACTGTTTTGTGAGTGTCTCTTCATCCATTTAACATAATCGTGATCCATCGTCGTGAATAGTCAAAAGTGGAAGAAAAGCGACGTAAAATAAATATGAAATACAAATGACTTCTAAACAACACTGGCCTGGAAGACGACAAAGCTTCGTATTGTCCATAAACTCCACAAATGAATCTCGCTGTCCATCACCCCTCCCCCCACTTCCCTTTTAAACAGGGGATCATTTGGTGGGATTATAACTGCACAAATATAAGACATAAAATAGAACAAAGTTGGTTTCAGCGGTGACCAGTGGCAGAACAGCAGCTCCCTCAATGCAGGGAAGGGGGAGGCTAGGGACCTGGAAATGTTTTCTATGCCTTCAAATATTGGATAACTTCAGATACATATTTTTTTACGCTAACAAACCGGTCTAAATTGTCCGTTTTAACCCTAAATTTAGTGAAGTAAATTTCCTCGGTCGGTTCACAATGAGAGCTTTCCTTCATATTGAGTATATATGTTCTAAAATTATACTTTCGACAGAAGCAAAAGTTTAATGGTGTGTAAAGTGTGTGTCGAATTGTGTTGTTCTCTTTGGCGTAGAATTCTCAACCTACGGCTCTATGAATGCACAAATTTTAAACAATATTCACTGTACAACTTCCCTAACTGAATGTAATGTATTCGCTATATGTTATACGTCTAATAATAATAATAATAAATGCATGTTAACTGAATCAAGTCTTTCTCGGTATTAAGTGCCTTCGATCCCCAATAAATCTTAAATATCGATCTTTATGTGTGAGACGAGAACAAAAAATGCAGCTTTTTATATGTTTTTCAAACTATGCTCACTCAAACTATGTTGAGGGTGTCAAACAATTACCAAAATTCTGGTTTGAAAGATTGCATTAATACTTTTTCACAATTTTCCGCGAAGTTTAGCTAAATCTAAGGAATAAACGCGATAATAAGGAGTCATGGACATCGTGTTTGTACCTTCATAATTTTATCATTCCACTTCATTGTCTCGATTCAATCACGAAATAGACCAAACAAAAAAAATAAAATAAACAAAATAGAAATAGCTATGTAGGGAACATTTTAATTGAGTAGGTCGCCAATTCGTTCAAAATAATGTGACGTGTAGAAACGTTTATATTACAATCGAAGCAAGCAAGAAATATTTTTTTGCAAAATTGAGGGAAAAACCGGCAATTTTGACCAAATATTTAGTCTAAAATTTCTACTAAAGTAAAAAGTTGTTAACCGTAAGTGTCTGCTGGGAGCTCAGAATGTAATCTTGATTTATTTGGGAGATGCAGAAAGTGCCTCGTCTGACCACCCACTTCCTCCAAGCACAAAGTGTGCCTGTATAAAATGAGTTGGCATAATAGTCCTTCCATTAATACTGGCCATGGTTTGATTGCACATATCTCTCAGACATCTGTATTTAAACTGACTTGCAAAAGCGTTTTAGCATGATTTTTCTTTTACATTTGTTGAACAAAGAAAACTGGGAAACATTGTTAACTTTTCGACCATTTCTTACATTAAGCTTTTGATTCCCAAGGCCATTTTCACATGTAACCCTCTTGGTCCCGATCCGATTTTGAGTAAAATGTAGAGTTTCAATTAAATGAGTGTAGATCGGAGGCTAATTGCCCTAGAGAGATGAGTGATATCCCGTTGTATGGGGAATGAACCAGAGATTCAGACTATATGAAATTTATGCAAATTCGGCGTATATGTGGCGATTAACCCGATAGGTAGAAAATGGGTGTAAAATAGAAATACACTGGAACTCTTAGTTTAGTGTTGACATTGGCAATTGTAAGCACAAACATTCGTGTATTAGACGACCAAGATTTGAAATGTATGCTACTTTTCGAAGAATTCAATTGCCACTTTTTGCACAGAAAGGCTATTCGAGACTGAACCTACAGTCTAAAGTGGAATCCGTACCACTGTACCACGTGTCCCCACAGGAATCAAACCCACGACCCCTTGACGCTATCGTTTTCGAATACCACAGCAAAACGTCCTTTTTCTATATACAGTCAACGGGAAACATTATAGCAGGCAAAATATCCATAGTTTTTCCATTATTTACTTTCCCAGGCAGGGCTTTTTTAAGAAGCTGTATTATTATTATTTTTATATATTATTTGAAATAGGGTTACACTTAAGCCTACAGTATTTTTATACGGGAAATCACATTCAGGAACACAGAATTAATTAACATAATGATTAGCAATTTGTCTATTTTCACATTTGCCTTCGATTGTGCGCACAACACAGGAATTCTGCATTTATCGCAAGTTACACAGGAAGAGCGAGAGAAACCTGCGAAGTGCTTCTACAGATAACATCTAAAGTGGTTTCCCCCCATCCCTTGTCTGCGAGGGTGAGGGACTTAGTGGGCATGGTTGCCACTGCCTCAGAAACACATGCAAGTCGTGTGGGAAGAGAGAGAACTAAGAACGCCCCCTCCCGTGTTCTCTCTGCATTGCTTCACGAAACGTATAACAGAAATATTCTCAATTTAAACTGTGTAAACCAACTTTATGCTTTAATGTTGAAAAAATAACGTTATTTAAAATCAGCGATGTTAAGCATAAAAGATGAAGGTCTGGCAACCTTAGATACCTATAGAAGAGAAACAAGATCGCCTGGTTGTCCTGTCTCTTGGTTGCAACCTCCTACATTGCAAACGCAAGCTGCAGAAAATGCAAGCTCTTCGGGAAAAAGTTTAGAAAACTCTTTTTTTTTATAATCAATCGGTCTACAAACCGAAGGCAATAGTAATTGAATAGAATGGTCATATTTCCATACAACAACTTTACTTTTTACTCTACATTTTTTTTGTCTGAGAGCGTACCTGTGGTGGTGGTGGGGGGGTCTGTATACTCCCCTAATACATGAGCAATATTCAAAGAACTTAAATGCAGTATTCATTCATTCATTCATTCATTCAGTATAGGTTATATACGCGTGACTTACAAAGTACGAAATTACCTTGCATATAATTTTGGTGTGGATTTGTCACATTTTACATTGTTATAACAATTTTCTTCTGCGATAAACAAGTGCTTAGCTTTCCTTAAGCTGTCATTGAATATAAGTCAACTAAGGGGAAAACCGAAATCCTCAATTGTACCAACTTATGACACTGGCGACACCACACAAAATTAGATAAACTTCATAATACAACGACTACGTACTCTACACCAAACCAATGCAATGCTCAGGTTATAATACCAATAATATGGCTACCGTTCCAAGTATTTTTTTTTGTGAAAGTATTGTGGATTGTGTGGATTAGTACGAGGTGAAGGTAACTAATTTGTACCGTCTGGTTAACCACGACGCGGATATGAGAGGGCGTGCAGAACGGAAGAAACGGGATGTTTCCTGCAAGTTATCTAAGGTTCTGGTCACATGATCGTCTGCAATAAGTGAGAAATAATTCCAAAGGGCGGAATCACAGCCTGATTTCCTGAAATTGCTGTTCTCTGCTTGCTTTCCTATACTCAATAACATGCAACTCGCTATCACTACAATTCACGAATGTTGAAGAAAATAAGATTTAAATAAGATAATGCATTTTGCCATCCCAAACTCGTGCACCCGAAGTTCCGTACTGAGAAGTTAACTTTAGGTCCAGCGCTGAGTAACTGAACGTAAAACTAAAATTACAGTCAAAATAAATTCATTAAATGAAGGGCTCGGGTGTAAAACGTGGCAAGTGACATCTTACCATATACATCTTACACGTACAATCTTACAAAAATGATCAAAATGTCACAAACAGTTCAATCTGTTCTTTATACTTGATTTTTTGTGATTTTCTTGCCACCTGAAGTGAAATGAAGGAAGGTTTGTTTCACCGTAACACTGGATTGCTCAATATCCCTCGAAACGATCTCCTCTCAGCGGATGATAGTGCATGAGAACTATTGGGAGCGAAGAGGTCCAAGGGCAAGGTGCAACGGTGGCATTTCCACAACAATCTCTCTTTCAAAAGATCATTAACAGATCTACAGCAATAGCAACGTATTCACAATTAAAGTGAAACAAGAAAGTACAATAAATATAAGAATGAAACGTAATTGATTTATATTAATAGAAAAACTAAACACAATGTTTCACATCCGTGGCGAACTGGTTAGCATAGCGTGGTACGACACCTTAGGTTCCGGGTTCGAGTCCCGGGTAAGGCATGGGTGTTTGTGTTCGTCCAGTTGATAAGAAACAAAGAAAATGTAAGAATTGAAAAGTGTAAAAGTGAGTAAAAGAGTGAATGGTGGGGGATACCTCCGTGTAGGGGGTATTTCCTTTCAAAAAAAAAAAAAAAGTGGTTAGCACATCGCGCTGCGACGCCAAGGGTCCCGTGTTCGAATCCCGTTCGGGCTTGGTTGTTTGTGAATGTCCATTCATCAATTTCATCATTTCATCACTCATCCCCATCTTCGCAAATTAGCCAAGAGGCACAAAACGTGAAGTAAAATAAACTAAATCAAATCAAATCAAAATTTCAACAATTTTGAAACTAATTGACATCTTTAACCAATTAGTAAGGAAATCAGTTTGCTACTTTATGCAAATCTGATATTTATAAATGTAAAAAGATAATTGCTTTAAATGTATTTAGTAATGTTATTTTTAAATATTTAGTGATTTTGTAATTAGTAATGTTGTATTTAATTACGTATACATATTAGAGCGCACGTGCGTGTAGATTCAAACAGTGATTTCACACCATGTACACGAAGCAAGAAAAAGAAGAGTCAGTATTGATTGATTGATTTGGTGTTTTAAGTCCACTTTATGCACAGTAAGCCTAATCGGAACTGGACCTACAGTTTAAAGTGGGATCCAAACCACTATGTGCCTCCAGCGGGCATCGAACCCGGTACTCCTTTATTACAATGCGACGACGAAGAGTCAATATGATGATGTTACACCCATATAGTGCCTACCGTTTCAAAGATACGGGCGTCCCTAATTGTTTCATGCCCAACGCTGTCGCTTTGTAATCAAGGGATTCCGAGATCGAACCCTCATGCCTGCTTGGGGTAGATTGATCAGAGGCTCGAATCCCACTTTAAACTGTAGGTCCTTCCCGATTAGCCTGTCATGCAAAACGTGGACTCAAAACAAAGTTAAACCACAGATGAATGTGGTTTGACCAAAGTTTTGCTTTGACACGTAGGCTATATTAAACGATGAAACAACATTGAACCCCCACCCTTCACTCATCCGTTTTGCTTTGTAGTTCACATGTATTGACTTCAGTTATATCCTACTTAAGTGGATGATGGACCAAGTTTGATGGACACATATTACCAACGATGGCAAAAACGAAGTACGTAGTGACTAGCAGCTAATGCAAACGCAATTTTGAGTCTGTAGCTTTTCCGACCGGGGGATGAGACTTCCTGGCGCCATTCTTTATCCCGCTGACGCTGCCAACGAGGGAGGCCAGGAAGCAAGTTGCACAGCATTAGTTATTGCTTGTGGCGTTCTGAAAGCCCACTGTGGAAAATAAAGGAACCCACCAAAGAGTGTTTTCTTTTTACTTTGTACAGTCAACGGCAAAGAAATGGTAGGCAAATTGTCCATTGCTATCTTCATTACTTTTTATTCTACATCCTGTGCTGTTTTAAGGAATCACACTATGTTGGTTCGAAGCAGGCATTGCCCTCTTCATATGACGTCATTATTTCAATTCAGTATCATCAATACAGACTGAATGAAAATGGTGGTGGACAATTCGCCTAATGTTTCTTTCGCCGCTGAGTGTACAGCAGAACTGTTAAATACATTTATAAAATGATCAGAAAATATTTTAACTTTAGATCAATTCGTCTTTTCTTCAAAAAAAAATCAGCCTGAGGCTATCCAACTACTCTTCTTTAGCCAAGAAATTTAAAGACGTTAAAAGCATGAAGCTTGTACAAAATTATGTAACGAGATTGCTAATTTGAAGCAAGTATATATGATAAAATATTTTGAGACTCTTTTTAATGAACGCAAAGCAATGTCCATTTTCTGCAGCGACCAGTTTATTCGTCCAAGAAACTTATGTAAGTTAATTAGATAACTAACCACTTCTACTCGTTCCTTTGGGCCGGCGCCAGAAGGCAGAGTGGTTAGCACATCGCGCTAGGACGCCAGGGGTCCCGGATTCGAATCTAGGCCTGGGCATGGAAGTTTGTGAGTGTGCATTCATCAATTTCATCATGTTATCACTCATCCTCATCTTCGCAAATTAGCCAAAAGTGGCACAAGAAGCGAAGTAAAGTAATGCAATTTAATTAATCAATCGTTCCTTTGGGACAGTTAGGAGATTCAGTTGAGACGCGATTGAGTAATGTGGAACGGCTTCACCCCTAAATAAAACCGAGACGCAGTACGATAATATTTTCTTTCGCCCTTCTTTCGCTTAGATGTTCGACTGTGCATTATGGCAATTGCCAGTGAGTCACTGATAAAGTAAGAACATAAATGTGAAGGATAATGGCAGGTTGACGTGTGAATATACAAAATTATTGCTTTGGAGTACCTAAATGTAAAATCGTCGCGATTAAGAAAACAGGAAGAAAAGCCACGTAAAATATACAGTGCATTCAATTTAAAATTGAACCCACCGGAAAAGCATCATGAGAGTAAGTATTAATTTCCTTGCCTCTTCGTTCCACACCAAGCTACGTGACTATTCAGCCGTCGTGTTACCATTACAAACAAAAAAAATGCATTGCGTTAGGTATTCGTAAATGGGGGGGACTGCGGTACAATTTTAAATTGAACGCGCTGTATCTAAATTATTGAACATAAATAGTTGTTTATTAACTTTGGATTTTCGTTTTGTGTTGCTTGCGATTTAGAAACAGTACCTGAATACTTTCTTCCGAAAGAAGCACTGCACAGGCACACAACCTCCACATGTGTGCATATGTATAAGTGTGTGATTAGAAAATAAATATGAATGATGAGAAACGTTATATTTTTTAAAGATGGTGGAGTTATTGATTTACCGTTACTTGAAAATACCGGAATCTCAGGTATTGGCAACACCGAAATATCGATATATCGAAACGGTACCTTCGTTATTTTCCGGTACTTTCTGCATCTTCGATGTAACCGGTATTTCGAGATATTGAACCCCGGTATCTAAAACTCACTCTATACTCGTGATATTCTGAGACTGACACTTGCAAGGTATAAGTTTACTCACCAGCACTTGCCCGACCCTGTGGCCGAGTGGTTAGCACATCGCGCTGCGACGCCAAGGGTCCCGGGTTCGAATCCCGGTCGGGCTTGGTTGTTTGTGAATGTCCATTCATCAATTTCATCATTTCATCACTCACCGCCATCTTCGCAAATTAGCCAAGAGGCACAAAACGCGAAGTAAAATAAACTAAATCAAATTTAAAAAAAACTCTCCAGCACTTGAAATGAGAAGGGAAAGGAAAGGGGGGGGAGATTTCTCGCACCCATAAGCAAAGATGAAGACATGGGACTGGATCACAATTCTGCCATTGATGGCAACAACTAGGGTGATGTTTTAGCCCCTTTTAGCCCTAATGAGTATCACCTCACCTCACGTCACGAAGTCTCCGGGGTGTCACTTCGCGAGGTTTTCTTTCTCCTGATAGGAGAAGGAGCTCTTAGTTTTACCATGCGATGGGGCAAAAAGAGCCGACATCTGGGCAAAGCATGTCAAGCTGTTGATCACGTGGCCTCGGGTTAGAATCTCGACCGTCCACCAAACTTTACGTTGGAGAGAAAGGAATTTCAAATGGGCGCGGTAGGAAGAGAACCAACGAAACGCACGCATTCATGTAATAAAAAGATGTTCATCTAAAACGTTGTTAAATGTTTAAAAAACCATACTTGACTGATCGAAATCAAATTATTTCAAGGATGGGGTCGACTTCTCACATGATCACTCTTTTGGTTTGCCTCAAATTGTGGTCATCCATTCTTAACATACTCATTTCTTTATTCCATTGATTTTGAAGTGGAGATGAGTGGAGTGTCAGGAAATTTCGTTAGAGGACGCAGTTGTGGGGGAAAAAAGTGCCAAAATATGGGTGGAGGCAACTACCCCCACGCCCCCATAATCGCCGCCACTGTGTATAATCCTATTATATTTAATATTATTAATAATAATATGTTAATGTAATTGCCCTTGTTCACCAAGAAGTGATTCTATGGCTGATGGTTACTGTGGCACGATATCAAGGGAGTAGCCTCGGCTGGAATCTACGATGGAGTTATTTTTTATGTAATCCGCTTCGTGGCCAAATTACTTCATTTCCTTGAGGTTAACTTGCTGGTGTATATAGTGCACCGTAAAGCAGGCAAAATTAAAAAAAAGTATCCTGTAATGGTTGCATAATCGGGGTATATTTAGTTCTGCTGAAACTATTGATTAATTTGGTTTATTTTACTTCACTTTTCTGCCTCTTAATTGTAAAGTTGAGGATGAGTGATGATTGATTGATTGATTTGGTGTTTTAAGTCCAGTTTATGCACAGTAAGGCTAATCGGGACTCGACCTACAGTTTACAGTGGGATCAGAACCACTATGTGCCTCCACCGGGTATCGAACCCAGGACTCCTTGATTACAAGGCGAAGACGCTACCACTGCGCCATCGATGAGTGATGATATAGCCTAATGAAATTGATGAAGAGACTCGCACAAACACCCATGCCCTGGCCAGGATTCGAACCAGGGACCCCTGGCGTCGTAGCACGCTATGCTAACCACTACGCCACGGAGGCCGGCTGCTGAAACCCTCGATATACGGGATCAGTTATCTGTACTCGAAAATATGACCTCTAAATATCGATATACTGAGAACCGACATTTTCGGTATCTTCGGTAACCAACATAAAGTACTCTCTTTAATGGTGACATTCATTTATATCTTGTAAGGTTGAGTAGTAGAGGCACTAACGTTAGGCCCTACGAGAATATTTGTGCGCGTCTGTACTTATTTTCTCTCATCTACCAACCACTTCGAATCATTGTTATCTTTGCGATAGAGACGGCCGAAACACGCCCGCTCTAGTAAAGACGATTTTATTATTATCACTATTAATATTATTATGGGTTCTATATATTCTTATGTTGTGTATGTTCTTATAGTAGTGATTATTCTAAGCAAAGATCCTCTTAAAGGACGCAAAGTGTTCACTCAAATATTAATACATTTTGTCAAAATGTTAGCAATTCGGCATTAACAATGCTTTAAATTGCAATTGATTTTGTAATGTTTAAAAATGTTATAAAAATAAATTTAACTATATCCATGTCTATATGTCCCGTTTTTTTTATTTTAGACATCTCGCAACCCTACTTACAGGGGAAGAGGGAAACTACTTTCAAAACGTAAATACTCTCATGTAAAATGATAGTAACAACAGAGAAGTAGGGGAGAAATGTTTTCAGCACTCTGAACTCAATATTTCACATGCATGTACTACATGAGAAGCAGCAAATTGAACTTTCCTGAAGGATAAATGGAAAATCTGCTGCTACCAGGGGGCTCTGGGTTCTACTCTACCTCCGCGGTATTAATTCGAGGAGACGATTTGATTTTCTTCACATATTGACACACATGCTATCCTTTCATGAAAATCCGCGCTTTTAGTAGGTCATTCCCAAGCAATGACATGAATAGATATTGATATCTTTTAACATTAAAATTCAAGAAACTATTTTCTAATGAATCATTTCTTCCTTTGTTGTTTATATTAGTGCAGTTATATAATAATTATAATAATAACAAAATTATAATCATTAATTAAAAGGGAACCAATTATTGCACCAGTCTTACACACATATTTTATCATTTTCTAAACCTCAAAGTAATATGTTAATATTGAATCTATGCTTTTTCTTGTTCACATCAAATCACCTCCAAATTAGCCGCGATTCAAGTTTGTGTGAGGCCGTACACATCGTTTTATATATTCTGATAAATAGTCTGGTCGTTGTTGAGAGACTAAACGAAATGCAGGACTACATTTAGAATATAATCGTTATATTTGCACCTTCAAGTGTGTTTACAACACGCTCGAAACGTTTGCCGTAATCATTTCAATGGGTGTGATTTCGCGCAACCAATTGTGGGGGAAGTTGTTGGCTGAATATCATCCAATGGAAACAGCCGCTGAGGGTCTAATGGTGATCGAACGCCGGACCGCATCATTACATGTGATACCGTTACCACTACGCCATTGGGGACAATTGCGATAGCAGACAACATTCACACCATCTTTATTTGCAGTTGAAGTTAATTGTACAGCGAACTTGAACCATATTGGGAGTACTGTATTCTCAACCAATTGCACCCACGCAGACGCCACTGTTGCTTGTGTATATAGCCTAAGTGTTCACTCACTTACAACCGAAACCGAAACTCGAGCTCTCAGCGACACAAATCCAGACGTTTTGGCGCCTGAAACAGACGTTCGTTGGATCCTGCATTTCTACAGTCGTGGCCTTTGTCCCACTGCTTTGGTTGCGATGAATATTTTGACAGGTGTCCGTATTTCTCTCCAGGATACATGCAAGGCTTAACAGAAGAATGTTAATGATATGCATATGATATAAATAGGTGATTAATTATTATTTGGAAATTAATACATGATTTATCTTCTGCAGAGTGTAAGAATTTTTCTTCCGATAAAATTAACAACAACGAAATAATAATAAAAAAAAATAACCAGAAATCAACAACGTGAATAACATCGATTGCTTTTATTTACCTTTTGATATATTACCAAAGCAATTACAGACTTTTTTTTAATACTGCCGATACTGTGCGTAAATGCAGTCAGTACCCCTTTCCCCAAAATGATATGTTTACTGTCTCTTTATATATCTCTGGCTCTAATTAATTATTTATTGCCACGTAATACTGATGAAACTGACATAGTAATTCGAACTCAGAATTTATTGTGCTAAGATAATGAGTCAACCGACTTTTAACAATCGTTACTTCCTTTAACTTTTCCAGGCAGTCATAGCCGAGATATATAAAACAACGTTTCGATTATAATTCTGTTGGTTAAAGTTGGATAATTTCTCGTAAGTAACGAAAACGCTTTGCTCGTTTCCGAATAGCAATTTTCAGTAAAAAGAAATTATAGATTGATCGAGTTCGTGTTTTAAGTCCACTTTACATACAGTATGGACCGGACTAGACCTACAGTTTAAACTGGAAACCTAACCATGTTATGCCTCAACTGGTTATCGAATCCAGGACCCTTTGATTACAAGGCGGCGACGTTAACACTACGCCAACAAGGAGTCCCAGGAGTCCCAGTAACCAATATATATATATATATATATATATATATATATATATATATATATATATATATATATATATTGGTTGTATAAACCTTATCCCCCCTATGTTATCGCGAAGTACGCCGTGTTATTTTATATTCTACCGTTGTCCTCGGTCTCCTTAGCGATTTTCTTTCAATCCTCAAATTTTGTATTGCATATGGCATAGTTATAAACATAGTGTGATGGACAACTTTCCTGCTGCTGCAGCTGCAAACTTAAAATAAGAGAATGCAAGTAAAATTACGTATTGCAAGTTAAATTTGTGGAAGCAAACGTTATCTTTTTCCTTCCTTGATTCCTACCTTTCGCCGACCCTTCTACAGACTTCGACACTGACACAGCTTGCAGAAGCATTCTTCCCAAACTTGTTTCTGTCCGACTCAAGTGCTAGGGGGAATAAAGCATTGGATCGTATCGTTTCTCAACCTATGGGGCGCGACCCACAGCTGGGTCCCAAGAGGGTGTTTGGTGGGTCGCAAAGTCGGGCTTGAGAATTTACTTACTGTCTTACAAAACTATTACATTTAAAATACTAGTATATATTGTTTCAATATTTTAAATTCAACCCATGTTGTCCGTAGTCTAAGCTTTACATTTCTGTTATGTGCATCCTACCATTGCTTTTCACCGGCATCTCTCAATTTCAGCTTTTAAAATTCTATATGTATGGCACTTTTCTAGAATGAAGTATGTGAAATTTGTTTAAGCAAGCGTAAAAGAGGACTTCGTAAATTACTCGATGTTAGCAAAAACACGTACTATTATAAACTGGGTGCACACCCCTTCAAGTAATTCTGCCGGCACCCATACTTGTGGGTTCCGTGAAGTGTAATATTCTTCAGGGTGGGTCCCGAACTGAAAAAGGTTGAGAACTACCTGATTAGAGGCCCTGATTGATTGAGTTTATTTTACTTCGCTTTTCTGCTACTTCTGGCTAATCGCGAAGAAAATAATGAGTGATGAAATTCAAGAAGAGACTCTCACAAAGAACCCCAATTCCCAGGTCGGGAATCGAACTAAGAACTAGTGGCGTGCTACCCACTTCGTCACGCAGGGCGGTGCACTAAAGGAAAACTTGGAATTCGATTCCGCACAGAAATGCGTACAGAGTAAGCGAATGGTGGGTGACGTTTTCTGAATACTGTTGGAAATAATTAAAGAGTTGATTTAAGTCCCGAGAATGAAGAGAATTCGTTCAAACCTAATCGGGTTTGGACGGAATTCAAGCATATATGTGCCTCCACCGGACATGAATTCGAGACCCTTGATAAAAAGGTGACAGCATTACCAGTGCACCATCAATATAAACGGCTTGAAAACATATTGCCCCTTTGCTCGTTTCAAGATGACTGTCAGTTAGAGTCAGCGCCAGGGTGCAGGTGCAGTCCCTGGAGGTCTTTCAGAACAAATTTAGAGAAAACCGAATGACATATAGTACAGACAGATGCCTTTTATCATTTTTCTGAAAATTTATCCAAATGCTGTTTATACGGCCTTACTAAAAAAAACCTTGCGAAAAACACTTCGTTATGTGTTGCCGAACAAAGTTCATACATTGCTGAAGACATTATTAGAGATCACAATCAAAATATTTGGTTATACCATACAGTGTTGTAACGAGGCTAGAAAAAGCCATTTTACCTATCGTATATTAATTTTAAAATGTGACTTTTTGTCGTAGTTTTTTTAAGTAGTCCAGTTGCTTATGCCAAATCACAGGAATGTAAAAGCTTTAATAATATAAATTGGGGGAGAAATTATCTCACACAAACTAATTTCGAAGCATTAGGTGACTGTAACATCTAGAAACAATAGATTTCGTGAATATAACTTGCCTGATAATTGCAGGACAAACCACATTGTTGGAAATTGATATTGCTGAAATTAATGTCGAATTATAAGGAACGATTGATTGATTTATTTGCTTTATTTTAATCCGCTTCTTGGGCCACTTTTTGCTAATTTGCGAAGATGGGGATGAGTGATGATATGATGAAATTGATGAATGGACACTCACAAACATCCAGGTCAAGGCCGGGATTGAATCCTGGGCCCCTGGTGTCGTAGCGCGATGTGCTAACCACTCCACCACGGGGGCCGACTTATCAAGAACGAAACAAGTTTCAAAATATTAAATTTCGTATGTAAATAAATCACCGAATGCATAGTCCGCGTATGCGTATGTTGTAAAATTCGAAAGTCTTTTGTTTGGTCACGGGCCGGAGGGGGGTTATAATATGGTGGAGCAGTGGTGGCGATTAGGGGGGCGAGGGGGGCACTTGCCCCCTGTTTTTCGTCACTTTTGCCCTTGCACTGTGCTAAACCTTATCTTCAAAGGGGAATATTGTCTTTGCCCCCGCGGTTTTGGAACCCAATCGCCGCCACTGGGGTGCAGCATTTCCTTTCGTCATTCGGAGCTGTGCCGTTATCCTGTAAACACATTGTCTATGTTAACTTGACGCTCACGTGTCGAACAACCACGAAATTGTTTTTTTCATTTTTTTTTATTTTTTTTTTTAGTGAATTGTATTGGTCTTCTTGTGCTTATGTGATTTTTTCTCATGATGGACAATACACACATATTGTAATGTCTCCTTTGCCCTCCGTGAGCACGCCTATGAGAAGGATTGTTACTGCTGTGGCTTTCCATCCAAACTATGATTTAGAACGGTCTTCTTATCCTGAACAGGTATGGAACTTTTGAAAGATCCTAGGTGATTACTTTGAAGATCTGCCTCTTAAAGGAGGAGTTCAATGATGCATGGATTCAACAAACACAGAAACGCTCAGGTCGTTAGACCTGACTCAACTTTTATTCATTTTTATTATTTTACTTCACTTTTCGGTCACTTTTGACTAATCGCGACGATGAGGATTAAGTTGATGAAGTGACACTCACATCCATGCCCAGTCGAGAATTCGGAACATTGGACGCCGGGCGACAAGTAAATCGTGTTCACAACCGTTGACTTCGTAGTAACCATTTATCTACTCGTCATTAAATGAACACTGACGTCATCGAAGCTGCTACCTTCGAGATATAAATAATCATCAAGACTTAAGTTTCGGTGGTGATAAATTGTAGACAGTTGTTGCTTCATTCTGCGTGCAACATTTCATCCTAACCTAACCTCTCGATTTCAATGCACCGTGCTGTTTGACACGCTCTTCTTTTCAACATTTCACTCGTTTCTCTTCACCGTAGAATGATGCCATAATAATCGCACAAACTCAATGAATCGTCACATTGTTATAAAAATGGCAGCGTTCAACGTTGGCTTCGATTTAGGGGACAGTTGCTCCCCATTTTTTGCCTCCGCACTATGGCATCTTAATGCTCTAACGGAACCTCGAGCAAAACAACCTGCGCAGACCCGCGAATCCTGTGCACCGTACCCCCGCGAGTAGAGGAGGGGGAGAGTGGGCCATGCTTCCTTATGGCCCGATGTGTAGGGAAGAAGGAGAGCTGAGCGGGGATTTTCCGTCCCAAGGTTTTTCCTTGTGGTCGATCTATAGGCCTTGTCTACCAAGAGAGAGTAAACTTTCCTTGTCCCCCCCCCCCCCGTTTGGCACCAAAAGTTGCCAGAAGGCCACCACTAGTCGTAAACATACACTTGTGAGGTTCTATCTATACCCCTTAAAAATATGTTGTTCAGCCCCCCCCCCCCGAAAGAAATTTCTGGATACGTGCCTGATTGCAAGCTTATTTTGTGTAAGTAAATGTTTTCTTTTCCTTCCCTGATTCCTGCTCTCTCCTGACCCTTCTCCAGACTTCGAGGTGCCATGCACTGAGACAGCCTACAAAAGCATTCTTCCAAAACTTGTTTCTGTTCGACGCTCAAATGCTAGGGGGAATAAGGCATTAGATCGCATCGTTTCTCAACCTATGGGGCGCGACTCACAGCTGGGTTCCGAGGGGATGTTTGGTGGTTCGCGAAGTCGGGCTCGAGAATTGATTTACTGTCTTAAAAATCTATTAAATTACTAAGATATATTGTTTCATCATTTTAAATTCAACCCGTGTTGTACGCAGTCTACATTTCTGTTATGTGCACCCTACCATTGCATCTCTCAATTTCAGCCTTTTAAATTATATATGTACGGAACTTTTCTAGAATGAAGTATGTGAAATTTGTTTAAGCAACCGTAAAAGAGGGCTTCTTAAAGTACTCGATATTAGCAAAAATACAATTATAAACTGGGTGCATACCCCTACAAGTAAATCTGCCATGCTTGTGCGTCCAGTGAGGTGTAGTATCCTTCAAGGTTGATCCCGGACTGAAAGTGGTTGAGAACTACCTGATTAGAAGTTTCAAGATGGCTGTCAATTAAAGTCAGCGCCAGGGTGCAGATGCAGTCCTGGAGGGCTTTAAGAGCAAATTTGGAGAAAACCGAATGACATACATTACAGACAGATGGCTTTATCAATTTTCTGAAAATTTATCCAAATGCTGTTTATACGGCTTTACTAAAAAGCACCTCGTTACGTGTTGCCGAACGACGTTCATACATTGCTAAACACATTATTAGAGTTCAGAATCAAAATTATTTTCTTATGCGATACAGTGTTGTAACGAGGCTACAAAAAGCCTTTTTACCTATGCCTGATCATCGTATATTAATTTGAGAATGTGACTTCTCGTCGTATTGTCCACTTGCTTATGCCAAATCACACGAATGTAAAAGCTTTAATAAGATAAATTGGGGGAGAAATTATCTCACCCAAACGAATTTTTGAAGCATTAGGTCACTGTAACATCTTGAAAGAATAAATTTGGTGATTATAACTTGCCTCATAATTGCAAGACAAACTACATCGTTGAAAATTAATATCACTGTCGAATTATCAAGAACGATTGATTGATTGATTTGCTTTATTTTACTTCGCTTTTTGTGCCACTTTTGGCTGATTTGCAAAGATAGCGATGAGTGATGGTATGGTGAAATTGATGAATGGACATCAAACATCCATGTCCACACTCAGACCGGGATTGAATCCGGGGCCCCTAGTGTCGTAGCGTGATGTGTTAACCACTCCGCCAAGGGGGCCGACTTATCAAGAACGAAACAAGTTTTAAAATATTATATTTCGTATGTGGAAATACTGCATTTGCCCCCCCCCCCGGTTTTGTAACCGAATCGCCGCCACTTAAGCACAAGAAGACCAATTCAATTTTCTCATGATGGACAATACACACATATTGTAATGTCTCCCTTGTCGTCCGTTCGCACACCTATGAGAAGGATTGTTACTGCTGCGGCTTTCCATACAAAGTGTGATTTAGAACGGTCTTCTTATCCTGAACAGGTATTGAACTTTTGAAAGATCCTAGGTGATTACTTTGTAGTTCTGCCTCTTAAGGGAGGAGTTGAACGATGCATGTATACAATTGATGAATAACCCAACACACAGAAACTCTCAGGTCGTTATACTTGACTCAACCTTTTATTAATTTTTATTATTAACTTCACTTTTCTGCCACTTTTGACTAATCGCGACGATGAGGATGAAGTTGATGAAGTAACACTCACATCCATGCCCAGTCCAGAATTGGGAACATTGGGAGCCGGCGACAAGTAAATCGAGTTCACAACCGTTGACTTCGTAGTATCTTATTCTACAGACAAAGCCGTTGATCCCCGTTTATCTGCTCGTCCCCCCTTCGAGTTTGCGTGATCAAAGGTTTATTTACCGGTGGGAGCTCCAATTTCCGTCGTTTGAAGTTCTGACCACGTGTTAACCAATTAACAAGCATTTGTTATACAGGGACGTTTTGCCACGGAGTTTATTGATCATAACTGTTATGGAGATGATGAATAGATAAGATGGGCGGCAAAATATTAACAAAACAGGCTAATATGCTAACCACTAGATCAGCTTGTACTGTGTTTCACGCTAAACAGAGCCGAATTCTGTCACCGGGTGATTCAAGCGTGTTACGATGTGCCAGCTGCAAAGTTATGTAACAGTGGCATATCTACAAGGAGGTTTAGAGCAACTATCCTTTAAAAAAACGCCAAATTTAGGAAAAGATTGCACGATCTTGGCGTGGTAAGAAATAACTCATGCTCACATCCCTTTACTACATTTATGGGTACGCCACCGAAAGCGTGGGATTTCCTTATGTAACGATAACAGGAAACGGGGTGTAAGGGATGACTTTCCTGCAAGCGCTATCCCAGGCTATAACCTAGGGCCGCACAAAAATGAGACGTACATGGAAGAAGTTTCTAGCACTTAAATAAGTTCTTACATCATGACCCTACTTTCAAAGGTCACGTAATAAAATAATATGTACAATTTTATTGCTCGAATATAAACAGTTGTTCCTCGAAAGAACGAATGTAAACATTTTAAATGCCGACAATTAAAAGTCAAGTGGAGGGATATTGACGGTTGAAATAATTGTTTCTCGGTTCGCGTCTGGTGTGGCTACCGTAATGTAGTGTTGGTTTGGTTTCCTTTAGCGCGTGTGCGGTATTAGTGTTGTATGGCGAAATACATATTGAAAGTGGCAGCTTTAAAGGAAAACGAAGTTTAATGAATCATTTTTAATCAAATGTATCGATATTTTAAACTATAAAAGTGCTATTAGTACAGAGCATGCAATTAGTGAAAGTCAAGTACCATGATATCAAAATTGTTAATAATAATTATAATAATGTCGACAGTAAACAAAACAATGGATATCCTAAGGGCCCAAATTTTATAAATCCCGCTCTGCCTGCCTGCACTACATTTTGCAGACAAAAGGGGTTTTGGCGTCTAAACTCACAATCAGTCTGTGTGTTGCATACTGCCTACTTTGAAACAGTGTTTGTTAAAAAAAACAAAAAACAACGAAACTTGGTTCACGTCAAAATAGAGGCCTAGCAATCTTTGTCGAATTGTATTTCTCGTCCCCATCTGTCTCCATATCGATGGCGGGTCAATCGTTTCACGGTTAAGCTCTCGGAATTAGTAATATTTTATCATTACTGCAAGAATTGTGCGTTAGCTTTCCTTTCCTTTATGCTTACTTGTGAAATCTCGATTATTTATTTCAATTTCACTGGCTTTTATAGTTTTTATTCTTATTTTTAACATACGTATATTGTATTTTAACCTGTTCAAAAGATGTAACTTGTTTCTCTAATATCTAGACTTGAAACACGACCAATTTGTACTATTTTTATACCTTACTTAAACCTGTTCTTCCAACAAAAATGAATTGTGTTATTTAAGTCACGACTTTACAATCTTAAGATCTGTAGGAATTGAACAGGAAAGGGTCTCAAATTACATTAGCTTTACCTTTTATCGGCTACATTTGAATTCTACCTATTCTGGCTCAAGAGGAAAAGACAGAAGAGGATAGGTGCCAGTCAAAATGTTGAATGAATGAGAATCTGACCAAAGAACCCTTGCAGAAATATTATACGTATAAGACATGATTGCATGCATGAAACCATTGTTTAACAAAATAACTGCAGTTAAGACTGGAAGAAGTTTTATATTATCCCTAGCTTATCCCTGGCGTACAATAAACGTAGACAGACTACTTACATAAGGGAGGCCTCAGAGGCCCACACATTTTCTTCTTCTTTAACATTAAAATTCAAGAAACAATTTTTTAAATGAATCATTTCTTCCTTTGTTGTTCATATAGCTGCAGTTATACGTATAATATTGCACGAGTGTCACACACAAATTTTATCATTCACTAAACCTGAAAATAACATGTTAATGTTGAATCAATGATTTTTTTTGTTTACATATGAGCAGTTCTATAGCTGTTATAATAATTACATTAATTACCATAATTACCAACCAATTGTACACTGTTACAAGGTACACAAGTACCTTGGCGGAACATACATCTGTATTAGGGCTGATAGGCCCTCAAATTAAATTTTCCTCGTATGTACGTTACCTTCATCATTTTATGAACGAAGGCCATTGGTAGCGAACATTGTAATTGACTTTAATTTATTTTCAATTTTTTTTATATACAAATATCAACAGTTGAAAATTCGATAAAAAATAGGTGGTGGGTTTGGAGTCTCTCCTTCCGCCCTGCCCATCACGGATAAGCTATTGCTAAGAATAAATCATTTTAATTAAGAGCGCGGGGGAAGGGGCTGTAGTGAAACTAAGTAGGTTATACACAATACAGTAGGGATCCTGGCTCCCACGGCAGTCCCGTGGATGATCTAAGGTCAATTTTTTTCCGGCCTTGTCCATGCATAAAACGGCTCTGGAGCTCACCCAGCCTCAAACAAACGGGTGCCTAGGGTTAAACTTGGTGGGGGGGGGTTAAAGGCGGCAAGAACGTGCTGCTGATCACATCACCTCCAAATTGGCCTAGACTGAAGAGTATGTGAGGCCCTGCACATCTCTTTAGATAGTCTGATGGTCTGGTCATTGCTACGAGACTAAACAAAATGCTGAAGGACTACATTTAGAATATAATCGTTATATTTGCTTTGTACCTTCAATCACTGCCACGAGCACTGTAGGTGCAATGCCTATCAAGTGCTTTTTCCGAAACGTTTTCCGAGATCATGGCGGTGGAAAGTGAACCACTGAGCCTCTAACCGGGGGGGGGGGCAACGGCGGATCGCATCATGTGATACCGTTACCACTACGTCATCGGGAACAATTGCAATAGCGGAGAGCAGTCACACTATTTCCCCATCTTTCTTTGCAGTTGACCTTAATTATTTGTGCAGTGAACTTGAAAGAAATAGGGAGTACTTATTTCCCAACTAACTGTCCCATGCACACGCCACTGTTGCTTGGGCTTGTTCACTTAGAAGCGAAACCGAAACTCGAGCTCTCTAGCACACAAGTGGCGATACAACTCCAGACGGATTTGCGCCAGGGACAGAGAACGGTTTAGCAACTGAGGTTCGGTTGGAACCTGCATTTCTACAGTCGTGGCTTTGTTCCACTGCTTTGGTTGCGATGAAGTATTTTGACAGCTGTCTGTATTTCGCTGCAGGGTTGTTGCAAGGGGTAATAAAAGAATGTTAATGCTAGTATTACCTCGTGTGATATAACATGGATTATTATCTCTCTTTGGATAAAATTAACAACGGCAAGATAGCAAAGTATTTAATCAGAAATCAACAAAATGAATACAGCATTTACTTGTCTTTACCTTTTGATGTATTACCAAAGGAATTAGCTGTCTTTGTTTTTAAATACTGCCGATACTGTGCGTAAATGCAGTCAGTAACCCTGCCCCCAAAATGGTATGTTTACTGTCTCTTCCAACGCTCTCTACTTCTAACTATTTACTTATTGGCTTCTTTAGGCAGATATGCGAATTCGAACCCAGAATTTTTGGAGCTGTGATTATGAGTCGCAGTCATAGCTGCGATATATAAAAGAAAGTTTAGATTACAATTCTGTTGAAGTAGGAGAATATTTCGTAAGTAACGAAAGCGCTTTGCTCATATCAGAATAGCACCTTTCAGTAAACAAAGGATTCATTGATTGACTTTGTGTTTTAAGTGCACTTTATGCGCAGTGTGGGTAGACCTACAGTGTAAAGTGAAATCCGAACCACTATGTGCCTCCACCGGCTATCGAAGCCGGGACCCCTTGATTAAAATGCGACGACGTTACCACTACGCCAACAGGGAGGTCCCAGTAAACAAACAAACGCAATACGAGTACAAAGAAGTGTAACAGTGTAAAATTTACTTTCTCTTGTTCTACCTACTAAACACCCGATATCATCACACATTCAAACACCATCCCTAGTTTTGGTTATCGTCAATATTTCCTTGCACACATGAAGCAAATGAAAATTGATATGTCAAGGCATGGTGGTGCGTACGGGGGGTGCCAGTGGGGTCTGAGTGCCCTCTCATATGTCCTCAAAAAATAAAATATGTAAAAACAACCATTACAATAATGAAAATAATGTCGCCTGCGTTGCCTCCAAACTTGAATGTTAACAGTTGGGTCGGTCGAGAGTTACAACTGGGGCCTCCCCTCTGTTCGTTACCCTGCCCTGTGGAGGCACATAGTGGTTCGGATCCCACTTTAAACTGTAGGTTCAGTCCGAATTAGCTTTACTGTGCAGAAAGTGGACTTAATAAAATACTTACCAAATTCAATCAATCAATCAGTCGAGTTAGAGCCGGTAGGTTGAAGAGACTTGCAGCCAAAGTTGGAAACCTTCCGGAGAGATGACCTTTCGTTCGGGATTCACAAGAGATAAGAGGAAATACTTGAATGCTTGTCGAGTTTCAAACAAATGATGTTGACTAATACAATAAAATACAATGGTAACAATACCCACAATAGTTTCCAAAATGATCTACGTAATCTGTACGATGTTTCTAGACGAGAAACATTCTACTTGAGAGCAAACAGGTTTCAAAGTAGACTTCGATTGATTTGATTTATTTAACATCGCATTTCCACTACTTTTGGGTAATTGCGAAGATGAGGGTGAATGGTAATACGATCAGATTGATGAAGTAAAAATCACAAACCTACATGGACGACACAACCCAGGCACCAGAGCCTCGTTAGTCTGATAAATACAGTTCAGGGTCACACTCCAAGACACACATTTTGGTGAAGTACAAAATAATTTTAACTATATCCTTATTATTATTATTCAATTTGTTCGAAATAGCATGCAGTTTTTCTTGCATAACAATTGTGTTACTGAATTCTAATTAGATTTTTTATGTGTAAATATTTAGCGTACTACATACTGCACGAGAAATTACTCTACTCGATATAGGGCCTCCTTAATCTGTTTTTCGGGGGGGGGGGTGCAAAACTGATATAGCAGTCACCGTTTTGCTGGTGTGTATTAACTCTTTTCGTATAGTAACATTATCGGCCTGTAATGAAGATGTCTCCGATTCGATTTTCAGTGGCGGCACATATAAATAGTGTAAATACCGTCACAACTCACAATAATAGGAAAAGCTGTGCTAAGGTGATAATGCATACCCATAAACAATAAGGTCAAATATTTATCTTCATATACCTAATGGTTTCTGTGAAAGGGGAGAAATGAACGCATGACAATTAAGCTAACACTGTACAGATAGGCAACTGAAACACCCCTTAACACTCCCATGCATGCATATGTGTGTGATGGGTAGGGAGAGGAGAGCGTATAGTTTAGAATTCTATTACTTACGTGTTTAAGTGACATTTCAAAAGCTGAATATCTGTTCCTCAGCATCATGAAACATGACCTTGAGACTCCGTATCTTATCGTTAACTAAATAAGGACGGAGAAAAGGATGGTAATTGGACATTATTGATTGTTTTGGTGTACTTCACTTTTCTTTTCTGCCACTTTTGACTAATCGCGAAGATGAGTATGAGCTCTGAATTTCTCCCTATATTTTAGTCGCAATTAGTAACGCTTCCTCCACAACTACATAAGTTTGAGTAGAAAAAAATAGTTACAAGGAACACAGACATTTGCTAGTAAAAAAAGCGTGATCTGCGCGCTTTACAAAAGTACTAGCAACATTTTTTCTTGGTAATTAACAAATCACCCAACTTTTTAACGGCTACGGCCACTAGGCCTAACTACATATAACAAAGCGTCACAGATTCAACTACAGTTTCTGCCTCGATCGATACTCTCATCACGGGAATTTAAACGTCATTTCTACAGCAATTATTTTCTCAAAAACCACGACAGTGCAGTTATGCAACGTGCGTGTATAAATTCCAGCCACAGAAGATCCTCCATGTGGAGATAAAGAGTGTCTGCCAAATGGCAACCTTTGCGGAGAAAGCGGGACGGGACGGATAAAGCCGCGTTTACACCGAATGTTACCTACAAATGTTATCAACATTTTGTTACCAACACTGTTAAGAACAGACATTGCCAACAAATGTTGGTTGCCATAACAGTAGTGTCAATATGTGACTCCCACCACAACTCTGATTTTTTGACCAAACGACCACAAAAAGTTGAAAAACTCACTTTCTCTCCCTGTTCCGTGCCTCATTTATTACGCTGACGACGTTTCACGGGCGCAAAAAGGCAGTGATGAGTGAAAGATGAGCTCTCATCCTCTCATCCCTCTCATCCCTCTCATTCCTCTCATCCTCCTCTCATCCTCTCATCCGCGCCTCCTCTCATCTTCTCATCTTCTCATCTTCTCATCCTCTCATCTTCTTATTTTTTCATCCTCCAAAATGTTTGTAGATCGTGACCTTTGTAAACCTCTCTCTCGAGAACGATGTGCCACACACACACACATACACTCACTTTCTCTCCCTGTTCCGCGCCTCCTCTCATCTTCTCATCTTCTCATCTTCTCATCCTCTCATCTTCTTATTTTTTCATCCTCCAAAATGTTTGTAGATCGTGACCTTTGTAAACCTCTCTCTCGAGAACGATGTGCCACACACACACACACACACACACACACACACACTTATATTATAACACAAACAAACAAACAAAATAATAATAATTGTTGTTTTTTAGGATTCCTGTCCTCCATAACCCCGCCAGGAGTGCGTGGTGCCCAACCAAAAAAGTAAAGGTTTACAAATAGGAATTGGCAACACTGACTAGTTGCTTCACAAATCTTTTGTTTTTTAAAAAAAATTGCCATATGATATTTCAGAGGCGAGGCTAACCTACAAATAGGAGTTGACAGCGTAGCCTTCTAAGATGATAAGTATGCGGTAAAATGAAGAAGAAGAATTAATGACGCTAACCGGCGGTGCAGTGTTAATGCTTTCTCTTCTTCTTCTCCTTTTTTTTTGTATTTTCTAGCATACTGATCTATTGCATGCTAACCAAACCTCTTGGGAGGTGGGCCACGGGTCCTCTACATGTATGTATGTATGAAATGCGATTTGGGGGAGGCCAAATTTTAAATTTACAGCTTAATTAATCTGCATGCATGCTTAATGTTTGATTTTTTTGTTTCTAGTTCGACATGAGATACACACAATTTTATTTTTTGAAGTACAGTTAATATTACCTAGGTTAATCTGTGACATGCAACTAGCGATCGACACGACCACCTGACACACAGACACAGAGAGAGTGAGCAAATTTAAAATGTGATCTATCGTGAATTAAACTAAGCTCCCTCACCTACCCACATATAGCCTTACAGGTGACTCAAAAGCAGAAATTGGTCATAGCTTGACAGGTCGATCTATCGTGAACTAAACTAACCTCCCCCACTCATACATACACACTATGTCTTACAATAAGTAAGGCTGCTATATTACATGTAAGGGCTGACGGTTGCCAACATACACAAGATTTATTGCAAATTTTATTAACCTACGACATAAGCTATGGACATACACACACCAAGCCTTCCAGATAGGCTATAAGCAACTCACCTCTTGCAATTGTATAACGGGGAAAATTAACCTACAGCTAGCAACACTGTTTGAGCTGCTTTCGACGAGTAGTGTTACCAAACTTATTTTTTTGCAAATAGGCTCTACAGCTAGAGGCTTGAAACATATACCCTACCAGAGTATGCCAACTTACCTCATGTAAAAATATTACCTAGTACGGGTTAAGCTGTGACATACAACTAGCGAACGACACGACCACCTGACACACAGACAGAGAGAGTGTGATACAGCTTATACGCAGTTTTTCCTACACACGTACTGGGTTTAAAAGATAACTTGCAACAACCATTTCACTCACCTCCTATCATATAATAAAATTACCACAGGTTTTTGATACTTGCTGCCAGAACATGGTGGTTTTAGACTGGAAATTCAGCCCGATTATTCTATTTGTGCAAGAGAAAAATGATGATGCCTGCATTTGGAATATATAATTCTTCTTACGGTATTTTGCGTGCCCCCAGTAACCTTGCTTTCGATTCACGGAAGCTATGACGTGTATTTCCTGTTTCGCGAACATACGAGAACCTTTCACAATGTCGCATCAGATAATATATTGCAAGAGCGAGTTGGCTGTGTATATAAATCTAGTCTTGGGGAATGGACATGAATATAATGTCAAAATTATTGCATAACTTAAAAAGAACATTTATTGCACTGCGCTTTCTAGCAAAGGTAAATGTGGAATGCCCCGGCCCCTCAGAGATTCGAATACTGTTAGTTAAACAGCAAGTATTGTCATATGGACTGACGATTATTATTTTTTAAAAAAAACAGACCTCGTAGTAAGTTATAACCTGAGCTGTCTTGCAAGTCTCTCGAGTTTGATATCTGGTGAAGGAATATGATGCCACTATAAACTGTATACAAGATATACCCAGTCCCTGGCATGAGATGGACGAGAACCTATACAGTTGTACAATGGTTGTTTTTTTTATTAAAGCATAGCGCTTATTTACATGTCAGCGCAACATGCATGCAAAGAAGGGAGGGAGACCATAACGGATAATTCTTATTTCGATTTCAATATTTTTGCTAGTCACGCTATCTAGACGAACACTGGAAGATGGGCAAAAGCGAGGGAAAGAGAGAAATGTTACTTTTTGCCTCTCTGCCTGTGTGTGATATACTAGTTTTACATGCATACGGCTGTATCGTGAAGCGAGGCCGAAAATAATTTTTGAAAAGCAGTCTCGAGCATCTTCGCGTTCAGCCAACAAGAGAAATAAAACATTACACATGGGTGTGGGGCGCAACAGCCACAGTACGGTAATGTGCATGGATGTTAAAACTTTTGGGTTTTTCTGAATAGACATACATATCAGTTTTGCAGTCTCCAGATGGGACCGGAGCTTATTCTTCATTTGGACAAGGGGGTTCAGATCAACTATAATTTTTGTTCACATCAAAATGAAACAAAGGATTTTACTCCACTGCTTACTTATTCAATATTTTTATTATTGTAAAGAATGGGGCGGTGTGTCTTATTGTATATAGTCTTCCAACAACCACCTCGGGGGGGGGGGGCGTAAATTTATGTTTCTGCATGTATGCAAAATGCACTTAACTTCAGTTGTGAAGTTTGTTTTGCTGTTGTGATTAAATACTAAACCAAAATCTTATTACATAACTTTGAAGTATATTTGTTAATACGATCTATATTATATCATCGCTATAGGTGGTCCATATTATGCGCAGGAGAATTTTTAAAAAATGTCTTGTTTCTCGAACCTGTGACCTGCAGATTTGCTTTTGCTGGCAACAGAAACAGAAAATGGCACTATGTTATTCTATACTGATACAGGTGTACTGTAATCATAACAATTTTCTAGTAACAAAACAACAACTATGTCGGAAAGAAATGGTGGGGGGGGGGCTTGTCTGTGTGGGGTCTTATTAACTACTTCACATCTGTACAACTCATCGACTACAAAGCAACAATGTTAGGAAGTGTGTGCATGGTCCCAAAAATACAAATTTAAAATCACTAATGAGACATGAACTCCCTTCACTGGTGTGTATTTGAATATGCGAAAATGAGGTATTTTGAATAACCACAAAAAAGCTTGCAACGGTATAGAGAAGGGTCACAACTTCAAACTTTAGACGATTTTTCGTTAATCTGCAAAGGGCCAGGGCGTACGGTAAATTGATTTTATTGAAAAAGTATGCAGAAGCAGTGTTGGAAGCAGTTTGAAGACTGAAACGGCTATGGAAGGACACTTATTATAATGTTAATATTTCAGTATAATGTTTTCAGAATTGCTTTTCGATAATGTTCGGTACTTAATTTAATCAATTGTTAGACAAAACATACATTCGAATTCAAGGACGGAAAATATGAACAGCGAATGAATGCTTTAGAGTAGATGTGATATTTAAAGGAGGTGATTATTTTTTTATTTTCTCAATTCAAAACAAAAATTCATGAATATTATTATCATTGAATGGTTGGTTAGGTGCTCGGTTTACCTTGTCCCTCCGAACGAAAGATGGAATGTATACAAGCCTGTGCCTCCTAAGTTTATCGCGGCTATGAGGATAAATCGCGAAATGAAACGAACTGGAAATTTTCAATATATATATATATTTTTTATAACATACTTCACTAAGGAGGTCAAATGACAAGTTCGATTGCTATCCTTTTTATAATTTGTTAAATTTTATTACGAACGAGGAAAGAATGCATGGCACTTAATGCTGTAATGTTATTGATTAGATCATCGTTTATCTTGTCCGCATCGATTAATTTTCTTATGTTTTTTTTTTTTGTCTTTTCGTCGCGTCCATCTCTTCTGTTATCACAATCGAGACTTCCAGATTATTATTTTTTCTCCCCGCAATTTTAGAAATGTAATTTTTCATGATCATCCAGCGAACGCCTGAGACATTTCAGCAAAATGTCGATTATTCAATGGATGTTGTAAGGTTCCATGTTTTTTTTTTCACTATCTCTTGTTTGGTCGATTTTGAATTTGGGAGTTATTTTTTTTTATTTTGCTTTTCGCGACATGTTCGACTAATCGTGACAATACGTTTCAACCTTTCTGCATAAACGTTGAAACGTTTCAACGAACGAACGTTGAACCAAAAAAAGGTTTTCTCAAACGTTTAGACGACTACGAAAACGTTGAAATGTAAAATATTGTTGCATTGTAATCAAAAAAAATTCGTTTAATATGCCTAACCTAAAATAAAATTGAAGAATTAATAGAGTTAAACATTTGCCACTCTGAAATAGCGACGGCTATCATAACATTATTTTCAGCAGAATAATAATGACAATATTATATATATTAAGGATTAGGCCCGAGGGATTCTTATTCACTACACTCGTTTCTAACCTGTCCATACTGAAAACCGAAAACACATGTACGAGACACTAACTTGGGAGAGGACATGCAAAAACTCTGCGGGGCTCATCTTAAAAACTTCAGTAGATGTTTGTCATAGAACTCCCTCCTTAAATTCGATTCGAAAGGCACAAATATTCCGGTTCTTGAATAAGAAGCGCGTATGCCTTCGGAAAGAGAGAAGAAGAAATAAATAAATCAACTCATGCATATTCTTCATGTACGTACGCTTGGTGACAAGAAACAGTATTTTTTTTTCTCTTCAAGAAATTGTTTTCAACTTTTTGCTAGGTGACCCAACAGGAGTGGACGAAATAGCTTATTCATTCAAACTGGAAGCTTGCTTTTTTTTCAACAATGGAAAAACACATTATTTCCAGTGAAATATCGACTCAACTACCTAGAATGGCTACCACGGGCTTGGTGACTGAATACTAAAAAACTATCGAGCGACTTACTTCACAGCAGTGTCACTTAGTTTCAACAAGAACAGTTCAAGGCTTCCCGGGTGTCCTGCAAGGTTCGGCATTTATTTTTTTTAATAGCAAGCAGATGAACTGGCCTTACAATATGAAGACCCCTCTCACTGTGTCGGTTTTAGTTATTTTCTGGTAATTATGTCTTGCCGATGGTGTTGTTGCTTTGTAATCAAAAAAGTGCTAGGTTTCGATTGATACCTGTTGGAGGCGCATGGTGGTTTGATTTACAGGCCCAATCCCGATTTGCCTTTCCGTGCATAAAGCGAACTTAAAGCTGCAATTCAATCAATAATTCACTGGTAATTATATTCTTGTGTCAAGTACATCCCCTCTCTAGGAACTTTTAACATATATACTGCTTGTTAAATAATATTGTGTTTCTGATTCTTTCATCCTCATAGTCATGAATAATCCAAGAGAAAAATATATTGTGCTGACATTCGAAACATGCAATAAAAATGTATGATCAAAAAGCTAGCGAAAAAAATAAACAGTGAAGGTAATACACACAAGATTCGAGCCGTATGGTTTGAACAGAATTAGATACAAAATTGGATTGATCTTGCTCATTTATAGGGTGAGAGATGGAAGGCTTCTGTTGCTAAACCTTCGGGTTTAAGAAGACAAGAGAATTAGTTGGTTAATACCGAGCTATTAGGAACTGGTATTCTTGAAACTTCATGCTGCAAGCCTCGTCCTCTACACGTTTATTTCCGACATAATCCTCACTCTCGTTATGCTTTTTTTACAGATAACATCAAAAGCCGTGACATGCGATTTTCTGGCTTTTTCATTCACAACATGGACATTCATGTTTCTCATCACATCGCAATGATGAGGATACTCAATACCATATAGGGTTTGGCGAGTCTCAGAGCTCCAGGAAAAAATAAACTCCTGTAGGATTTTCCGTGTAGCAGTGAGACACGCTAGTACCGTAAATTGAACTGCACATAATTTAGATTTTATTGAAAAGCAAGCAGAAGCCGTGTTGGGAGCACTTTGAAGACTGGAACAGCTATGCAAGGACACTTATTATAATATAAACATTTCAGTATAATATTTCGAGAATTGCTCTTCAGTACTTAATTTAATCAATTGTTAGACAAAACACAACATTTTGAAATGAGAATTCCTTTTTTGGTACTTGAGAAACTATTTAACACTCTTCGTAAAGCTGTATATACTATTTCCAACTTTTTGAGCCTGAAATTGTGGTGAAATCTGTTTTCTGTTCCTACAATAGTTAGCCCAGTTTTTTAACAGTACATCTACAAATTCCATGGAAGTATACCAGTTATCAGTAGTTACATTTCTGTTGGTATCAAAATTAGGTTTACACAGTCTTACTACAGCCTGCCTATGTATAGAAAGCTTTTTCTCGTTTTCACATAACTCTAGCCTATCTGTTCTAATGTGTTCTGATTATTAGTTCTAGTTATATTAGCACCAAGCGAATAGCAAGCTTGAGAATTGACATTAAATTCACTCAGAACTTGCAAAATTGCTTTCAGGGTTGACAAATCTCATACAACTCGGAAGTACTGCAAATCTAGCTGATGACATGGTTACTCGAAATATGTCCTGTTCCGTCTGTAGCAAAAAAAAATCGAAAGTTTTTGTTGTTCTATTTAAAATTATATTGTAAATAAGAAGTCCAAGGAAGCTTTTCAGTTCTGTAAGAGCACAAGTTGTGAGCACAACTCTATCAGAATTAACGTATTTCTTTCACACATTTTCAATTTATTTTCTTTGTCTATTTTAGCATGTTCTCCTGCATAGTGTCTGTGATAATGTAGCCCCATGCATCAACTGGAACTACTTTGTTTCTTCTTTGTAGTTAGGGGTGAAACAAAAAAAAATATATATATTCCGGGACTCTGGTATGTTTCGTAGTCTCCACTGAAGATCTCTTGAATCTACTTTTTATCATAAAAATATTTGTCACTTACTGTATCAGGTCCACTGTTTTGGTTGTCTTCATCACCGTCAACTAACACATATGAATCGGTATCATGATTGTTTTGAATATATTCTTCGTCCTCTGTATTGGAAAAATTCAATATCTGACACATTACTTGAAATCTCGGCAAGCATATTTGCAAGTTTCTGTTCGAAGTTCGGATCACGAAAGAAGAGGTCGCATTGCCTAATATGTTCTACATTTTTTTATTTAACTCACAGTACACACACAAACACAGTCGTGACGTTCGCTAAAACCGACACAGTGAGAGGGGTCTTCATATTGTAAGGCCAGTTCATCTGCTTGCTATTAAAAAAAATAAATGCCGAACCTTGCAGGACACCCGGGAAGCCTTGAACTGTTCTTGTTGAAACTAAGTGACACTGCTGTGAAGTAAGTCGCTCGATAGTTTTTTAGTATTCAGTCACCAAGCCCGTGGTAGCCATTCTAGGTAGTTGAGTCGATATTTCACTGGAAATAATGTGTTTTTCCATTGTTGAAAAAAAAGCAAGCTTCCAGTTTGAATGAATAAGCTATTTCGTCCACTCCTGTTGGGTCACCTAGCAAAAAGTTGAAAACAATTTCTTGAAGAGAAAAAAAAATACTGTTTCTTGTCACCAAGCGTACGTACATGAAGAATATGCATGAGTTGATTTATTTATTTCTTCTTCTCTCTTTCCGAAGGCATACGCGCTTCTTATTCAAGAACCGGAATATTTGTGCCTTTCGAATCGAATTTAAGGAGGGAGTTCTATGACAAACATCTACTGAAGTTTTTAAGATGAGCCCCGCAGAGTTTTTGCATGTCCTCTCCCAAGTTAGTGTCTCGTACTTGTGTTTTCGGTTTCCAGTATGGACAGGTTAGAAACGAGTGTAGTGAATAAGAATCCCTCGGGCCTAATCCTTAATATATATAATATTGTCATTATTATTCTGCTGAAAATAATGTTATGATAGCCGTCGCTATTTCAGAGTGGCAAATGTTTAACTCTATTAATTCTTCAATTTTATTTTAGGTTAGGCATATTAAACGAATTTTTTTTGATTACAATGCAACAATATTTTACATTTCAACGTTTTCGTAGTCGTCTAAACGTTTGAGAAAACCTTTTTTTGGTTCAACGTTCGTTCGTTGAAACGTTTCAACGTTTATGCAGAAAGGTTGAAACGTATTGTCACGATTAGTCGAACATGTCGCGAAAAGCAAAATAAAAAAAAATAACTCCCAAATTCAAAATCGACCAAACAAGAGATAGTGAAAAAAAAAACATGGAACCTTACAACATCCATTGAATAATCGACATTTTGCTGAAATGTCTCAGGCGTTCGCTGGATGATCATGAAAAATTACATTTCTAAAATTGCGGGGAGAAAAAATAATAATCTGGAAGTCTCGATTGTGATAACAGAAGAGATGGACGCGACGAAAAGACAAAAAAAAAAAAACATAAGAAAATTAATCGATGCGGACAAGATAAACGATGATCTAATCAATAACATTACAGCATTAAGTGCCATGCATTCTTTCCTCGTTCGTAATAAAATTTAACAAATTATAAAAAAGATAGCAATCGAACTTGTCATTTGACCTCCTTAGTGAAGTATGTTATAAAAAATATATATATATATTGAAAATTTCCAGTTCGTTTCATTTCGCGATTTATCCTCATAGCCGCGATAAACTTAGGAGGCACAGGCTTGTATACATTCCATCTTTCGTTCGGAGGGACAAGGTAAACCGAGCACCTAACCAACCATTCAATGATAATAATATTCATGAATTTTTGTTTTGAATTGAGAAAATAAAAAAATAATCACCTCCTTTAAATATCACATCTACTCTAAAGCATTCATTCGCTGTTCATATTTTCCGTCCTTGAATTCGAATGTATGTTTTGTCTAACAATTGATTAAATTAAGTACCGAACATTATCGAAAAGCAATTCTGAAAACATTATACTGAAATATTAACATTATAATAAGTGTCCTTCCATAGCCGTTTCAGTCTTCAAACTGCTTCCAACACTGTTTCTGCATACTTTTTCAATAAAATCAATTTACCGTACGCCCTGGCCCTTTGCAGATTAACGAAAAATCGTCTAAAGTTTGAAGTTGTGACCCTTCTCTATACCGTTGCAAGCTTTTTTGTGGTTATTCAAAATACCTCATTTTCGCATATTCAAATACACACCAGTGAAGGGAGTTCATGTCTCATTAGTAATTTTAAATTTGTATTTTTGGGACCATGCACACACTTCCTAACATTGTTGCTTTGTAGTCGATGAGTTGTACAGATGTGAAGTAGTTAATAAGACCCCACACAGACAAGCCCCCCCCCCCCCGCCATTTCTTTCCGACATAGTTGTTGTTTTGTTACTAGAAAATTGTTATGATTACAGTACACCTGTATCAGTATAGAATAACATAGTGCCATTTTCTGTTTCTGTTGCCAGCAAAAGCAAATCTGCAGGTCACAGGTTCGAGAAACAAGACATTTTTTAAAAATTCTCCTGCGCATAATATGGACCACCTATAGCGATGATATAATATAGATCGTATTAACAAATATACTTCAAAGTTATGTAATAAGATTTTGGTTTAGTATTTAATCACAACAGCAAAACAAACTTCACAACTGAAGTTAAGTGCATTTTGCATACATGCAGAAACATAAATTTACGCCCCCCCCCCCCCCCCGAGGTGGTTGTTGGAAGACTATATACAATAAGACACACCGCCCCATTCTTTACAATAATAAAAATATTGAATAAGTAAGCAGTGGAGTAAAATCCTTTGTTTCATTTTGATGTGAACAAAAATTATAGTTGATCTGAACCCCCTTGTCCAAATGAAGAATAAGCTCCGGTCCCATCTGGAGACTGCAAAACTGATATGTATGTCTATTCAGAAAAACCCAAAAGTTTTAACATCCATGCACATTACCGTACTGTGGCTGTTGCGCCCCACACCCATGTGTAATGTTTTATTTCTCTTGTTGGCTGAACGCGAAGATGCTCGAGACTGCTTTTCAAAAATTATTTTCGGCCTCGCTTCACGATACAGCCGTATGCATGTAAAACTAGTATATCACACACAGGCAGAGAGGCAAAAAGTAACATTTCTCTCTTTCCCTCGCTTTTGCCCATCTTCCAGTGTTCGTCTAGATAGCGTGACTAGCAAAAATATTGAAATCGAAATAAGAATTATCCGTTATGGTCTCCCTCCCTTCTTTGCATGCATGTTGCGCTGACATGTAAATAAGCGCTATGCTTTAATAAAAAAAACAACCATTGTACAACTGTATAGGTTCTCGTCCATCTCATGCCAGGGACTGGGTATATCTTGTATACAGTTTATAGTGGCATCATATTCCTTCACCAGATATCAAACTCGAGAGACTTGCAAGACAGCTCAGGTTATAACTTACTACGAGGTCTGTTTTTTTAAAAAAATAATAATCGTCAGTCCATATGACAATACTTGCTGTTTAACTAACAGTATTCGAATCTCTGAGGGGCCGGGGCATTCCACATTTACCTTTGCTAGAAAGCGCAGTGCAATAAATGTTCTTTTTAAGTTATGCAATAATTTTGACATTATATTCATGTCCATTCCCCAAGACTAGATTTATATACACAGCCAACTCGCTCTTGCAATATATTATCTGATGCGACATTGTGAAAGGTTCTCGTATGTTCGCGAAACAGGAAATACACGTCATAGCTTCCGTGAATCGAAAGCAAGGTTACTGGGGGCACGCAAAATACCGTAAGAAGAATTATATATTCCAAATGCAGGCATCATCATTTTTCTCTTGCACAAATAGAATAATCGGGCTGAATTTCCAGTCTAAAACCACCATGTTCTGGCAGCAAGTATCAAAAACCTGTGGTAATTTTATTATATGATAGGAGGTGAGTGAAATGGTTGTTGCAAGTTATCTTTTAAACCCAGTACGTGTGTAGGAAAAACTGCGTATAAGCTGTATCACACTCTCTCTGTCTGTGTGTCAGGTGGTCGTGTCGTTCGCTAGTTGTATGTCACAGCTTAACCCGTACTAGGTAATATTTTTACATGAGGTAAGTTGGCATACTCTGGTAGGGTATATGTTTCAAGCCTCTAGCTGTAGAGCCTATTTGCAAAAAAATAAGTTTGGTAACACTACTCGTCGAAAGCAGCTCAAACAGTGTTGCTAGCTGTAGGTTAATTTTCCCCGTTATACAATTGCAAGAGGTGAGTTGCTTATAGCCTATCTGGAAGGCTTGGTGTGTGTATGTCCATAGCTTATGTCGTAGGTTAATAAAATTTGCAATAAATCTTGTGTATGTTGGCAACCGTCAGCCCTTACATGTAATATAGCAGCCTTACTTATTGTAAGACATAGTGTGTATGTATGAGTGGGGGAGGTTAGTTTAGTTCACGATAGATCGACCTGTCACGCTATGACCAATTTCTGCTTTTGAGTCACCTGTAAGGCTATATGTGGGTAGGTGAGGGAGCTTAGTTTAATTCACGATAGATCACATTTTAAATTTGCTCACTCTCTCTGTGTCTGTGTGTCAGGTGGTCGTGTCGATCGCTAGTTGCATGTCACAGATTAACCTAGGTAATATTAACTGTACTTCAAAAAATAAAATTGTGTGTATCTCATGTCGAACTAGAAACAAAAAAATCAAACATTAAGCATGCATGCAGATTAATTAAGCTGTAAATTTAAAATTTGGCCTCCCCCAAATCGCATTTCATACATACATACATGTAGAGGACCCGTGGCCCACCTCCCAAGAGGTTTGGTTAGCATGCAATAGATCAGTATGCTAGAAAATACAAAAAAAAGGAGAAGAAGAAGAGAAAGCATTAACACTGCACCGCCGGTTAGCGTCATTAATTCTTCTTCTTCATTTTACCGCATACTTATCATCTTAGAAGGCTACGCTGTCAACTCCTATTTGTAGGTTAGCCTCGCCTCTGAAATATCATATGGCAATTTTTTTTAAAAAACAAAAGATTTGTGAAGCAACTAGTCAGTGTTGCCAATTCCTATTTGTAAACCTTTACTTTTTTGGTTGGGCACCACGCACTCCTGGCGGGGTTATGGAGGACAGGAATCCTAAAAAACAACAATTATTATTATTTTGTTTGTTTGTTTGTGTTATAATATAAGTGTGTGTGTGTGTGTGTGTGTGTGTGGCACATCGTTCTCGAGAGAGAGGTTTACAAAGGTCACGATCTACAAACATTTTGGAGGATGAAAAAATAAGAAGATGAGAGGATGAGAAGATGAGAAGATGAGAGGAGGCGCGGAACAGGGAGAGAAAGTGAGTGTATGTGTGTGTGTGTGGCACATCGTTCTCGAGAGAGAGGTTTACAAAGGTCACGATCTACAAACATTTTGGAGGATGAAAAAATAAGAAGATGAGAGGATGAGAAGATGAGAAGATGAGAAGATGAGAGGAGGCGCGGATGAGAGGATGAGAGGAGGATGAGAGGAATGAGAGGGATGAGAGGGATGAGAGGATGAGAGCTCATCTTTCACTCATCACTGCCTTTTTGCGCCCGTGAAACGTCGTCAGCGTAATAAATGAGGCACGGAACAGGGAGAGAAAGTGAGTTTTTCAACTTTTTGTGGTCGTTTGGTCAAAAAATCAGAGTTGTGGTGGGAGTCACATATTGACACTACTCATAACACTACTTTCACTTTATTTTTGTTAATAACTTTTGTTAACATTTTGGCTGCAAGAAGCCGACTGTGGAGGAAGTTGATTACTCTCTGTGGCAACATGAGTCATTTTGGCGCAACAGAGAAGACAGAAGATTCTGGATGAGACCTTCACTGCGGGCAGGAACTAATTGTAGAGGAAGTGTCCTTTGATCTTTACCGACTTCTAGTGGATAACAACATTTCTGTTTCCAACACGGGAAATCTGTTGCTAACGTGAGATGCTGATAAGAAATTCATAAGCGTTTTTCGAAATATTACCAAAATTTGCTAGTGACGTGTGTGACCAACCCCGGTGTAAACGCGGCTTTACAGCATGGATAAATACTGGAAAGTTTCGATACAAAGTTTGCTTTCCAATAGTTTTGTTATCCTGAATTGGTATTGAACTACAGCTAGGATCGTAGCAGTTAGTTAACACACTATCCTGTTCATCATTTGAAAATTTTCAGGTACTAAAAAAGGACATTAACAGTCGAAATAGACGATTACGTTACATTTACATGTAAATGTAATGTAATTGTTTGAGAAATGTTAATTTGTTCGAGCAATAAAACGTAAATAAGAATTTTAGAACTAAGAATATGATTTACATTTATTGATTATAAAGTATATTGATTGAGTTGTTGTTTTAAAGTCTGTTTTATGCACAGTAAAGCTAATCATGACTCGAACTACAGTTTAAAGTGGTATCTGAACAACTATGTGCCTCCACCGGGTATGGAACCCGTCGAACATTTACTGCAGCTGCGCTACCAGCAGATGCAACCAGAAAACAACGACGCGACGGGTGACGTGCACGTTGTCATGTTGGTTCGAAAGGTTTGAAAAGTTGCATTTGTTATTGAATGTTTGTTTCCAAGTGACAAGTGTCGCTTCTCGCTTCGCTCGGGAAGCTCCCCAAGACTCGTACGGGATTCGAACACAGGATCCCTAGTCGTAGAACACGGAACCAAGTATTTATACTTCTCAAAGTTAACTGCTTGATCGCAATCCTTAACTACATTCAATTTCAATGTAGTTCTTTTTTTAACAGTCGTGTTTGGCAACACTGATAAGTGAAGCGATGTTTTTACTCTCGGCCTGCAGCCACGGCGAAACCCTGGATGTCTTCTTGCGACTTTGCTACACGTATTGGACGTTTTCTGTAATCGCTCGCTCTCTTTAACGTGCGACTGGAAGAGAGGGCATTTTCCCCTGTGTCTGTTGTCACGGTATCTTACGCTTGATCTCTCCATTGCGTAAGTTTCACAAAGTAGGAACTTGCTGTTTGTGTGTGTGTGTGTTCAAAGTTCAAATATAGAGATAACATACAAATACTTACGCAGAGATATTCGAATTATCATATGCGTATAATGCATTTTCATATACATAAAACAACCGAGAGAACAATGAAATGTACATTTGATGATGGTCCCCAACAGAAACTTTGAGGAAGGAGAAAAACCTCGAGTTGAAGACATCGATTTCATTCCTTTTTGATAAATAATGCCTGTAAACAACATGTACTTGCCTTCTATGATATTAATGAAAATATTAATTCCACTGTAGTAAACATTACTTGCAAGATGGCAAAATAAAATATAAACTATATAAATACTCTTCCCGTTTCTAAACCTGATAATTTATAGCCGTGTATTTGATTGCACTTTATAATTAATAATCCAATGAAGTAAATGGTCACACAGTATTCAGGTTTAGTGAAATATAGAGCATTCCTTCCCTCGGTGTGGTCTTTATAAAACAATATTTACAAAGTTATAGAACCAAATGTACTTGAAAGGACAGCTAAGCGTTAGGTAGATTTTATGCCATCAAAATATATGTGGCGACTGCTACAAAAAAAAAGTAAAGTTCCCCCTGTGTATGGCACAGTGCCGTGACACCATTCGATCAAATGATATGGCTCCACACATTCTCGATCTCTGCCGTAGTGAAGAAGACATGAATGATCAACACCACGCGCTGATGTAATCTAGGGATCCCGGGTTCGACACGCGGTGGAGGCACATGACACATTTGTTCGGATCCCACTTAACTGTAGGTCCAGTCCCGATTAGCCTTACTGTGCATAAAGTGGACTTAAAATACCAAAAATTCCAATGAATCAAAAAGCACGCTCTGATGAAGCATTATAAAGGGAAGTCTCCTTGAAACGAACGTATTCAGTAGATTCGACTATATTGCAGCTGACCTTCGTGGAGGAAAGTTTAGCACAGTGCATTACGACGGTACGTGGTTTCGGTTCGAATCCCGGTCTGCTCATGGGTGCTTTTTTGACGGTGCATTTCATCATATTATTACTCGTTTTCGTCGTTTGGATTAGCCAAAAGTGAAAAAAGCGACGCTAAAAATAATCTAATAAAATGTATTCACTATTTACCTTCCGGGCTCCATGAAGAAGTGGCTACGAAGCTAAAGCCCTACTTTTGAATCCCGGGTAAGGAATGAATATGTCATCGTGTTCGTTTTGATTCCACCATTAATGCGCATTAACGATTAACCTACTACGTAGAAATACGCTTAAAATAAACGTAAATATACTTCAAGCGGTGTAGGAGAAAGTCTTTACGGACCTTGCCCTTAATAAAAACCTTGATTAGAAAGTGACATCGTTCTTAGTCCATCATTTATATATGTATAGAAAGATTTCAACACTAGGAAATATACAATATTACAGGATTGTAAAAGACAATTATAAAATCACTGTAAAATTTAAGAACGATAAGGAGTTACGAGGATTTCCGAATAATTCGTTCCGAGTAATGTTCTTGTCCTAAAAACTTAGAAGAATCAGGTAATTAACTTGAGGTTTTATTTTAAATCTACTTTATGTACAAATAGGTTAGTCATAGTGGACACCTACAGTTTAAAGTTGAATCATAACACTATATGCCTCCATCGAACACAGATCCCCTTGCTTACAAAGGGACATGTGAAAAATGCTAACGTTGGGATAACCGTTAAAATAAAATAAATGATATTTGCATGATGGTGGATTAAATGTCTTGCTTTAGCTGACTTTCGCAGTTATAACTATCGAAAATTAAATATTTGTAGTTAGGTTCGCCTAAAATATATTGGTTGTTGGTTGATTTGGTGTTCACTTTATGCACAGTAAGGCTACCTAAAATATATTGGTAAAATGTTTTACATTTTCACACAAATGTCAAGTTAATGTACTTGAAGGTTATATGTAGTGTTAAGTTTGAGACATCACAGAGGGTGGAGGGGTGGTTGTTGAAAGACTGCTGAATTCGCCGCATTATTCCTACAAGGGGAGGGGGAAACTCTGCGTTCAAAACGTAAATATTCTCACCTAAAACGCTAGTGGCAACAAAGAAAGAGGGGAGAATTGTTTTCATCACTCTGAACTCAATATTTAGCATGCATGGACTAGTACATGAGAAGCAGCAACTTGAACTTTCCTAAAGTATAAATGAAAAATCTGCTGCTACCAGGGGCTCTGTATACTGGGTTCTACTCGTAACGATGTTTTCACATGTTGACTCACATGCTAGTCATTCATGAAAGTCTGTGCTCTTAGTAGGTCATTCCTAATCAGTGACATGAATAGATATTGATATTTTTTAACATTAAAATTCAAGATACTATTTTCTAATGAATAATTTCTTCCTTTGTAGTTTATATTAGGTGCAGTTATGTAATAATTACAATAATTGCAAAATTATCATCATTGAAAAAAAGAGAACCAATTGCACGAGTTTTACACATATTTTATCATTCTCTAAACCTCAAAATAATATGTTAATATTGAATCAATGCTTTTTCTTGTTCACATCACATCACCATCACATCCAAATTAGCCGCGATTGAAGGGTGTGTGAAGCCCTACACATCGTTTTATCTAGTCTGATAGATAGTATGGTCATTGTTAAGAGGTAAAAGAAAGGTAAAGTGCTTCCCAGTGCTTAGCACTACGCCATGAAGGCGTATAGGGGGTGTGGGGGTAACGCCCCACTGTTAAGAGACTAAACAAAATGCATGACTACATTTAGAATATAATCGTTATATTTGTACCTTCAAGTGTGTTTACAACACGCTCCGAAACGTTTGTCGGAATCATTGCAATGGGTGTGATTGCGCTTAAATAATTATGGGGGATGTTATTGGCTGAATGTCATACAATGGAAACAGCCGCTGAGGCTGTAATGGTGATCGAACGCCGGACCACATCATTATATGTGATACCGTTACCACTACGTCATTGGGGACAATTGCGATAGCATACAACATTTACACTATTTCGCCATCTTTATTTGCAGTTGAAGTTAATTTTACAGCGAACTTGAACCATATTAGGAGTACTGTATTCCCAACTAATTGCCCCATGCACACGCCACTGTTGCTTGTGTATATAAGTGTTCACTCACTTACAAGCGAAACCGAAACTCGAGCTCTCAGCGAGACAACTCCAGTCTCTTTGGCGCCTGAAACAGACGTTCGGTGGAACCTTCATTTCTACAGTCGTGGCCTTTGTCCCACTTCTTTGGTTGCGATGAATTATTTTGACAGGTTTCCGTTGTTCGCTGCAGGATACATGCAAGGCGTAACAGAAGATTGTTCATGATATGCATATGATATAAAATGGTGATTATGATTCGGAAATTAATACATGATTTCTCTTCTGCGGAGTGTAAGAATTTTCTCTTCCGATAAAATTAACAACAACGAAATAGTAGTCAGTAGCTACCCCCTGCCCCCAAAATGATATGTTTATTGTCTCTTTATATATATATATATATATATATATATATATCGTTCTAATTAATTACTTATTTGCCACATACGACAGATGAAATTGACATAGGAATTCGAAGCCGAATTTATTGTGCTAAGAAAATGAGTCGACCGACGTTTAACAATCATTACGTACTTTAACTTTTGCAGGAAGTCATAACCGAGATATATAAAACAACGTCTCGATTATAATTCTGTTGGTTAAAGTTGGATAATTTTTCGTAAGTAACGAAAACGCTTTGTTCGTTTCCGAATAGAACCTTTCAATAAACAAATTGATAGATTGAGCGAGTTCGTGTTTTAAGTCCACTTTACATACGGTATAGTTAATCGGGACTAGACCTACAGTTTAAACTGGAATCCGAACCGTTTTATGACTCAACTGGTTATGGAACCCCCCGGGAACCCTTGATTACAAGGCGACGACGTTCCCACTAGGCCAAAAGGGAGTACCAGTAACCAATATATATATAATATATATATATTATGAGTACAAAGAAGAGTAACAGTGTAAAATTTATTTTCTTTGCTCTATTAGACACCCGATATTAACACACTTTCAAACATCATCTTGTACATATGAAGCAAATTAAAATTGATATGTGAGGGCATAGGATTGAGCACGGGGGTTGCCAGTGGTGCATGAACACCTCCAAATGCGTCCACAAAAAATTAAGAATGTAGAATCAACCATTATAATAATAATGAAAACAATGTCTCCCCTGCTGTCTCGAAATTTTAATTTTAATGGTCGGATCTTTCTAAACTTAAAGCCAAGAGAGTAAGACGACTTGCAGCCGAAGCTATCCTCTTCTCTAAATTTAAGCTGCTCTTGCCTATCCTCTTCTCTACTCTGCTTCATAAATAATAAAAGTGTCGTGAGGCTAACGCTCTCTTTATTCTCGTCAGTTAATTTTTGAACACCCTGTGCAATTTTACTTTCCTTTTCTGACAGTGCGCAGCATATTGGAAAAAAAAATCTTCTATGCAACTCAAATTTCGTAAATTCTTCTTCGCTCATTTTCGCGCAAGATTTATGGTACCACTTTTTACAAAAACTACATTCTATTGTCCCCTCATAACAAAGTTCATTGCCGCAACATTCAAGTATTTTATTCCAGCCTATTTCGGCTGTTTCGTCCTGAGAAGGAGAGATCGACGTTCGAACCATGTTTGTACCACTGACCTACTTATCGCTATCTCGCTAATCCCTTAATCCCTTATAGCTGCAACGGAAAAGTCTGCTCCCCCGATCAAACAGTACAGTTTTTTTTTTCACTTTCTTATGTGAAACACAAATATTTTACACACAAATAATCCTATATCAACTTATTATTAACAAGATTTCTTAAGACCCCTTGATTACAAGGCGACGACGTTACCACTGAACCATCGGGGAGGCCCAGTACATATTGTGCCAGAATATTTTAAATAGAAGGTATTAATTGTATTTTTGACTGTAAACACGAGAATCTAATAAAAATGTTCCTACATTTTCATCACGTTTTAATGAAGTCAAAAATACAATGTTCAAACTTTCTTGTAATACTTTTCTAGATATCCAAGTTACAAGATGTTGTAATTTCTCAATTATAACTTTGTTGCAACATTAATATATTTCTGTCATTGTAGTCATCATTTCTCAGCTAGGGTGTAGTAAACGTTCATGCAACTTCCAACTCTTTAAAATTATGCACTTTTTGCATGAGGTCCGCCATCATAAATTAGGAGGGAGGAAAATAAATTGATGACACGCTCACTCAACAAGAGGCCTTGCATCAGTGGTGCTTTCAAATCTGGACTGAATAACAATTACAAGAGTCAGAACGAGTTTATGCCATAGATTGAGCTGATGCACTCGTATCGGGACTCAAATTTTCTGTGTCTTATACAGATGACTGCAGGCATAGCAGTTTCGTCGACGGTCAGTATTTTCCAAATAATTGCCCTAAATCAAGAAATGTTCCAAAATAGTGGGACATTAAGTGAGATATAATATGTGGCTCCTTACAACTACATCCATACAACGCTGTAATGCACTTTACTTTACCCTTACATGTTTCACATTCATATTATTTATTAGTATTTTTTGTGTTAAGAGCTCTACACCTTTCCAACGACATTCAAATCTAAAGTCTTAAAATACCACCATAAAATAGAGATTGTTCATTGTATGCTCGAAGGCTTGTTGCACTACGTCGCTATGTATTAGTAGCGACATGTTTTGTGCTGCCATTGGTTGAAAATGTTCCGTGTGTACGTCGATCCAAATTGTATCTTTCAAGGTTAGTTGGTAAAACTACACACAATAATAAAATTAGACCGTATATAATTGAGACAGTTAGCTTCTTGTGCTTTTGTATTTGAGTCTATGTTCTGCCAAGACGACACCGTCTACTTTTTATAAGTAATTAATTGAAAGCATTTCTTGTGACTAAGAAATGTCTCCCTATGTTGCTAATATCGGACTCTTGAGATAACAGTGCAGAATAATGATGTGTTCGTCTCTACCTCACTTTGGTGAAGCCATTTGTTTCATTGCGACATGTTATGAGAGTTGTTTAGTCGACATTCCAAAAAAATGTAACGCAACATCAGTTTACGGTTGTGCTGTCACGGATACTTCTGGGTAGTAATGATTCCGTTGAAAGTCAATAATGTTGCTACAACACAGAAGTGTCCGTGACTCTACGATATGATTATTTACCAATAATATACGTCTCCCAACTCGGCCTCGAGAACGTTGGTTCTTTTCTCTTTCTTAATCGTGGTTGCGTATTGCAAGGGTGACGTGTTTGTGATATGGAGGTAGCAAGGTGATAAAAAGGGTTATTTTTTATCCTGCGTTTGAGACTGGGTAACTACATGAAGACGTACGATATTTAAACTTCTTGACTGTATGCTTGCTTTTGGTGCAGGTGGAACTCGTTTGTTTGAGTTGGTGTTTTAAGTCCGCTATATGTACATTAAGGCTAATCGGGACTGGACCTACAGTTTAAAGTGTAATCCAAACCACGAAGTGCCTCCACCAGGTATCGAACCTGGGACCCCTTGATTACAAGGCGACGAAGAAACCTCTATGCCATTTTTTTTAAAGAATACCCCTAACCGGAAGTATCCCCCTTTTTTCATTATATTCTCAAGATTTTCATTTCTCGGTTATTCTCAATTTTCAGTTTTTCTCATTTGGACAAACACAAATACCCATGCCTTACCCGGGACTCGAACCCGGAACCCCTGGCGTCGTAGCGCGCTGTGGTAACCACTCCGCCAAGGAGGTCGACTGGGCCATCGGGGAGGCCTTAGGTGTACTCGTACCCCTCCTACTTGACTAAGAGATGAACTACCGAAGTAAGAAAGAATCGGGCGTCCGGTAAAAAAGGCGCGAAAACGAAATGCTTGTGGTCTAGGTGATAGGACGCAAAGATACACCAGCAAACTTCACGGGTGACGTGGAAGTAGAGGTCAGGTGATCAACAGTTACTGTGATTGGGTGGTTGCAAGGAATGAGATTTATAAAACTTTTTATTGTTCGCTCTATTCGCGAAACAAACATTTCTGTACGCTTCACATCAAGATTATACGTCAATCATTCATTATTACAATTATGCCCTATCTCAGGGTATCCCAAACTTTGTAGTTTTAAATTTTTTCCGCGACGCCCAAGTCAGAATGTAGGCATAGGCCTATCTAAAACTTGCAACGCTAAGTTAGTGTTGTTAGGTTGCTTGCTTTATGTTAAAAAATAAGCACATATTTCAAATTCAGAAACAGTGTTTATGTAAAAAGGACTAAATAAGCAAATGTTTGGAACAATCATATCTAAAACCATCAGTACACTAACAAGTAAGTGGCATTTCAGTGAAATTATCGCACCCCGGGGCGCAAAGGAGCACACTTTGGGAACCACTGCCCCATTCAATATTGAATCAGTTTGTGAAGAAATGTTTAATTAAAATGTCCATTAAGACTCACACCATTATATGCTTGGATAGTTTTACCGTACTGGACGTCTGGAAAAAATTAGCACTTAATTCATATTACAAATAAATTAAATAAGTTACTTTTCCTTTGCTCCTCTTGTTCAAATGTACAGTCTACATGGAACAGCCATCTGAAGCACCACCCTCCTCCCCCAATCTAATAACTCCAACAGAAGTAAATTTTTTGTGGACTATAGTCTCCAAATTCTGTTCTCAACCGGAGAGATAAAATCGTAACAATTCTATTGCGAGTGACCCTTCACAACGATGAGGAAAGTGAGATCCTGGTTCCAGCGAATAATTAGTTTGGGCCGCTTCAGTAGATTATAGTGCACGCTGAATGTGCACAAAAAATATAGTTTCAAATGTAATGAGTGGCTTCGCAAATGATCTGCGGAGACTGTATTTGATAAGCATTCTCTTCCTTCCTTGAGGAGAATTGAATAAAACAATGGCTTGGTGTAGCTTTCAGAGGCGAGCGGCACGTGACACGCTTAACTTGCAAACCAGCATTTAGAAAGCGACAGGACAAGTTGCATGTGTCGCTCTGATTAGGCAGTTTTCTCAATACCGTGTTAGCTCATGCGCGGTGAATGTTTGAATTTAAACTAACTGTGCTAGTGTCGCTTGCCGCTTGTAGCTTCTGTGTGAATTCTCCGTGTCGCTTGTCGCCTGTGACTTGTCGTCTGCCGTTTGCAGCTTATTTGCTTTGTAAGGGAGATTTCACACGAAAGCGACAACCAACACGTGTCCTTTGGAAGCGAACCAGCAGTAATGAATTGAACCTTTCGAACAGAAGCGACACGACAGGATGAAGATGTCGCTTGTAGCTTGCGTGTCGCTCTGATTGGCCAGTTTTGTTAATACCGTGCATCATGTCGCTTCGTACTTTTGTTCGCGCATGCGCGGTGAATGTTTTGCCTTATATTGAATGGTCTAATGTCTCTTGTCGCTTGTCGCTTTGGTATAAAATCTCCATGTCGCTAGTCGCCTGCCGTTTATGCCGTTTAAGCAGATTCCAGACCGAAGCGAAAGCGACAAGCGACAAGCCTCGGTAATCAATGCAAGGTTTGGAACTGATACAGCACGGTAAGCTGCAAATATTCCATGTCGCTTGGTTGTGTCACTCAAACTGGCTACTTTATCAATGTTGTGCATCGTGCCGCCTCAACTTGTTGTCGTGCACGGGCGGTGAATATTTTAGTCTACAAGACAAAAGGGACCCGTGTCTCTTGTCGATGTTGAAGCACACTGTCGCTTGTCGCCTCCGTCAGAATTCTTCCCCTGACCCCCTTCAAGGAAACTTCAGATCGAAGCGACAAGTGGCAGACGATAATCGACAGGCAACACTGGCATGAACGTCAGCAGGATTTTTTCCAGGGAGGGGCAAGGAAGGTATTTTTTTCCAGGGGGGCAAATAAGCCACAATTTCCCCAATGTTCCCTCAAAAAACATTGCTGAAATTTGAATTTATCATGTTCGTGCATTAATTAACACATTTTATTGTGGCTGAAATGAAATCGTATGTGTGAAATATATAATTTTTGGTTGACTTTCATTTTCCAGGGGGGACACGTCTCCCCTTAGCCCCCCTTCCGGACGCCCATGAACACTGGCGACTTCAATCTAAAGCAAGAAATTCACCGCTAATGCGCGACAAACCTAATGCATCGAGCCGAAAGCGACATGTGCAGCTTTCCCTGTCGCATCGATGCGAAAGGTAGAATTGATTACTGAGGGTTCACTTCCAAGCGATACGTATCTCTTGTCGCTTGTTACCTATTGCGTTTCGCTTGGTAGCGTGCCAATAAAGTTCACACCGTTGCGGCATGATAGGCCGCACAAGTCTGCTTTGATTTCTGAAATCTTCAAACAACACAAAAAAGTATGCAAAGTAAAAATTAAGAGTCAGCGATTAAGGTAAATGTGATTATTTTCTCAATTCCACAGTGGGGCATAAACCCCTTAAGTACGCCACTGACTGCGGAGCAGTTAATCCCTTCCTAACTCCGCCGCGAAAGGAACTCTTTCTTTTCCCCCTCCCCCTTCCGAATGCTCTGCACCGAGACAGATACGACGCTGTAAAGTGCGTTTCACAACTTATTGCCCAATTCGGTATGGAACGTAGCTGCTTACACACAGGAGGAAATCATGTGACCTACAAGAATTGTGATTGGTTGGACGGGTTTTGCAATATTGATTGGTACCCACAACGGATGCAATTGTATTAAAAATTACAACACGTAAATTAGACAGGTGATATTGGTACCAGGTTCCAACAAGAATAGTAACCATTTTTTCGTGAGGAAAACTGCATAAATGATAATTTTCAAAAACCACGGTGGTATTTGTAATCGCATGCATGGTCTCGACATTTTAAAATGACCTTCATTATGCTAATTTATCAAATTATAGTTGTTCCAACAACATATGTACACTCATTCGGGCCTTATAAGACCACGTTTACACGTATGTGTGTGTGTGTGTGTGTGTGGGTGGGTGTGTGTGTGTGTGTGTGTGTTTGTGTATGTGTGTGCTCGCATTGATGCACGTCCATTTACACAACAATAATTAGAGTTGTTATTATGATGAATGCAATAACAAATAATAACAACAACAAACAAACTTGATGAGTACATGTACTGATCATCATGGTGTTTGACGATGATGATGATAATAGTAATTATAATAATAATATAAATAATAATAAATACTACTGTAATTTTAGAATGCTTTAATTATTTTTATCATTGGTAGTAATAGTAGTACTAATAGTAGTAGTTGTAGACTAACACTCTTGCCATTCATTAGAAGTTATTAAAAACTCAATATGCTGACCAAGGCAGTAATTTATTTTATTATAAAACATAAACTAAACGCAACATTTCCACTTTATAGCATAGGCTTCTCCAGACTCTGCACCAAGTGCACATGTAACGAGGTGCAAAGACAGGACGATGTGTATATATATATACACAAACATTACTCCCCTCCAGATTATTAGAAAGTTTTGTTGCCACATTCTAGCTGGTAGGTTTCCCTTGTCAACTGTACTTTCACCTAAAAGGCTAAAAATATTTACATCAATCTAGAATGTGATAGGACTCTTTATCTCACGATCTTTTTCTTTCATTCTTCTTCCTTCTTCTCTCCTCTATCTCTCTTTTCCTTTAAACTCTTTCTAACACCTTCCATTCTTTGTTTAACATCAGTCCCCCATTCCAGTTCATTCTGTCTTCTTCACCTTTCTTCTGTTTTCCTTGGCCTCCTTACAATTTCTCACTAGTAATCTCTTCTTCCTTCCTGTCTGCTTAGCTTCACCCCACTCGATGTTATGTGCTGTTTTTCTCGTGTGTTTAAATATCGCATTTCTCTCTCTCTTAACTCGTTCATTATCCCTATGTTGTTTCAACCTTTCTTTCAGCCTCTTTTTCGTTTCTCCTATGCACACACACTCACTTTACATTTCACTACGTAGAAAATCCCTTCTTCTTCTCAGTCTTCTTTTAATTGTTTGCATTCTTCGCTAATCTTAAGATGCTTCTCCCTCCCTTCCTGTACGTTTTAGTGCCCGCTTTCCTAAACACTTTACATATCTTTTCTGTGGTCTTCCTCATACTCCATATTCCAAACCTCCTCTCTTTTTCTTTATCTTCCTCATTTTCTTTCTCTTCCAATTCTCCTCTGCCACTTTTCTTCCTTTTTCTGTTTATGTCCAGTCTATCCTCCTCCTTAAAGCCATTCTTTTCACGCTGTTTTCATAGGCTATTTATTTTGCTATATTCCGGAGGTAAAATAGTCCCCCGTTCGGATCTCCGGGTGGGGATTACTTTGGGAGGTCCCTGGACTAAGGATAAAATCTACGTTAGGAATAAGGATATTAAATTAGGCACCTGGAATGTTCTGAGCCTTTACCGGCCTGGGGCATTTCAGTGTACAGTTAATGAGATAGTTAAGTATAAATTAGATGTAGTAGCTGTCCAGGAAGTTAGGTGGCCAGGAGAAGGGAATTGTAAAACTAAAAATTATGCTTGTTTCTATGGTGGTACTGAAAATCATAATTTTGGAACAGGCTTTTTCATAAATAATAGAATTATCTCGGCTCTTAAAACAGTAGAATTTATTAATGATAGGATATCATATGCAGTTTTACAGGGTAGGTGGAGTAAAATTATTTTAATAAACATACATGCACCAACGGAAGATAAAGATGATAATACTAAAGATGATTTTTATACAGAGTTAGAACAGGTCTTTGATAAATTTTCTCAGTATGATATGAAAATTCTGTTAGGTAACTGTAATGCACAGATTGGCAAAGAAGATACATTTAAACCCACGATTGGTAAAGAAAGTCTTCATGAATTAAGTAATGATAACGGTATAAGATTGATTACTTTTGCAACCTCAAAGAATTTAATTGTGAAAAGTACCACTTTTAAACATAAAGATATCCATAAATATACCTGGTCTTCTCCAGATGGTAAAACTCATAATCAGATAGATCATATTCTCATTGATAAGAGAAGGCATACTAGTATAATTGACGTTCGTACACATAGAGGTGCTGACTGTGCCAGTGACCATTATTTAGTAATTGCTAAATTAAGAGAAAGACTCTCAGTGATAAATCATAAGCAACAAAATCTAAAAGTTCTAAAATTTGATACAGGAAAGTTTACTGATAAAAGAATTAAGAAAGATTACCAAATTAAACTGTCAAATAGATTTGATGTTTTGCAGGATTTAAATGATGATGAAAATATAAATGAAACAGACGTAAATAAGAATTGGGAGCACATACGTAATGCAATAGAATCAGCAGCTAAAGAAAGTATAGGATACCATAAACCGAGAAAAAGTAAGCCATGGTTTGATAATGAATGTCATAATCTAATAGAAATAAGAAATCAGGCTAGACTTAGGTGGTTAAATAACTCTGATGATACAAATCTAAACAATTATAATAGAATAAACGACAAGTTAACCGCATGTTTAGAAGTAAAAAAAGAGATTACTTGAAAAGCAAAATTAACGAAATTGAAACAAGCAGCAAAAATAAAAATATCAGAGATTTATATAAAGGTGTAAACGAGTTTAGAAAGGGGTGGCAACCTAAAGTAAACTTGATAAAAGATAAAGACGGTGATTTTCTAGCTGACCCAAGCGATATTCTAAATAGATGGAAGAACTACTTTAATGACCTTTTAAATGTTCATGTAGGAGATAAATCAGAAGTAAATGAAGTCCACACAGCAGAACCTTTAGTTCCAGAACCTAACTTGACTGAAGTTAAAGATGCTATTAAAAGACTAAAGAATAACAAAGCACCTGGCATTGATTTAATACCAGCTGAGTAAATTAAATATGGTTTAAATTCATTAATATGTCAAATTCATAAATTAATTTGTTTAATATGGAATAAAGAAGAAATCCCTCAACAGTGGAAAGAATCCATAATTGTTCCTGTGTTTAAAAAAGGTGATAAAATGAACTGCAATAATTACCGTGGAATTTCTTTACTCTCAACAACATATAAAATATTATCTAACATTCTTTTAACAAGACTAACCCCATATGCTAATGAAATTATAGGTGATTATCAATGTGGATTTAAACGTAACAGATCAACTACAGATCAAATTTTTCACAACAGACAGACACTTGAAAAAAAGTGGGAATATAATCAAAATGTCTATCAGCTATTCATTGATTTCAAAAAAGCATATGATTCGGTCAAAAGAGATAAATTATATAATATATTAGTAGAGTTTGGAATACCTAAGAAGCTTGTTAATATGATAAAAATATGCACCAGTGAAACAAAAAGTAAAATTCGTGTGGGTATTAATATGTCTGACAAATTTACAATTCATGATGGGTTAAAACAAGGAGATGCATTATCTCCATTGCTCTTTAATTTTGCCTTAGAATATGCTGTAAGGAAGGTAAAAGAAACTAAAAAAGACTAAAATTAAATGGTGTGACTCAGTTGTTAGCATATGCAGATGATGTAGACTTACTGGGGGATGATGTGAATACAATTAAGAATAATGCTAAAATATTTTTCAAAACTGCTAAAGAGATAGGTTTGGAAGTTAACAAAGAGAAAACTAAATATATGCTTACAGGCCGAAACCAAGTGTTAGGTAATAATCAAAATCTAATTATTGATAACAACTCGTTTGAACCAGTTTCCAAATTCAAATACTTAGGAGTAATATTAACAAATGAAAATTATATTAAAGAGGAAATAAAAAGTAGGCTTAATTCAGGAAATGCATGTTACTTCTCTCTTCATAAACTTTTGTCTTCTCGTTTAATATCTAAGAAACTAAAAGTTAAAATATACAAAACAGTAATTTTGCCTATAAGATTATATGGATGTGAAACTTGGTCACTTACATTGAAAGAGGAACATAAATTGAGAGTATTTGAAAATAAGATCCTTAGGAAAATCTTTGGACCTAAAAGGGATGAGGAGACAGGTGAGTGGAGAAGGTTACATAATTTAGAACTACATAATTTGTATGCATGTCCAGATATTATTAGAATAATTAAATCAAGAAGACTTAGGTGGGCAGGCCATGTGGCACGAATGGGAGAGGAAAGAGGAGTTTACAGGATTCTTGTTGGGAAACCTGATTGTAAGAGACCTGTAGGGAGGCCAAGACGAAGATGGAGGAACAACGTTGAGATGAACCTAAGGGAAATCGGTAGGGATGGAAAAGAGTATATAGAACTTGCTCAAGATAGGGAAAGTTGGAAGGCCTGTGTTGCTGCAGCCATGAACCTTCGGGTTTAAAAAGCCTAGGGAGTAAGTTAGTTAGTTAGTTATTTTGCTATCTTTTTCACATTCTCTCGTGCATATTTTCTTGATTCTGTTCTCCATATTCTTTATAAAATTCATTTTTGTCAGCTCACTTACATCACCTCTTTTGTGGCAGAATACCACTGCTGCACACTTCTTCTGATGCCAAGCGGTTTCACTTTTTGTCCTCTCTTCCTTTTCATTAATATACCTAGGTAGCTTCACTTGTCTCCTTCTTGTATTTCGAGATCCAATAATATCGCTCTTCCTTCATCTTGTATTTCTTTGGCAATGATGTCGAGCTGCCTCTTCGTTCCCTTCCATATGCCAAAACAATCGTCCACTTATCTGCAAAACAGAATTATTTTGTCACCTAATAGAGAATGATGACTGTGGTGAACATGAACTGGAGACGTGATGGAAGATATGTATGTGTAACTTGATGTCCATTGTCTCACAGAACGAGAAAAGAGGCTAGACAGTAGACAGAATCTGCTCTAACGAGGTAAAAGTCAGTGCTTAAAGTGATTTAAGCCAATAGCCGGAAAACTAACTACTAATTATAACACCATTAAGCTTTGATACCATGATATGAAAAACTCAATATGCTGACCAAGGCAGTAATTTATTTTATTATAAAACATAATCTAAAAGTAATGTTTCAACCTTACAGCAAGGTCTTCTTAAGACTCTCAACCAAGTACAAATGTAACAAGGTACAAAAATAGGACGATATACATACACCAACATTACTCCCCTCCAGACTATTAGAAAGTTGAGTTGTTCTAGAACATTCTAGCTGGTGGTTTCCCTTGTCAACTGTACTTTCAAATAAAAGGCTAAAAATATTTAAATCCATCTGGAATGTGATTGGACTCTATATCTCACGATCTTTTTTCTTCATTCTTCTTCCCTCTTCTGTCCTCTATCTCTCTTGTCATTTCCACTCTTTCTAACATCTTCTTCCATTCTTTGTTTGACTTCAGTCCCCCATTCCAGTTCATTGTGTCTTCTTCACTTTCTTCTGTTTTCCTTGGCCTCCTTCCATTTTCTCACTAGTAATCTCTTCTCCCTTCATATCTGCTTAGCCTCATCCCACTCTATGTCATGTCCTGTTTCTCTCGTGTGTTTAAATATCGAATTTCTCTCTCTCTTAAGTCGTACATCAACCCTATGTTGTTTCAACCTGCCTTTCAGCCTCTTTTTTCGTTTCTCCTATGCACACACACTGACATTCTTTACATTTCACTTCGTAGATGATCCCTTCCTCTTCTCTGTTTTCTTTTTCTTGTCTGCATTCTTCGCTAATCTGAAGATGCTTCTCCCTCCCTTCCTGTAAGTTTTAGTGCCCGCTTTCCTAAGCACTTTGCATACCTTTTGTGTGGTCTTCCCCTTAATCTTTATTCCAAAACCTCCTCTCTTTCTCTTTCCCTTCCTCTTTTTCTTTCTCTTCAAATTCTCCCCTGCCACTTCTCTTCCTTCTTCTGTTTATGTCCAGTCTATTCTTTCTTCTCCTAGCCATTATTTTCAATTTTTTTTCATAGACTATTTATTTTGCTTTCTTTTTCACATTCTCTCGTGCATATTTTCTTGATTCTGTCCTCCATATTCTTTATAAATTGTATTTTTGTCACCTCTCTTACATGCCCGACCCTGTGGCCGAGTGGTTAGCACATCGCGCTGCGACGCCAAGGGTCCCGTGTTCGAATCCCGGTCGGGTATGGTTGTTTGTGAATGTCCATTTTCATCCATTTCATCATTTCATCACTCATCCCCATCTTCGCAAATTAGCCAAGAGGCACAAAACGCGAAGTAAAATAAACTAAATCAATCAATCAATCAAAACCTCTCTTACATCACTTCTTTTGTGGCAGAATAACCCTGCTGCACACTTCTTCTGATGCCAAGCGCATTCATTTATTTATCCTCTCTTCCTTTTCATCAATATATCTAGGTGGCTTAACTTGTCTTCTTTTATTTCGAATTCCAATAATATCCATCTTTCCTCATCTTGTATTTCTTTTGCAAAAATATCGAGCTTCCTGTTTGTTCCCTTCCATATGCCAAAACAATTGTCCACATAACCAGTAATGGACTGCAGAAACAATATTTTGGAATCTTGGAAAATCAATTATAGAGAGTTATTGAAATATTAGTAACACTTACTATTCACTGGGACGGAAAACTGGTATAATATATTTGTGGACATGAAACTGTAGATCGTCATCCAATTCTAGTGTCAGGTAAGAGTATAGTTCAGCAACCTGCATAGCCAGAACTTGCTTCTAGGACAGGAGAAGCAGTTGCTCCAGCAGTTTATGAAACATTATTAGCGTGGGGACCTTGCGATCAAATAAAATGCATTACTTTTAACACTACTTCAGCCTATACTGGCCCAAGGAATGGAGCGTGTATTTTGTTGGAGCAGAAGGTGGAAAATGACACGTTATGGTTGGCTTGTCGCCACCACATTATGTAAATTATGCTAGAAGCAATAGTTCTTCAGGCGCTTCGCCCATCCACTAATCAAGAAATATTAATTTTGAAAGGAGTTAAGAAATCTTCGAGCACAATAATGAAAACTGACTTTAATACTGTTACCACTGATACTTCTGCCATAAAACAGATCGGAAATATTACCACAGATATGATCTCCTTGGCCAAGAATCAGCTTGAACAGTTCCAGCCGCGAGATGACTACAAGGATCTATTAAGCCCAACGATTATATTCCTAGGAGGTCTACCTAAGGATGGAATATCTTTCAGAGCACCTACGGGACTACACCGTGCGAGATGGATGGCTAAAGCGATTTATTCCTTGATGATTTATTTACAAGAAATGAAGAGCAGGGAGTTCGTGACATTTGGGCATTTACAGTAAAAAGTTACATGAGATACTGATTTCAAACTGCCTCTAGTTGTTGCGCACCTAGAAATGACCTGCACCTTCTAAAGGATTTAAAAGAGAACGAAAAAATAATCAAGCGATGGCCAAAGTTGATCTATAGAAGTTTACAGACCATCTGTTGTACTTTTCAGAAGAGTTGGTCGTGCTTGCTTTTCTCGATGATGAAGTTACTCTCGCAACGATAGGTAAGATGGCGGATGCCTTGCATGGCGAAGGGCTCGATCATCGTCGATAGCATATAACACTAGATGTCTATTTAATAGATGAGAAGAGTCTCAAAGATTTTGTCTCTGCCAATACGCGCAGATGTTTCATCATCACAGGTATTTCCTCAGAGTTTCTCGAGAATAATGTAGACTTATGGGAGGAAGATGAGAGGAATCAACCAAGTAGAGAACTTGTTCATTCTATGAGAGTTGTCAACGATATTGCAGAGCGGGGAGTGGCGTTGATGGAAGAATACAATAATTTACATACAAGAGATGAAGAACATAAACTGTACTTGTTTTTGCTGGTGAAACAGTACAGACAAAATACCCTGATGCTTCAAATCCACCTTGACATTTGATGTATGTACAGTACATCTACTTCTACATATTATGATTATTATATACATATATTTTAAGTTTATAGTTTTTTAAGTAACAGTTTCAGTAAGTTATGATTAAATTCTGATGTTTTTACTGATTTATCTTACAAATAATCTTTAATATTTTTGTTAAATTGCTTATAATAAAGTTTCGAACAGCCGTATTACGTCTTTTTTAATTCAAGACATCATGATGTGGTAGCAACCCCTAAAACGTTTATAAAAAAATATTACAAAATACCGTACTACCATCGCTTGGCAAGGAACCTAAACACAGGGTGTCCCACTGAAATTTTTTTAAAAAAATTGTCCCGATGAAGACCACCCTAGTACGAACGTACAAGGAATAATTTCCGAATGGATGATAGTTTGTTTTATGCCACTGCATAAAGTCAACATGTTTCAATGTCCATGAACGAAATATACCTTAAACCGCTTAGGAAATGAAGCTTTTTTTCTCTTAATGAAACACATATGTGTAATAATCAATACTATGTGATGCGATGGTATCGTTCGTAAATGTACGTTGTGCATGTAACGGTTGATATATATATATATATATTTTTTAAATTAAGTGCTTTTTCAGTTTCTTACGAATACGATTTAATTTCAATTTGGTCCGTCATAAGTGAGCCCACTTTCAGTATGATGCATAACAAATGTTTTGATCTTGTGATTAAATATTAAGACTCACATTATATTAAAGAACATGTTTTATTGCAGAGTATTTATTTACAGCTACGAGCTAAATAACTAAATAGGTTAGAGAGATTATTTTATTTCTGTACTTGGTTAGGTTAGGCAGGTCAGGTTTGGATCGTTGCATTAGCATTTATCGCCAGGTTTCTTCAGCTGTCGCTAGCCGCTCGTGGTTGGACACTCTGTGATTCAAAATATAGAGTGATGAACACTTGTGTCGAACATTCTCTTCACTGCAAAATTATTTTTTTCCATTATGTTAATTGAAGTAGATGGATAATAATTTGACAACTTCCAAAGCATAATACCCTACTACTTTTAAAGTTTGCGGGCTATATTTTGTAATGTCAGAGATTTATTTTACATTAATGAGAGTACAGGACGTGCATTACCTATTTCTAGGTTGGTTGCTTCACTTAAATTTTATCTTGCACGCCTTGTGATATTTTTCACTTAAAAAAACAACATAAAATTGGAATGCTAGTCCTAAGCAGGTATAAGTATTAACACAACAAACCACGACTTTCTCCAGTTTCTATGTGATCCACTGGAAAACGGCGTGGACGACGAAACCGAATATTTTGGTGAATAACTTTACCTTATGTAAATATGTGAAAAGATGTTACATTATTTAAAACGTCATGCGATATTTTGTGCTTATGGTTACAGAGCATTGAAAGTAGATGCAGAATATGCATTTAAAAAAATCAAGTTCGTATAATACGTATAACTAAAAGCATATATTTTTGGATCGACAGGCAAAATTATTAAAATTTGAATAATGTGTGATGAATGATGACCACGATGCCATTACTGACAAAACTTTAAAAAGTACATTGATACAATATTTCTCATTTAACTTACACGTGATTTCTAATTTGCATGAAATTTCAGTTAAGTATGAATTTATAATATGAAATACGAAATGGGAAAATTATTTTTGTTGTAGAAAGAAATCGAACTAATGAACGTTTTGTGATGGTATGAAAATAATGTTTTTAAATCGGTTTGGGATAACCTTTCAACACAACAACTGGCACACACAATTCCGACATCTATTTCCGGGAAAACACAACGCACTCTTAAACATTTTAATAAAGCCAAGGAGTGCCTTCAGATTTAACGACGCGTAAGGAGGTCTGTTAGCCTTAACGAAGGTTGGAGAAAAGCCTCGATGTGCTAATGTAGAACTTGATTTAACATTTCCTCAAAATTTAACACGCATTGGTAACACACCGGGCATTGGTATTAATGTACGGGTCATTCCACATCCAATCAAGGCAAAAAAATAAAAATCTTGACACCCACCAACTCCGATTTCAATGCAATTTGGTATACACCTTTCCTTTATGATTTAAAGAAATCCCTTCACTTTATCTCAAACGGTTTTCATTTTACAATACCTTGAAATGTCATCAAATCAGTGTTGTATGTCACTCTTGAGACCATCGACACAAGATACTTTTGCTTACATTTTATTTCTTTTCTCCTTAACCAATCATCAGATCTCTTTGAATTTGTACACAACGTTCAATGAAATAATGAGGATTTCAAACAAAAATACATCTGCACTCAAAAAAGTTTACAAATGCCTATAAACAGACTAACAATGGATTTGTAGCCTAATTTTTGTGGTGAGTAAACTAGGTTACGAAAATCTGAATTTTCATCATGTGCATATTATGGCACAAAAAATTTTATGTTGAAAATCATTGCAAAGACATGGACTTCCTCTACAAAAATATATATTTTTGTATTATCTTTAACGAAAATTTTCCTTTTTTTGGAAATTGCCTAAAATTTCAGGGTCAATCCCTACCAAATGGTCAAACACTGGTCGCTCGACGATTCTTAACTTTTTTAATTTGATTTTCGTTGTAACTCCTGTACAAGGGTAGTTCAAGACAGGCATTAATTTTCTGAAATTAGACTTCGTTTGAAATTGCTGCCATTTTTGTTTCATGATTTGCAACATTTTTGGCCTATGCAGACAGTTGGGTTAATTAAGACTAATCAGCTTAAAAAAATATAGAAATCTGGTGTAAAAAACATTGTTTTCAGTATGTGTCCGGCTACATTTTATGTTCCGTATCTGTTCTCACCACATCTAATACAAATGGCTCAAATTTAGGGTCAAAACTAACTGATATTCAAATTTGAAGGGAAATCAATGTATAGGATATATCTTTTTAGTATGTATGCAATGAAACATCAGAGCTATATTTTATTAGAGGAAACATGTACATTGTACATACAAAGTTTCAACAGAAAACATTTGAGCTCTGTTACTGGTTTCCGCATTGAGTTAAGAATCTATGAAAATGCACATTTTTCTTAAAATTTGGGCTCCAAATATATGTCTGCTTCCCGATGGCATAGTGATTACGTCGACGTTTTGTTTCTGAAGAGTCTCGGGTTCGGTACCTAGTGAAGGCACATACTGATTCGTATCCCACTTTAATAAACTGTAGGTCCAGTCTCGATTTGCCTGAAGTTGACATGAAACTTAAATCAAACTTACATGTGATTGGGAATCTAAAAAAAATTATATTTACATGTAAAAAATTTCGAGATTGATATTACATGATTACCTAGTTACAACAGAGGAAAATTTGGCAAAAACGGACAAATTTACGTTACTAGTTACAATTATAATTATCATGCAATTACAATTATTGTACGTAATAATTAATTGCAACATACGAATGCCATAGTAAGCCCGTTAGTAGCTATTTTAAAATAAAATTTGTGTACGGCTGTGTGTCAAATATATTCTGCTGAAACTTTGGATGTACGTCTGCTCTTAAAAAATATAGGTCTGACATTTCAATGCTTACCTACTAAAAAAATATAGTCAATTCATTGATTTCCCTTCAAAATTGAATATCAGTCAGATTTGAACGTAAATTTCAGCCATTTGCATTAGATGTGGTGAGAAAAGATACTGAATATAAAATGTAGCCTGAAATGTACTTAAATCAATGTTTTTTACCTCAGATTTCTATAATTTTTCTTAGCTGAGTTATCATAATTATCGCAACTTTCTGCATAGGCCAAAAATGTTGCAAGTCATGAAACAAAAATGGCCGCCATTTTCAAACAAAGTCTAGTTTTAGAAAAATAATGCCTGTTTTGAGCTACCCTTGTACAGGAGTTACAACGAAAACAAATAAAAACATTTTTAAATGGTCGAGCGACCAAAGTTGGACCATATTACACAACCATATTACGAGTTTATCTCGCTTATTCTTGTTTCCAGGACAGGCTAGGCTTACAGTTTGTTCTGGAAAAAAATTTAGAACATACTATATATACTATCGTTTTTATTTACACATAAGTGTATTCACATAGTTTTATAAATTTTGGTTTTTACGTACAATATACACAACAGTGATAATTATACTACGTATTACATGATTAATAATAGTTAACCTGTCGGGCGACCATTTTATCGGACCATATATTTTATGTGTCATTTATTTACACTGTTTGATTTTTAACATTATAATTAATTCTACCACCAAAGCGAGATAAACATGATTAAAATGATTTAGTTTCTGACCGTCCCCAAACTTGCAAAGTTAAACATGGCGTGGAGTGTTCTATTGGACACCAGCAAAGCACGAATGTGGCACACCGGGGATCGCTACTGTAAGTCTCTATTGTGTTGTTCCTTCGCTTCTCGTTGAAAATATTTCCCCGCCGCTTGTCACTCCTGGGATGTGAGGATGGACTGGGTGAAGACTCCCTGAGATTCAACAGGAATGGGGCAGGAAAAGTTTGAGAGAAGGGTGTTTGGGGTGGGTCCTGTATTACTAGTAAAATACAATGAAGTAAAAGTAACTATATTCACGAGACCACAAGGTTACATGCCTCTGTATAGATATCCATTACGCCTCTTGATCTTCGCTTCTCAGTAAAAACTTGACTACTTTGACCTTTGCTATCAAGAATATCTTGAGTATCTTAAGGTAAGGCATATTGTCTACTTTTACACTCATCGCCACGATGCTCTGTCTCTAGTCGTTACTCATTGCGTACCTGATATTCTACCACGTCTGGTTTCGTTGCATTAGTCTCTGTGATCTTCTGATTTGTTGATGCTGATTTTCTATCGACCGGCGACTTACTGGTGGCAGTTGTATGTTTTCTCGATATTCTAGGATTTCATTTCTGGAAACTATATGCACTAAGCCATTTAGTGTTTTCCTGTGTTCAGGACGTATCAGGTTGTAAATTCTGAGATGAGGGAGCCTATTATTTTAGTTACTTGTGTATCCTTCGTTGGACACCACAAAAAATCATGAGCTGAGGAGTGTCCTCCTCTTCTTGGTAGCGTGTGCAAGTTCATTACTCTCTCTGTCCAATAACTGCTAGGTGTTCCCCATAAGGACCATGGCCAGTGAAAAAATATATCAGTCTTCTTGAAGGTTGGTAATAAGTTATGGTCATTCGTTCCCTTATGCACGGCAGAAATCCATACAGCCGTCATCCTTTGGTGAAGGTCATCCATTCTTCTTGCCACTCTTGCGTAACGTAGTTGTTAACTTCCGGTATAGTTGCAGCATATCGCCCCACTACTTGCCGCACTTGTTCATCTCTGCCCTTCTTGTGCCGCCCTAAGTATTGTGATCTTGTCAATAGATCATACACCGATTAGAAGCAGTAGAATCTGTGTTGTGGTCGCTCCGATCAATTTTTTTGTTACCATGATCTAGTTGATATGATATGCCTAGAAAGGTGCTCCGTATGCACGGATGGTATTGTATATTGCAAAAAGATAAGATTTTGCATGTGCTAGTGGTAATGTATATGTTGTTGTGCCAATTATCACTAATGTATTTTCATGAAATCCGTCTCCTCTGTTATATCAGCAATCTGCTTTGTGTTTTCCTTTTTTTTTTTTTTTCCTGTAACGTAATTTTCAGATATCTGGAGATTTCACAATTTTCACATTTTGAACCTTTTTGAGCTTCGCTGTATCGTACCATTTCTCCTGGGTGAATATCAGTAATGGAGACTTGATCTGAAGTCACCTTCTTCATTTCCCTTTAATAAACAGCAAAATGTCGTCGCCGTATGCCATCACTCTTTTAACTTCCGACAAGCCAGTAAGTTTCTCTAGGGCCGGTTCAAGATTGATGTTCCAGAGTTCCGGTCCAAGAATTGAACCTTTGTTATATTCTTTGAAATTTTGAGCATTTGATATTTAATGTTAGCTTTCTTATTTACGCAGAAATTCTTCAAAATATGGTGCCGGGACAGACTAGTTGTTTCAGAGACTTGAACAGGTGAGGCCACCAGGATATCGAACACACCCCCTATATCGACTAATATAGTGAGAAACTATTTCTCTTCCGAGCCAACACTCTCATGAGCAAGCGTACGTAAGATTGATTAATTGATTGATTTGCTTTATTGTACTTCTCTTTTTCTGCCACTTTTGGCAACTTTGCGAAGATGTAGGTGAGTGATGACATGATGAAATTGATGAATAGACACTTAAAAATATTCATGCGCATGCCGAGTTTCGAACCTCAGGTCTCTGGCGACGTAGCGCGATGTGCTAACCACTCCCCCAAAAGGGGCGGTAAGCGTACGTAAGGCATAATCCTTTAATTTGCCTGCCGTAAAAGCAAACTTGTCATCTGGTTGTCCTGTTAATTGTCTGTTTTCCTTAATACTCTTAGGCAGAAGTTTTCTTTGGGTTTTGCAAGCACGTTCAACAGGAATATTGTGCCTTACGATTTCACTTGAGTTTCATCCTTACATGGAATCTTTTAGATAACGATTACATCAGTGTCTTTCGATGATGTCATCAAGTGCTTTCTAACCAGCCATTCGTTAAATACATTGATCCGTCAAGCAATGCGAGATCCTTGTTTTGGCTTTTTGAAGAATTTCTGCAGGGATACCTTTTGGATCAAGGGTTGCTTTCTTTCTCATTCGGTTGATTGCCTGCACTACTTCCTCCATCACGAAAGGGAGAACGAACCTGTCATTTGGTTATTTACAATGAATTGTCTACAATTCGTGTCGTCCGGCGTGTCTGTTTCCTCATAGGCATCTGGCAGGAGCTTGTCCAACATATATTGGTCTGTCTCACTCAAAGTTTCGGTCATTGAATCATCGTCCCGTTCGAGTATTGTCGGTGTCTGAGCAATCTTAACCTCTTGAACTGCAAATTTATAGGGAAGGCCTCATTTGTCTCTTTAAAGCTGTTCTTCTACGTATTGTGACCAATGTTGTTGAATTGTCGTTGTTAGCTCTTTTTCAAAACCTTTCTTCCTTTTCTGCATTTGTTTAAATTGATTGTCCTATCAGCCGGTATTCTAGTGGGTTGATATAATATCATGTCCCTTTTCATTTGTAGAATTCGTAACAATCCCTAAGATTGTATGTTTATTTTATTAAGTCTCTCTGAACGCTTCATGTTGACCAGGGCATTCACTTGTTTTTCTCAGCTGTCTCAAGCCTCTTAGGCATGTTTACAATGCATTGTGTTGTGCCATGCAAACCTCCTGAGCATTCAGGAAACAGGTAATACTTCTGGTTATGGTGTCAGCGGTTTGCATGGTAGCCATTATATTAAACACACGATTCGGCGATTCGGCATTGAGGAAGAGCTCGATGGCCAGGGGATATAGAGGTGAGACAAGCTGGGAGGTGAGGGACTTTGGAGATTGAGTGGAGAGGGAGAAGGTGGTCAGCAAGGCAGTAGGTGAGGAGTAGAACAACGCTCTGGTCGACAAATAGGAGAGAAGCTTACAGAGGACTTCGCTATTTTCATTCAGCTAAAGACTTCAGATAGACAGGTAATTATCCTACACCCAGCCATGATACAGGTTCAACGGTTCGCAAAACCCAACGAGTGACCATTGTCTTTTCAGTAGTTTAATTCCTTTGTGTAATTTGTACCTTTCCCATGCCAAGCGATAACTCGTCATGTCAATGACGAGTGGTCTCATCAAGAGGATGAATGATGAGTAGTTTACATCACCCCATCAATTAACTGGTTAACCTTCTAGGTGCTCTTAAGATCCCACGAACTTTAAGGTTCGTTACGTGGTGGAGATTAGCGGGCCTTTTCATTTTTTTTTTTAGAAATGAAAAGAAATTATTAACCGGTTTAAAATTCAACCCCACCCCAAATTTCGTTACGTGGTGGAGATACGTGGGTCTTTTCATTTCTTACAGGAATGAAAAGAGTTTGTTAGCCAGTTTAAATTTAAACCCACCCCAATAGCTCGTTACGTGGTGGAGATTTGGGCTTCTCATCCATTTCCTCGGAAATGCGATGAGAAAATAGAATGTTATCTAGTAGAGGTTTCAACAATCAGTTTTAAATTTAACCCCACCCCAAATTTTGACACGTAGTAGAGTGCTAGTTCATTACCCATCCCAAACATTTTGCTCATTCGTTTAGTTTTTTTTAGTATGTCCTTGCCAAAATTAATTTTGAAAATACATAGGGCTTAACGTTTTTTGCATTAATGGGGGGGGAGAAGAATTTATATATGCCATGATAGATGTTTAGTCTAACATGAGGATGAATTCGATTAAATTTATCGACTTCAAGTTAGGGTCGGTAATCAGCAAAATGTAGAATGCGGAGGAACCTGCGCCCTAGCTCCGTCGCGGTTACCCACGTCGGGCTGGCGCTTTGGTATCAGGAGCGTCCGGCATTCCGCGTGGCGGAAGGTTCGATGTCGGATTTTAGGGAGGCCCATTTCATCAAAAATGTGGCCGGCCCAGGGACGTCCGTGGACGATTCCCTATCAATCTGCTCCTGGTAGCTCTGTGGTTCACTCACGAACCCGGTACCATGGCTACAACAAATTCCCACCTGGGAAATTTTACCATCCAGAATTTTAAATAAGGAATAAGGGAAAGGCATTTAGATTTGAAGATTTCTTGCATTGACAGTGATTTTAGAAATTTTTTTTACATGATCTTTTTTGGATACGAAAATTATTACAACGTTGGTTATGAGGATGCAGTAAGCTATAGTGAACAGTAAATGATTTTACCCTTAATATTTTAATTAATTAATAACGTGGATTACAAGTGGATTTTAAAGTTATTTATGAATGAGGAAAATAAATTAGTGCCACCGAGTCAGAGTCAATCAGCACTATGGTGCATTTTAACGAGTTATGGCACAGAGTATGCTTGTTTGAGTCAATATATTGTTATTATTATTATTATTAATTGAAATTTCTTAAAAGTTTAATTTAAATTTGGTTTGAAACCGACCGTAACTTGTAAAGGATTTAGAATGCCTACTGCTAAGACTTTTGCAACGAGGATATTACATTTTTATACATATATAGTTTTGGGAACGAATAAGGCCCCGAGGACCACTCATTTATATTCTTAATGACTGAAGTCTCCTAGCACCTCTTGAAGGGAGCTTGGATTAAGGAGACAGTCAAGTTTATACGAGATAGTCACTTGCCTTACATTACCTTAACTTACGCATACATTGCCTGAAAATTTTAATTCATGTTAATATGTAAACAAACGAAACGCTAATTATATTCCTCGACACGCTGTACAATTATGTCCGCTATTACGCCAGGCGTATATAGTTAGAGTGTCGTACCGTGATTTAGGGTATAAACCTCCTGATTCAATCAAAGTTCTAGTTGAGAAGTAATAGATGTATAAATAGGCTGCAGTGACGAGAGATGTCCGTACACAGGTAAGCAGTTGTGACGAGAATGAATCCGTACACAGATATACATATACTTATATGCTTTAAGCAAAGTTAGACACAGCCAACTTATTTTGAATAACTAGAAGAGAATTATGAGAGCATTACACGGCGTGGACGTTTCTCACATATTAACGAGATTTTTTTGTTAATATATATTTATATTTTTTTTCCCTGTCCGAAACATTGTTTCGTTTGACAGTTGAATATTTATCCTTAGCACGTTGTAGCTGCGAATGTTAAAAACCTTAAAATGCAGATTGTTTTAAAATCTTAAATATAAATATTGCAAGTTTGCTCCAAGTTACGGCATTTATTAAAGTGAAACAGGTCTAATATTTTAAATCCACTCGCATGACATAATAATAATTTATAATAAAATAGCACTAATAATATTAAAGATTAAAAGCAGACTTATTATTTAATAATGTGCTTTAGGCACAAAAGTTTTTTTTTGCAGTATGTGATAATACTAGCTCAGCGAATACATCACTAGAATTTTATAGTTACTCTTCAGAAGAAGGTATATGATTATATTAACAAAGTTTATTTTAAGCACCAGTTATGAGAATATTTATATTTTATGAATATGTAGAAGTCGACGTCAAGATTTTTTGCGCTCCAGTTACAAGTATTTTCCTTCGGATATTGGAGAGCTACCGATAATTCTGGAAATCCGTTCTGCCATCGCAGAATGATAATGATTAAGCCACAACGGTTTTAGTTTAAAGCTTTGCCACAATAATATGCTAAGCATATTTTAGAATGAGTAGAGAGAATTAAAGATTCTTCAAGTTTTAGTGATGTTAGTATTTTAATGCATTTAAAGATTGCATAAATAATAATAATTATTTTTATTTCAGGTAGTCACGAGTAAATCAGTCTCAATTTTTTCCTTTACCTTGTACCTCAGTACGGTTCGATTGATTTTAAGTATTTAAACATAAAGTTAACACCTGAAATTAAATAAGATAAGTTTGCAGTAAAATTTAAAAGAAGATAAGTTAAACAGTGCTAATACATTTAGAGAATAAATAAACTATAATCAATAAATATTACGCAGATAATTTGAGCCTAGAGTCAGAACTAATTAAAAGTTGAGTTAAAATATCTACTAATTAGACTAGGCAGGCTTAAAGTACGTGTTAGCTTTGAAGAACTGTTTGTTTTGATTGCCTAAGCAACATGAAAATCATTGCGATTTTAGCTATTTTAAACGGATTTCTTCCATACGTAAAAGCTTCTAATTTTATTTATCTGTTGATCAAGTCCTTTGACTATCCTTATAATATAATTACAATTTTATTATTAACAACATTTATTATTAGTATTTTTATAATTTTCATAATCTTTTATTTTCAATGTCAACGCAAGAAATCTATTACTTATGACCATGAGTGTACCAACGAATTACCGTTAAGCAAACTTAATAATGATTCACCGTCCATTGATCAGATTTACGACGATGTTGCACCGATTGTTGAAGTGGTACCATTAAAAACGAGTAACCCGCAAATTCCCCTACCCCTGCCTCAGTCCATTATTATTCAACCTAGGGTACAACTAGAAGTTCAAGATGTATCTATAAATATTTTAGTCACTAAAGACGACAGTATAGATTTGCCGAAGAATATTTATCCGTAAAAGATAGAGTTCAGAAAGTTGCCGTAAGCAAGGGTCCTAATTTTGTTCAAAACAGTCGCAAAATGGAAAGTGAATTGCCTATTTCACACTGTGTTCAGCCAGTTGTAAAAGTTAAAGAGTTACTTGCGAATGAGTCACCAGTAAAAGTCGAGAAAGTTTCAAGTGTTACTTTAAAAGCAGAAAGTAAGCCAAATTCTCAGGTTCTCGAACCTGTTGTATCGTTCAAAGACCATATTTTTTACGACTTCACGTTCGCCTAGAATTTTTATATTCATTACGATTCAAATTTTAAGTATAATTCACTTTTTAGGTTTAAGTATACTTTATGCAAGGTTTATTAGTCATTTATTTTGCTAGCAGCTTCCCAAGTTTTGTTATTGTACGAGCACGGAAGTGTTCAAGTAAACACGCTGTCGCAATCTCAACGAAGTTTTCTCTCTTTCCATCCCATCTATGATGTAATTTTAAAAATCCTTGACTTCATTTCGAATTCTCGCAGCTCTTACTAAACCTTGTTCATAGTAATTTAAAGTTTTATAAACATTCACGCGTCACTTAGCGCGTCAGCGAATCATCGCCCTTCATTTTTGCCCTCCACTTCTCCGACGGCATCCCGAACGTACCCGAAGATGTCGCCCGAACACACCGGCAAGCGAGCCTCCGAGTTTTCTTGCAGTCGCTGTAGAGAAATTAGTTCAGTCCTTCCAAGTGACTACGAAAATGCAAACTTTGCATAATTTAGAATGTCTGGTGTTAGCGAATTCCTTTTTCCGAACGGAAGCTCTCCCGAGTATTTTGAACACGCTGGAAGCTCAGAAAACACTTAGCATAGATTTTCTCGAACCAGTGGCGTTCGTTCATTAAAATTTTATGGGAACAGTTTAGCTAAGCATATAGCCATCAGAATTTGATTTTCACGATAGAACTTCATGTCAACAATGTTAGGGATAATTTTTGTTACATAGATAAATCTAGCCGTAAAACGTCGCATTTATGCACTTCAGGTTAATCAGGACCATTAATTTTACAAAGGAACAACAAGATGATTCTTTTTGCGTTTTTCTTGCAAAATTTTCCCGTTTTTCATAGAGATACTTATAGTAAGTAAATTTTTTGGGAAATCGACGTACATTTGGTTTAAATCAGGATAAAGTCAAACGAAATTTCGATAAAATCAGGGAAATGTTACAAAAGGGCAATTTTTAGCACTTTATGCACATAGAGTAATCAAAATTGTTAGCAACATGCCAAGGATAAGCCTCGGTGATTGGCACAGGCATGTGCAGCAAAAGTCGCCACGGCATCGTTAGCCTTTCCAAATTTAAACAGTGTGGTTTACCACAAATGTTATAATTTGAGAAATTATTATTATTATTATTATTATTTATTATTAGGAAATTTAGCTCACTTACCCAATTTGCACCTTATTCGACAATGCAGAAATGAAATTCATTACTTCTTACTGATTAACTTCATGTTAATGTTAGTACAGTAGGTAATAACTATTAATTTGTATTTATATTGTAATATATAGCATAACTATTCTCTATCTATTTTGTTTAAACATACCTAAGGGATTGACACACCATTCTTATGTGGGTCAAGTATACTTTTCCGCGGCGGGTCTGTTTACAAGACCAAGTGATTTGAAGTATACGGCCGACTCGAGAAGTTTTGAGTGGATAAATTTCTTTTGTTGAAAGGAAATTTGGAATTGAGAAAGTTTTTTATTATTTTTATTGTGTTTAAAATTTGAATATCACTCTTTTAATTCCCTGATGCTATATTTTGTTACCACCTGGAGTTTCAACGAAACTCAGAAGTAGCATTTACTGAAATTCTGTCTTATATTGCATATTAATGAACCACGGCAAATTGCACCAGCCTATTGTTTATTAGGAGGCCATTAGAGGCTTGCCAAAGCAACCTTTTAGCACTCTAATAGCTTGCTTTGCGCAACTCACATTTTATATATTTATTTTAAGGGTTCACAACATAATTTATTTTATAATTTTCAACAGAATTTAGAACATGCTTGCAACACTTACCTTTGTTTATTAATTTTACATTTTGTAATTTTGAAGTGAAGTCTATTACTGACAATAAATTATTTCAGTTTATCAGAACACGTAATGGTATTTTAATATCAGGTTCAGGTCAATTTATTGTTATTCAAAATTTAAATAATAATTTGAACACCCACAGATCTATTCAGCTTAAGGAATGGCAATCTATATTTTTTAATTATCAGGATTTTTCGCAGATTATTGTGGATCAACAAATTTTACATACAAGAATTTTAGCTTTTGAACAGGTAAAAATGAAAGAAATTGAATTATTACTTAATATCCCCAAGAATTTATCTGATTTCACTATTCCTCAATGGACTCCGCTTGAACTTGCTTTAAAGCAACTTAATCAATCGATTAGTAAGGGCATCTCATTTCAGGAATTAGTCCTAAACCCTTTGCTCATGTCTATATTAGTTTTTGTTATTTGGAATGTTTTACTAACCGCAACGCTAGGATATTATTTCTATAAGCAATATCAGCTTTCTAATCAGGTTCACTCAGAGCAGCTCAGTAATAATTAATAGTTTAAGGCAACACATTAATCATGGACATTAATATTTTAATTACGGTTGGATATTTTATTTCAATTTTCCTTATTTATTTTCAAAGAGTTATGGCAATTATTTTATCTATTTATTTAATTTATTTCATTTTGATGAGACAATTTAATTTGATTTTAAAGAAAAGGCAATGGAAATAAGTTGGTATTGTGTACTTGCATGAACATGACTTATACATTTCCTATCCTTCACTATTTCCTTTCTTTGTCATAATTTTCCCTTTATTCAACCTAACCTGTCTATACGGAACGCCATGGACAAGCAATGCCTACACCATCCATGGGCATTTTTCATGACGGACATCCGCAGGCAGTCTACTATTACCAGGCAGAAAGACTTATTACCATTCTACGAGGGAGACATGCAGGCATTTTAAGTACTATTTCAAGGAGAGACTCGTCACAACCAATTTGAGGGAGACATGCAGACATTTCTAATTATTACTACACGGAGACTACCTTTTACAGGAAGGATGTATTTGACCAGGAATTTCCAGTATAGCAGACTATACACTATCAACGACACCTAGTGATGGAGCTAGATAAAATTTCCCTCCTCACTGTTTGCAGTTCGAAAAACAACTTTTCCCCATTTTCCAAGTTCTACGGGTAATTTACCACATTTTTTACATTGCTCCAATGCAGTCAAGACGACAAGCAATCCAAAAAGAAGAAGAAGCAGAGAAAACATACATGCTACAAGCAGCAGTTTCGGTCACAAACAATAATTACAGAATTGTGGTTCGAATTGTGCTACAGTGTTTTTCCACACATACACATGCGAGCTCCTATCATGTGTATTTATTTGGTCATTTAACATGCATTATGGGAATCAATACTTTTCCATAGCCCTTATACACATCTTCAGTTTCGTGCCATGCATCATAACCAGTTTTATATGCATTCAAGTTTACATTATACTACAAGGAAGCGACAAGCGCCAGTGGTGTCAATTGACCAGTGCTAGCTTTAACTAGTGCATAATTTTTTTTAAGAAGAAGCTTTTACAATGGATATCCAATTGAACATGCAAGCAATAACAAGCATAACTACAGCACTTTCGAACATTTTAGAAAGCATGCTTTAGTGCCAATGTTTTATGAATATGTTTATCCCAAGCAGTAATTTTTTTTCACCAATATGGAATATCAAAAGCGACACATTTGTTCGCAGAACATTTTTGATATTTATAATTCGAGAAAACAGTTTTGGACACTTGCAAGATTTTTTTTGTGTTTTTGTGCAGTTATATATCAATATGTTACAAGGCTATATAAATCCAAGGCTATACTACAGTGTATATATATTTACATAAGTGAGAAAACTGAACGCTATATTTACGTTTTTACCAGCGACAGTTTTCAGTGTAACTAATTATATGCATTGAATATTGTATTATAATACATTGGAATGTGCAACATAGGCGTGCAAGTTCATATATTCAACGACGTTAGGAGTGCAGTGGCTACGTAGTTAGCAAAACGTATTACACAGGCTTTAACACAGACAAAACATTGAGATATATATATTGTGTCAATATTTTACATGCCTATTTAGGACGAATGTGACTATTCACATTTTATAGACTTACGTGTGTACCCTTGTCAGGGTTTGTAGCGTATTTACGGGCTCCAATTTTAAGAAACAGTGGGAGCTATGTTTTGTTTTGCGAAGACGCTCCAGCCATTTGCCTCGCTGGGCGACACAGAGTAGAAACCGCTTGGCTAGACATCACAGACTATTGACTAAGTGATCACGCAACGAGCAATTTTACATAATAAAATTTTACGTACAAACAAATGTGGTATACTGAGAGTTGTATTGCTTAACTACACGAACTCTTGTGATTTCTAGTCTTATAATATTACATATTATTGTTTTTTACATCGTATAAACATACGAATTTGTTAATATTAATGGTATTATTCATTATGATGTTTAGGGAATGGAATTTTTTTAGCGATTAGGACAATTAGTGATAGTTATCTTCGGTGGATTTTATTTTGTATATTTGGTTTTTTAAGAAAATATATGGAATTGGCGCACCTGGGTCATGTCAAGCTTTGCGATTTGACTTTTAAATTTTCAATGGGGAAAATTTTTCTCCGCCGGGGCGAACGTAACGATCCCTAAGCTTGTATGTTTATTTTATTAAGTCTCTCTGAACGCTTCATGTTGACCAGGGCATTCACTTGTTTTTCTCAGCTGTCTCAAGCCTCTTAGGCATGTTTACAATGCATTGTGTTGTGCCATGCAAACCTCCTGAGCATTCAGGAAACAGGTAATACTTCTGGTTATGGTGTCAGCGGTTTGCATGGTAGCCATTATATTAAACACACGATTCGGCGATTCGGCATTGAGGAAGAGCTCGATGGCCAGGGGATATAGAGGTGAGACAAGCTGGGAGGTGAGGGACTTTGGAGATTGAGTGGAGAGGGAGAAGGTGGTCAGCAAGGCAGTAGGTGAGGAGTAGAACAACGCTCTGGTCGACAAATAGGAGAGAAGCTTACAGAGGACTTCGCTATTTTCATTCAGCTAAAGACTTCAGATAGACAGGTAATTATCCTACACCCAGCCATGATACAGGTTCAACGGTTCGCAAAACCCAACGAGTGACCAATGTCTTTTCAGTAGTTTAATTCCTTTGTGTAATTTGTACCTTTCCCATGCCAAGCGATAACTCGTCATGTCAATGACGAGTGGTCTCATCAAGAGGATGAATGATGAGTAGTTTACATCACCCCATCAATTAACTGGTTAAACTTCTAGGTGCTCTTAGGATCCCACGAACTTTAAGGTTCGTTACGAATTATGTTAATTAAACCTTATGACAAGAGACTTGTGTTTCTTATTGATAAAACTGTTGGTACTGGCTCCCGTATGGCATTTGTTATGTTTTGTGTCAGTTCGTCAGTCAAAGTTTCTATCGATTTAACTTAACTTAATTCCTGTTGTTCCCTGTGGAACATAGGGCATCAACAAAGCATCTCCACCTGGTCCTACTGACGGCAATTCTCTTCACTGCATTCCAGCTCTTTCCTTCCTCCAAGGCCTCAGCGTGAACAGATCTTCGCCACGTCTGTCTAGGCCTCCCTCTTTTCCTTCTTCCCTGCGGGTTCCAGTCTAGTGCCTCTCTCTCAACAGCCTCATTTTCCTTCCTCAACGTATGCCCTATCCAATTCCATTTTCGCCGCTTTATTTGTATGGACACCTCGGTTTCTCCAGATTTTCTCCAAAATTCTTGATTTTGAATCACTTCTGGCCAAAAGATATTCAAAATTTTTCTCAGGCAGCGATTGATGAAGGTCTGTAATTTAGAGGTAATCGTATTTGTTACTTTCCATGTCTCAAACCCATACAACAGTACAGACTTAATATTACTTCGAAAAATACGAAGTTTGGTCTTCATAGATATCTTCTTGTTTTTCCATACTGGATAGAGCCTCACAAAGGTGCCATTTGCTTTTTGGATTCGTTGAGAAACATCCTGTGCCACCCCTCCGTCTTTTGCCACCACACTACCCAGGTACGTAAAGTTGTACACATTTTCAATAATCTCTTCACCAATATTAAACGGGTCTGTTTTTGTGGAGTTAATCCTCAGTGCCTTGGTCTTCTTGGAATTAATCACAAGTCCTGCTTTTTTTGCACTTTCTATCAGATCTGCTAGTTTTGTTTGCATATCACCATGTGCTTCAGATAAGAAGCACAAATCGTCTGCAAAATCAAGGTCTTCTAGTCTGTTATTCAATCCCCATTGGATACCACGTCTTTTCCCTCCTATTACATTTCGCATCACTGCATCGATCACGATCAGGAACATTGTAGGTGATAATATACAACCTTGCCTCACTCCAGACTGCACATCTATTGGTTCAGATACACGGCCTTCATGTATAACTCTACATGTATAATCACGATAAGTTTCTCGCATAAGATCAAGGATTTTTGTGGGCACTCCATATCGTTTCACTTCCTTCCACATTGCATTTCTGTTGACCGAGTCAAATGCTTTCTCGAAGTCAACGAAAACTGTATAGAGACGAGATGACCATTCTATACATTGTTCCAAAATTATCCGCAAGGTGTTAATTTGATCAATAGAGGAGCGATTTGGTCGAAACCCTGCCTGTTCTCTTCTGAGTCTCAAGTTAACATGCTCCTTAATTCTGTTTAGGATAACTCTAGTGAAGATCTTACTCGGAATGGAGAGAAGTGCTATACCTCTCCAGTTGTCACACTTTGATGTATCCCCTTTTTTCGGTAGCTTCACCAACAGGCCACTCCTCCAGTCCTTAGGCATCACTCCCTCTATCCATATCTTCTCAAGTAAGGGCTGCAACATATTTGCTGTGGTGTTTATATCACTTTTCAGCACTTCCGGTGGTATGTTGTCGACACCAGCTGCTTTACAATTACGTACCTCTCTCAGAGCCTGTTTAATCTCTCCTACTGTTGGAACATCCGTCCTAATTCTTACACTGGGGCCAACATCACCATCATTATCATCTTCCTCTTCCCCCTGGTCTATCCGAGCATCCACAGAGCGATTAAGGGTTGTAGAGAAGTGCTCCTTCCAACGTTTCAGTTGGTCCTCAATATTCGTAAGGAGGGTACCATCTTTACTTCTCACTGGTCGATTTCTCTGCATCTGTTTCCTTGACAGAACTTTTGTGATGTTGTATAGTTCTTTAAGATTCCTCTTTTTTGCTGCTTCCTCCGCCTGCTGAGACAGATTGTCTAGCCAATTTCTTTGATCCCTACGAACACTACTCTTTACTTCTCGATCCTTCTCTGTATACTTTGTTTGCAATTCTGCCTTCCTTGCCCTTGTCCTGCTTGAGTTCATTGCCTCCTTAATTACTTTTCGCTCATTAATCCTTTCCCAGGTCTGCTGAGACATCCAATCTTTTTTCCTCCTATCCTTGAAGCCCAGAACCTTTTCACTTACTTCTGCGAAGGCAGATCGATTTTTTGTCCATTCTCTTTCAATTGTTTCATTCTGCTCACTTTCATCGGTCAATACTTGGAACCGATTTCTCAGTTCAATCCTGAAGGTTTCCTAGAGATTCTTATCCTTCAACTTACTAACATCATACCGCTTCCTTGCCTGTTCCATTCTCTTCTTCTGAGCTTGGATTTTCATTTTAAAGTTAGCCACTACCAAATGATGATCACTCCCAATGTCCTCACCTCTCTTGTTTCTTACATCCTGTAGCGAACGTCGCCACCTCCGTCCAATTGCCACGTGGTCTATCTGGTTTTCTGTTCTATGGTCTGGTGATACCCATGTTACCTTATGGCATTTTTTGTGAGGAAATATAGTACCACCAATAACTAATTCATGGCTAGCACAAAAGTCCACAAAAAGTTGTCCATTCTCATTTCGCTCTCCTAAACCATGTTTACCAATGACATGTTCAAGGCCTTCGTTGTCCTGCCCAAGCTTTGCGTTTAAATCTCCTCCAATTATTATGATATTCTTCCTTTTTTTGCTTCTTTATTGTTTCATTGAGCTGCCTATAAAACTCTTGTTTATCTTCAGGCTCTGCTACTTCTGTGGGTGCATAACACTGGATCATAACGATGTTTCTGATATTTGTTTTGAAATGTGCCACAATTATCCTCGCAGACACTGGATACCATTGAATAAGGCTCCTTTTTGCTTCCTTGTCCATCAATATACCCACACCATCACGGCTCACACCTTCACCCTCAGGTCTTCCAGAATATATGAATGTAACTCCTTCATGGGTATTTACCTCTCCAAACTCTGGCCATCTGACTTCACTTATACCTAGGATGCTCAGACAATAGCTTTACATGCAGGCCACTGCCTGCCGTAGTTTTCCACTCTCCCGCAGGGTTCTTACATTCCATATTGCAATTCTCGTTGTCCTTTTCAGGCCAAATGTCGTCGTCTTAGAATCAGTTCGGCTTCCTCTTGTTGATGTTTCTTTAATAGTGTGATTTAAAGTGTGCGGGTTATTGGCCCACAGCACCCGATCTTGGTGATGGGGCTGCCACCTGAGCCTCCAAGCAGGCTAATTTTCTGTCGGGGTATTTTCCCCTAGTCTCTTAGGATCCCTCCTCCACAAGAAAGTGGCTTTTTCTCATATTTATACTCAATGAGAATGAGTGCCTTTTCCGCCAGCTATGCCGTTCCAAAGTTCTCCTTCTCCGCCATAGTTGCCGTTGAGGTCTTCACCGTAACCCTGGCAAGGGACCCTTACAAGGTACTACCAGCCGGTGCCAGCTGGCCCAAGGTTTTTTAAGAAGAGGTGTTACTCCTCCTGATTCCTGGTTCTTCCGCCTCCTTCGCCGTTGAGATGGCCATCCATCTTCTTCCGCCATTGGAGCCGTTGACCAGTAGGTTGCTTCTTAGTCTGACCCTTTACCACTAGCCTGCCCAGCATGGGAGACCCTACCAGTAGCTATGCTACCGCTGATATAGCCTAGTGGATCATCAGAGTACGCAAGCCCCACCACCAACTACAAGGTCATGCAACCACTAGGTGGGGGTCTATCGATTTGGTACGGTCTATTTGTCTTGGCCTTCGTAATGAGTCAATCAACATGCCTATGTCAAGACTCTTCTAGTCGTATGTTCTTCTTCTGCCTGGTGTTGAAGGTATTCATTTGTGCATGATGAACTTTAATAAGTCATGGTCACTTGCAGTGTTTAGATCATGCACCTTCCAGTTATGTATGTCATTGAAGCCCCTTGTGTTCGCCAGGTTAACATCTATATTGCTAGACGCACCCGCTGAACCTCAGTACGATTCTGGGTTTCCCGGTTGGTATATTATCTGCAGGTTGTGTTCCGATATGAATTCTTCTAGCTGTTCTACTCTGCCATCGTAATCGTTCCCATGCTACCATGGGGAGGAGGAGTTCGAGTCAACGATTTTCTTGTTGGGGTACGCATTGATGATTCTGACAATTTTAACATGGTATGTGTCTATGTCGTGTGTAAACTGAAAATACACGTTCGCCAACTCACAGGAAGCACCTTTTCTGAAAATTTGTGTAGAGTTAATGTGATTGCAACAGAATTGCACGGTTTTCATTGTGGGTATTGTGCGTTTGAAAACAACCGTGGACGCCATGGTTTACTCATTTTTCTGTATTATTGTGGCTGTTTGAGGCATGTGTAATATTTTTTTCTGCAAGTGCATGGCTCATATATGGTGACGATGGCAAAGTTTTCTTCCGTTTATATGCGTAACGCGTAAGCTATTGTTAATCATGGTTTTCTGAATTGAAGATAGCATTGTGGCCATTATTTCTGAACAAAAATCTCCACCCTCCAATGGGCCCTGACAAACTTAGAGTAAACTTCCTCCAGATTTAGCGACTCACCCCTGCGGTCAAAGGTCTCGGTGAATAGGGTATGTAGATCATACGCGTCCGTTTGGAGATTTATGGTTCTTAGAGCGATCCTGTCGACCGCCTCAGGGATCAAGAAGGACATTGATTTTCCTCTTTCATGTTGCTTCTTACCAGGACCCTGAGTGCAGTGATTAGACAGCCTTGACTGCTTCAGGATAATCTCAACGTTTTTGTATATCTTATCTGGAAAATTGATACTTATCTTTTATATTTGGGATCCTTCGTGCACGTCTCAGCATCCGAACCAAAGTCGAGTGGCATGTACATGTTGCTGACCCATAATATACCATGGTGGGGGGAGGTATTTTTTTCATTGACTGATTTATGTGATTCACTGTGGGATAAAAACATGTCAACTGACTGAATAAAATGCGGGGTGAACAGGGAGTAGGCACTGTTGAACTCAAATGGGACAGATTTCGGGTTAAGGATTGACTATTCTGTTTTTGTTGTTTCGTATTTCATTCTCCAGTATTCTTCCACTCTTCTTGCACTCCTCTTCCTCCTAATAGGTGGAATGTGCTTCCTTCTCCATTTGATCCTATTGTCCATAATCGGTTCTCAATACTAGGCGTCCCCGCATTATATTTTGTGTTTGACACTCCCTTGTGTCCAATTTTTTTTCGGAAATGCAAGTTGTTGCTTTGTTTAGATTTGGGCAGTTCTATTTCTCATGTACATCATCACTACAGTCCGAGCAAGGCTGATTTATTTTGCTGTTTTTCAATACTTGCACATATTCTTGAAATTTTAAGCATCTGAGTAAATCTATATAGCTCTAATGTTTAATGAGAGAAAAGAACCGAACATTGTTTTAACGTTTAGGGCGAAAATTTCATCGTACATTTCAGTGGTCGTTTTATTTGATGGTGCATCATAAATTATTATTCTCTCTGGGCGTTCTCACTTTCATTTTCTGTCTTTTGAACTCAAGGTTCTTCATGAGTCTCTCTGTCTCTTCCATCGAGGTAGTTTCGACGATCATGGTACTTCTAATTCTTGATTTTATTGTTTTCTGTAATCAGATTTACAGATTTTGTGAAGGCTTCCTAAAATTATTTCACTGTTTTCTTGTTCTCTTTATCTGTGAAGAACAACGTATACATTTTTGAGTCAGCTGTTTCTTGAATCTTAATCTGCTTTGGATTTGGTGTAGTCGAAAGGAATTGCGAGTACGTTGGCTGTTGGTTTTGTGTTGTTGGTGGAGTATAGTCTGCTTTGGTTTTATATAGTATTTTATTTACCGCCGTCAAGGTCTTCTTCTCTTCGTCGACCTTCTAATATAACATCGCAAGCAATTTAAGCAAATTTATGATTTTATTAACTTTCCGAAAAAGGTAAAATTTGACCTGCCACCCATTTTATTTAAAACACCAAATATCTGAAGTATTAATTCAAATAGTAAAGTTTAACCGGAAATTAAGGCTGATAAGATCATAATGTTTTAGGTTTTGTTGAAGAAAATTAGTACTTTCCTGAAATTTTTACAGTTCTCTTTGTTACACCAATCATTAATTTTTGTCAAAAGTGCAGAAAAGCGACAGAAAATAAGAAGAATACAAGCACAAGCAGAGATCAATGTTGTTAGATGAAATTCAGCGTGATGAAGAATTTAAATTAATGATTGTAATATTAATTAAATATATCAATTAGTATTATTACGAATTCGTTAATAATCTATAAATAGTACACAGAGATATATGTTAATATACCATGGTGGTACCTACGTAACGGGAATTTGTTTACCCTAGGAGGCTGGGACTTTAAAGGTGAATATTACATAGCTGCTTTTTAAAGTGGTGCCGTGAAACACTGCAAAATATTTGCAATTTCCAATTATAATCCTTGATTTAATACTTGTTGAAGGTCAAAGATCAGGTGGGTTTATTCACCACTTTACCTTTTCCTAAGTTCTTCACTACTTTCTTCATTCTTTTTTGGATTTCTCAAAACTTCGGGTGAGGCTATAGCATCATGAGCTACTCATTCCTCGTGTACGTCAGTGCTTGGTGGTTCATGATACCTTTTTTAATATAGGTCCAACGTGATTATTTCTTGCCTTAATTTGTCATTTAAGCGGTGTTTCAAATTAAGAAGCTCTTATTTTTTCTTCTCTTGTTAAAAGTAATACTTAGATTCTTGATAATCATTTGTGTATTTTCAAATCTGTTTGCATGTGCTTGTTTGTGTGTAATTTGCAGTGCAGAATGTTTTGAAATGTATCATAACTTTCACCATTACAGCGAACGAGATTCACGTACTAGCAAGAAAAAAGATAAAAGTTATCAGGATGGCTTATACAAAACAATTCCTCTGGACGCACGTGGATCTTTAAGATTTTCAGTGACACGGCAATCCGATGTAAGTAATTAGTCATTCCACGATAGATCGACCAGGGAATCCAGGTCATGTTTTTTGATTTGGATGCAATTAAGCACCAAGGTTCAATCATGTCTGGAAGGCTTGTATTCCAAATATTACTTTCCTCAGATAAATTGTTCTAGAGTTATAGCCTGTGGAAGACGGTGGTGTGCAACAGAAAATGTGACCCAAACCTGAGAAATGAGCCTAAGAGCTAACTTTGGAACTATTCATCATATCCTAGTGATATTTAAGCACCAAACAAACCTCTCACCAAGAAAAACGTGTATATCATCAAAGTACGCTAAACTGGTTTACGTTAGCAAATGAAATATATCAAACATGCTTCATAAATCCTTACTGGTCAAAAAATGCATACTTTGTGATCCTGCTGTTAAAAGTGTAATCCAACCAGGAAGATTTTTGGAGTAACCCTGATGAGAGCTCAGTATTATGTCGTCACACATTATGTCGTCTCCATATATATCACCCGATACATATTATAGTGTGTGGTTGAATATGAAAGAAATTGAAAAAAAACACCAAAAAATTGTGAATTTTTTTAAATAGTAGAGCACCAAAAAGACAAGAGATATCCGAGCCAAGATGAACACACAACATAATTAGTCTTTCCTCCATATTGTGTCAACTTGTTATTACAAGGCGCTAGTACTCAGTAAGTTAGACCCTTAAATTCTCAGCGCGTTTTCAGTGGGGAGTTTGAAATTGGGCTAGGGTTTAAATGGAGATTCCGTAACTAGGAATCCTAGAGCAAAAAATATTTCTTGTTACTGTTCGTACTGTCTCAGCTACACGCCTATTTTTGAAAAAAATCCAATGTACACTACCAAAATAGAAGAATAAGAAGAACATGGCGTAATTTAATAATCTTATTTTTTCTATACAAAATTTGAATTTCGTCGGGATCCCACGTAAGCAACGCCAGGACGTGAGGGTCCAAAACAGTTCCTGCGTTTTGCCTGATATCTATTAAATTCTCGTAGCAAGAATTGTGCAATTACTGATGGTACTCTCGTAGTAGAGAAATATTTTTTTTCATATTAAGTCGTGCTTTGAAACGGGATATTTAAAATTCCAAAAATTGTTATCTCGGAAACTATGAATCCTAGAGTAAAAACACAGATAAAGATATATGAGTAAAAGTAGTTGACTGTTTCTCTAGACATGTCCGTTTGATACAAGAATCTATTTGTGCCAAATTTAAGCTATATTTTCATATCTTCTGGTGGATTTAGCTAATTTCTAGTTGTAACAAATTGTCTAACCATTCTACGATTTCTAAACCCTCGTACAAGGTTGATTAACATTGTTGAAATATTTGGTTTGGATATATTCTACTCCAAGGGTCAAGTGACAATCTGTTCACTGGTTAAGAGTGTATTTAATTTTGCTCCAAACAGGTGACTAGTCTTGTTGGAGAAAAATGTTTTTCTACCTAACATAGTTCCTTAGTTATAATAAAAAACTAGTATATTTGCTTCTACTTAATGTTATTCATTAGATATGAAAAAACTGACAATTTATTTACCAATAAAGAAAATGGACACTACTTGTAACACACCCTGTCTTTTATCCTCATCCGTTGTGAGTTATTATATAAAATAAAATAGACAATACTTTTGCTGAGAGTCAACTTAGGAAAAATGAATATGACTTTTGGGACATACTCTTTGTTCTGACGTATGAATCATCTACATGCACATGTATTAATCTAGTCTGGAATTTTCTTGAAAACAACATACAATGTTTGTCTGGTAGTGTTAAATAACTCATGTACTCATACAATAGGATAATGTCATGTGTTATCTTGTTTGTGACAATTAAGTGGCTTTTATGTTATCTGCTAGTTTTCCCCCTACTTGGCATTAGTAGATTTTAATCCTACCTGCGTGATCTTTAATACAAAGTGGGAATGAAGGCATGAACTTTTTGAGTTCAAGGTGATTGTTAATGGTAATAGTTATTTGGTCTGAGATATGAATTACCTGTGCGTGCTTCCTGGTATTTCTAAGAAATGCTTAAGAATGAATAATATAAACAAGAGTATAATTCTTGAATGTTTGGCTTGGGAATATTCTACCCTAAGGTCACTTGACTCTGTTGATTGGTAAGATATATGTATATATATTAGTATGCTCCTTCCCTCCCCTCTCCTTCACACTTGCAGATTTTGAGAATTGGAACTTATACTTGTAAGTGAAATTCGGGAATATAACGAAAACTAAACTAGTTCGGGAATGCACCGTCAGAGTCACATGACCACCTGCTGATTGGTTGAAATCATATATAATTATATATATATATATATATATATATGTGTGTGTGTGTGTGTGTGTGTGTGTGTGTGTGTGTGTGTTTATATATGTATAGTTATGAGTATGCGTTTGATGTAAATTCTATTAATACCCAAAACATTTTATTATTCTTGATATTATATGCATAAAATTTGTTTTTCTAGCAATATATATATATACAAATAGCTGGTCTAGATACCCTGGCACTGTGGGACTATGGAAACTAATCACCAAGAAATACCCCAAAGATTTAACAGATGAAGATTAGCAGAGTTACTGAGAAATTTTGATACTGTCTGATGCTCTATACCCAAACAATGATGCTAGTCAGGAAAGAGTTAAATCTAGCAAGAATTTGATTTAGTTTATATGGAACCAACTTAAACTGTTAGTGGCATTATACACTACAATGCTCTAACCAAAGAGTTTGCGTGGGTGGATTATGTGAGAAAACTCATAGATAGATTATTGAGTATTATAGGAGAAGAAAATGCTGGCAACAAAAAATTCCATAATGACAAAATAGGCATTACGGATATAATTAGTGCAAATCTAGCCAATTTTATTGTAAATGAGAGTAAAGGCATAGGATACTTAATTAAAATTATTAATACTCTACCTCCTAAATTCTGGAAAGGTCAGGGTTTAGTTAATGACATTATTAACAAACATCTTTTCGAAATGAACTCACGTAGTTACAAATACTATGGGCCAGGGACTAAACTAGAACAAGGACTGGAGAAAGGACACAAGGGAATGTATCCTTCGGATACAGCTTGTAAAGACCATTACATTGCCTACAATACTCATACTAATCTTAGTGCTCGTCATAAGGCAGATCAAAAATTGGAGCAAGCAGAATTTGGAAGACTAATCAGCAAAGATGCTTCAATAGGTGAAAAATAGCAGCATTGGGTACAACCATTTTCATGAATACAAGACAGAAATTAGGGTGGGGTCTATAATGCTAAATATATATATATATATATATATATATATATATATATATATATATATATGAATACATTTCGTTATGAAACCTAGAGGTATTGCATGCCAAGTACCTTTTTAAGATCAAAATCTCTAGGATTCCTAGACAGTCTCCTCACCGAAGTACAAAAACAGAAGAAAAATCTTATTTCAGTGAGGGTCATGGAATGAAATTAACTCTTAGTACACCTCAGTTGAAAATATTGCAGAGTTCCAGTAAAATCAAACACTAGTGGATTCATATTCAGTATTCCAGCTATTTTAGCAGCTCTAGGTGCTATGGGTAGTTTAGCAGGAGGTAGTATTGCTATAGTAAAACAGTTATTGACGCAAGGAAGAATAAAGCTGAACTAGAATAGCAATACTTCAAAATTTGGCAATGGAGAAAAAAGGCAAGGGTATTAATGCTTTGGGAAAATATTTTTTTAAAAATAGAAATACTCTCCAAATTTGATACTGAAAATTTTATTGAATTTCTGGGAATTCAACACTTCAGAGGTGTTTTCATGTCAGATTCTCTACATATCAATAGACCATATAAAAAAGAGTGGTGTAGTCAATTTGTATAGTTTCAAAAATCAAGGCACCCACTGGATCTGTTACTACAAACAAATTTTCGTTTTTGAATCTTTTGGTTGCATACCTCCATTAGGTTTAGTTAGTTATCTCAATACTCCTAATATCTAATATAGTTACTAGTCTATCCAGGGTCTTGAGTATGTAAATTGTAGCCACCTATGTGTTTCAATGCTTGCCTTTTTATACCACATAAATAATTCATTAATTGAAGATTTTCAGAAAGCTCTGTTGCATATAAAGCATCATGGGAGTATCCCATTTCACTAGTGACACTTCAATACTAAAACTCAGCTTACAATTATCTATCCTAAATCTATAGGTCTTCGTGCTTTTTACAGTATGTATCTTATTCCCAATATCACATAACACAATAATATGGTTGCAGTGGGAAATGAAAATAATATTATTACTCCTTGTCAGTATGATCTATCAACATCACATCATCTGCCTAGAGGAGTGTTATTATCACAATAATCTGTTACACATAGAGTGTAATTAGTTTCTGCAACTTAAACAGTTGATCTGGGTACACTTCGAAAAATACTAGGTTTTGAGAATAATACAAAAATTTGAGCATTCCACCAAACACATAGGTGAAAATATTCCTAATTCTTGGCCATAGAGATTTTGAATATTCATTGTAATGTACATGAAGGAATGATTATAATTCTGATGGCAACATAGGTAGTCACAAACAAACTGGAATCATAGCAACTTTCAAACTAAATTCGAGTTCATGGAGCCTATCATCTACACACCCTCCTCACCTATCTATTTTCTAGTATCCCACAATCGTATAGACCACATAGTGTTAGTAGTAACGAACGAAAAAGGTGAAATAGTAGATTTTGCTGGTGCCTCCACAACACCAATCATTGAAATTAATATATAAAATAACAATTAACATGGAGCATATTGATAGTTATGAATTACAATCTTTTCCTCCCAACCGACGTACCTTTGATAATCTCAATGAACCAAATCGTGAAATTGAATTTGATCTGTACCTGGTTGACAGTTTTGTTACATCCTCACAAGGCTGACTTGTATATTAAATATGAAGTAATAAAAAATGAAATAATGAAGCATCTCCCTGGTGCAAAAATAAAACTAGTATATCATTTTAAACCATAAACTCCGAGACGCACATTTACTTTTCTTTCGATTTTGGAGCATGCTGCGACTCAAGCAAAGTTAAAAGATACATATATTGGGGGCTACACAAAGAGCTTTAAGCATTCTATTCGTATTTTGTAAAGTTCAATTTGTTTCAGAATATATTTGTTACATTTATATGGAAAATTATATATTTTCTCCGAAAGTAAAAGATGCAAGTCCGCAATTCTTGTAACGAGAATGAATCACATATCCGGCAATATGCAGGTAACGTTTTAAACCATCACGTTCCGGCGTTGCCTACGTGAAGACCTGATGAAATTAATATTTTCTTAAAAATGTAATTTGATTTCACTTTCGTGTTTTTCTTTAACTTAAAAAATGAAAATTAAGGTTGTTTGACATTGGGTGTATTGTCTAGTGTGCACAGAAGAAAGCGAGATATACATTTAAACTCTGGTATTTATAGTTTCTGAGATAACAAATTTTGGATTGTTAAATTTTCCGTTAAAATGCACGGATTTTAATATGAGAAAATATTTCTCTACTACGAGAGTATCATCAGTAAGTGCACAATTCTAACTACGAGAATGAAATACATATCACGCAATACGCAGGAACTGTTTTGAACCCTAACGTCCTGGCGTTGCCTACGTGGGGTCTCGACGAAATAAAAAAAATATAAAGATAAATTAAGATTATTCAATTTCTCATTCTTCTCCTTATTCTTCTATTTGGGTAGTGCACATTGGATTTATATATTAATGTTTTATCAAGTATTTCACATACAGCCTTAACCATTTTACATTGGAATGTATAACAGTAGAAAGGAACAATTAAAATAACAACAAAATAATAACATAAAGAAAAGTTCCATCATATATGGACGTTTACACCTTTTTGTACAATACTGTTTCAAAACGTCCCTGATTATCAAAAATGTATATTTGATATGTCAACATGTTGAATTGGCTGGGTAGTCTGTAGAGCAAGTTACGTTGGATGAGGCTTATCCTTGGCTTCTGAGAAGCGAAAAGTTAAGTGCTTCTCGTTTTGCGAAATATCACTCTAGAGTTAATTTCCTGAAGAAGGCGCTCACTTCTGATGGTACCATTAACAATTTTTTGAAGGAATACATGGTGTGCCAATGTATGTCTCTTGTGAGGTGGTTGTATATTTAAAACTTTCAGAAGATAGGCTTTTGTAGGTGTTTAGTGGATGGAATTCGGTAACGAACAATGGTCAGAAAGAAATTTCAAACAGAATTTAGTATATATAAATTTGAAGGGCATGCCATATACCCGACCGGAGAACGGTATTCAATTTTAGGAGAAACGAAGGATTTGTAAAAAATGTTGAGAGCAGACAGGTTGTTCATTTCGGTAAAACAATAGAGACCCAGAATACGCATGGAACCCTTCATGACTGCGGACATGTGTTCAGAAGAGGAAAGTTTCTCATCAAAGATGACACCTAGGTCCTTCTGTGTGGCAACTCTTTGAACACAATTATTATTTATGAAGCATTTTGTGTTGAATGTGTTTTTCTTTAAGAAGAATGTAATTGTAGTACATTTCTGAGTGTTATGTTTCAAGTTCCATATTTCACATAACTTTGTCAGGGAGTCTACATTCATTTGCAGAAGTGCCATATCACTGAAATTTAATATTTTACTGTAAATTTTGCAATCATCGGCAAACAAACGGAGGTTTTTAGAAGAGTCGGAAAGATAATCTGGATGGTCATCAATATATATATATATATATATATATATATATATATATATATATATATTACATCCAGTTAGGAGTTTTCAGATATGGAGTGGATAGCGTCAGATAGTAAAATGCTCAAGTTATTTAAGCAGTAGCTGCCTGGTAAGAAGCCTTGCTGTGCTGTATTTATGTATGGAGAAGTACATTTGTAGAGTCGGTCCTTTATTACTTTTCACAGGCGATAGAAAGTGGTGATAAGAGAGAGAAAGGTCTGTAGGAGGCATTGGCACCCTTGTCTCTGGATTTGTATCACAACACATTAGATAATTTCCATGAATCTAGGAATGTACCCTCATTGAAGCACCTGTTTATTAAAATGGAGAATGCGATAGAGAGAGAAGAAGGAGTGTTTTTGAGGAAAGTAGAAATGATATCGTGAGGACCATTAGCGTGCTTTTCAGGCATTAGAGATAGGATATATATATGTATATACATATATATACATTTTTACATTGCTAACGTACGATTCTGCATTGCGGAACATTTATTTAGGTGAAATAATGAATTTCTAACGAAAATAATGTCTATTTCTTACATTAACGAGTACTTACTGTTCTTCCTTATTTCCACACAATATGGCGATAGCTTACCCGTTCATCGTGCGTTGTGCCAGTGTTTTGTCGATTTGGAGTGTGCATGCAGTGTTGCAACCCTTTTCACCGAAAAATACCTAAATTTAAAAAAAAAAAAAAAAAACACTTCACGAAATTTTTTCACGAAAAATAGTTCAATTTTTGACATAAAGAGTAATTATTAAACCATTGACGTTAGCCCCAAAAAACATTCACGGGTAGCCCCAAAAATTCACGATAGCCCCACGAACCATCACGGGGACGAGGTATGCCTACTAGGTTAGGGTAGGCCTGATAGGTTAGGTTCCATTAGCACTCCTTTAATTCAATTTAGTATATACGGACAACGACACGTCATCTAATAGTGAAAAGACGGCATGGGTTGAAACACTGACTACGGCGTTTACGTCATTAAACACATGGAACATTGTGCTCTCAAGCAGAAAGCAAATGGCGGCAGCAGTAATAGCGCGTCGGAAAGAGATTTTCGTAGAAAACCACACGCATTCGCATTAAAATGGATCAAAACTACATTACCGATAATCACCAACGCTACAGAAAATGATTTGCGTAAGTACTTTCTCCTGTAAATTTGAAGAAACCTGTCTCTGGTATAGTAAAGTGTTACCCTTTATTTTTAGTGAAATATGAGTTGAAAAGATCCGCTCTGTCAGGGCTCTCTGAGTATACTGAGTCGTGTTTAGCTTTGAATGGTATACGAGAATATTGCTTCCTTGAGTTAATGAGTGACAAAATGCGTTCGGGATTTGATTCAATTTCGTTTGTGATATTGCCAATGTATTCACTGTATTTCATTTTCTGCAGTTGTTTAGGGTGGCATCGTAAATCCGTGAAAGTTTCTTGTGTTTTCATGAGGAAATATTTTTCACATATCAGAGGCCTTCTTCCGGATACGAAGGGCAAGTAAAAGTTCAGGGTCAAACCAAGAAGGGATTTTGGCAGATTTATTTTTCTCGAGTGGCACATAGTCTTTTATCACTGCGTGAATCACATCTGTCAAAACGTCAGAAGCTTCGAACACTCTTCCTCTTTCCAGTATTGTCCAGGGAATGGAATCCGCCGCCGATCGGATTTCTCCCAACGCTGCTTTGCACAATCAAGGTATTGCCGTCCGCGGTGGAAGGTCGTTGACTCTTCAGGTGGTCAGGGAACCAGAATTTTTTCAACAATGGGCGTGTAGATGAGATGTTATTAAAATAAACAAGCTGTAATTGTAACTCTAGGATTCGTAATTACGGATGTATATATCATCATATAAAACCTTGCACAATTTTAAACTTCCCACTGAAAATGCGCTGAGAGATTAAGGGTCTGCCTTTACTGTGCACGAGCGTCTTGTAATGTAACGTAGTAGTGGGGTCAAGTTGTGGTTGCACGCGATATTTAACTTGGAAACGGCTGCACGGCAACCACAACCACGAAAACAATGAAATTGGATCTGAGACCCGTACTATACGTTGCAAATTTATATTTGTGTCGTACTACCTGCAAGGTGCTGCGGGAGTTTACAGGCGGCACATACAAGATCGTATTTTACTCAACGTTATTCCCTTTCTCAATTGCCCCTTTAGATTGCCTTAAATTTTAATTTGACTCGCAATGCAACTTTCTCTCACGCGGGTCTTACTGACTAGAATTTGATAGGTAAATGAATTTATGCTACTCCACAATTCAATTAACAATAACATACGTATATTGTCCCATTCCCATACATTCTTGTAAATACAAATATCCAAAAGGTAGTTGCAACGAATATCAACAAACGTATAACCCAACAACAATCCTTTTTTAGAGCGCAATCGCTCAATTATTTTGTCCGCACGTCCAGCGTGCTATGCCCTTTTTACATTAAACTTTGATTTTGCACCCACAAATTATGCGTAATTACCAACGCGCATGCATGCTTAACAACAGACTAAATCAATAATCATTAACCCACAAAAAAAAGGAATAATTAAAGTACACACCATTCTCTCTGTCAAGCGTGCACGGAACGTTCAGCAGAGCCCCTTTTTACTTAATCAATGACTCCTTTTTACTTTATTTTATATTAGAGTTAACCACGCTGTTATTTGTTTTGTCCTGATCCCTTTAGCATGGTTAGTGCTACCGTAACAAGAATAGGATTAATAGCAATTTGCGATTTGAACAAACTAGGGAAAAGATAGGGGATTGTAGTTTTCTATGCCGTTTCCTTAAGTTCAAATAATGTCCATTTTAACGCCACTATGCCCAATCTTGAATAAACAAAAACATCAAGTTGCACTGCAAGGTCGAACACACATCTCGTACATCTGCCATATTATGGTACGCCTGTTCATTAAGTAACTGACCGTGCCATATACGTTACTTACAAAAGACTGTTCAAGAGAACGTATTTATGCAAAGGTAATTTTAACTAAGTTCGCTCATGTTTTATGCACGTTTTCCTTCTCTCGCCCCTTTACGACACTCACGCAAAATATACGTATATATTTATTTTTGGCACAATTAAACTGTTCAACACGAGAAAAGAAGGGGGCAAAAATGTTGGGGAGAAGCTATAGGTTTCTCCTCGTTCCTTATTTAAGTCACGTGGAAACAATGACGACGCAAATAATTTTTATAATGAACGGCGACGAAAAAGTTAATGAGTTCCAATATCACAGTCAAGAGTTTTCTTACGTACCTCACCACTAATATTCAGCCGATGTAAAGACACAAAGCCACTCTTCCATCGGGATTCTTGTGCTCATTGGCCTGGCCTCTTCGCGATGGTGGTTCGCGTGGCAGGCTTCTCCTCCACAGGCAGCGTGGTTGAGTACGGTCCTTTGCCGACGAGGAATAGATGTAATACGCAAAAAACTGGTGCGTGCCGTTCGTAGCGGGCGATCGAAAGAGACTGTTTGCCCGGTCGGGCGAGATTTACGGCCAGGCGTTTTTACGCCAAACTGCCACTGGAGGCAGCACCAGTAGAGCTATCGAGGGAAGGAAATGCCATCTGATAGCCGAAAGTTGAACATGCAGTTCAATTTTCAATTATGTAATGTTTGCAGGCACGAAAGTAATGAAAACATTACAGTAATAACAAGTTAAAATTTTGATCCAAATTGAAAGAAGGTCTAATTATGTAGTGTGTACAATTTAGCTTCGAAATCTCATGTCCGTTTTGTGCTACATCATTACAAACTTCCACCAGTTTTCGTTGATTTTTCAATTTATTTCATATCCAACCACATATAATATGGATTGGGTGATATACAGGGTGTTTCTAAAGGTCGTTTACAACGCTTGGGAGGTGATTCCTCACACGAATACAAGAAAAAACTGTGAGTTCCATTTTTATGACTGAGGCTTCGTTTCAGAGATAGGAACCTTGCAAAAGGTGACAAAGTGAACGTCACATCTAAATGGGACGAATAGTATCACAGATAGAGAGGCGGTTCCAAGGGAATCATCAAGGAATCGTAAGTGCTCAGTCGAGAAGTCACTATGAAAAGTTCACTGCAAGCATGCGCAATGGAGTCCTCAAAGGAATTGGGTATTTCCAGCAAGAACAATGCATGAAAATGGTATGTAACGCAGCAAGAAGGACCGTGGCAATGAGAAATGCGTTAAAGACAACACATCCTGACCTCAAACATCAAAACATGAGCACGAAAATCAAAATCCGAAAAGTTGGGCACGGTCTCATACCCCAGTTACACGCCAGGAATGAACGAATCATGTCATGTGGCATACGAGAGACAAATTACTCCACCAGGAGGAGGGAAAGAAAAACGCAATATCAGATGATTGCGACAACGTGTACTTTTACATGCGACAACTACGTAATATCCCCCTCCACGCACACAACAAACAACAAATGCTACAATGTCTTACACACAGACAGTGCGTGTCACTGTACAACAAATGAAGATGTCACTTTCACCACACAAAGGGGGTGGGGAGCAATACCAAGAGTGTTCGCACGCGATCACTGTGACGTAAAAAAAACAGTTTTGGAAGCGCTGCGCAGGCAAGTCTGGCTCTCGTAGTCTACGTTTGACCTTCATGACTGCTGTACCCTCGAGAGGAGCTCAAAGGGTTGGTTCTCTGCGGCCGTCGTCCCAGTCATGTTGCAGGTGCTGGGAAATGATCATCAGTTCGCTCTAGTACTAGTACGTTGTATTGAAATAAGTTGACGTGGTGGAGTGGTCAAGTCAAGTATCGTATAAATTGGTCTGTGGTGTTCGTGCGGTGAAACGGCCAATTTGTGAAGTGTGCCAGTGTAAAACAAAAATGATACTTTGCAGTTCCAGCTCCCTATTACACAGATGGCTGCGCATACGACCCAGCAGCTAGCAGACATGCATCTCCTGTATGGGGAAGCACGTGGTAATAGCCGTGAGGCAAGGCGTCTGTATGGAGAACACTTTCCACATGGACGTTTACCGTATCACGCCTTCTTTCAGGTAGTGGACAGTCGACTGCGTGAAACAGGGTCAGTGTTAGCACGGCGGCAAGAAGTTGGAAGAAACCGAAATGTACGCACACATCAGTTTGCAGAAGATGTTTTAACATCGGTCGCAGAACATCCTGGCACCAGTACGCGCGTGCTCGCTCGGGCACGAAACACGTCTCATGTGAATGTTTCGTGAGTGTTGTCAGAGGAAGGAATGCACCCTTTCAAACTACAGAATGTACAAGAACTATTACCTCGTGACTTTCGCCCTCGTATGGAGTTTTGCCAATGGTTATTGCATCAGCTGGACACAAACCCTAACTTCGGGGCAAAGGTATTATGGACAGATTAAGCCATTTTCACCAGGATGCATTTCTTCGATAGTAGGGACAGTCATGTCTGGGATTTTGACAACCAACTTTTTGTGGCCCATCACAAGCACAGGTTTTCAGTGAATGTGTGGTGCGGGATAGTACATGATCATTTAATTGGACTATACATTCTCCCTGTTCGCCTGAATGGTTCACGTATCATGTATTTTTAGTGAGGTTCTGCCTGAACATTTGGAGACCGTACCTTTGGCACTGTGGCAAGAAATGTGGTACCAACACGATGGGGCACCAGTTCATTTCGATCGTAATGTACGACATTTCCTGCATGACGTGTTTCGCAATAGGTTCATTGGTAGCGATGAGCCTGTGCCTTGGCCACCGAGGTCGCCAGATCCCAACCCTCTCGAATTTATCTTCTGGGGAGAAATGAAAACCCTCGTATATGACACGCGTCTCACATCAGTTGAATACCTCGTTGCTCGCATCAACGTCGCCGCCCCGACGGTAGCAGATACACCTGGCTTGTTTGCTCGTACTCGAAAATCCTTGATTCGTCGCTTTTATCTCTGCGTAGAAGTGAACGGCAGACATTTTGAAAACTTTCTGTGATAATCGCCCTCGGCAAATCCCAGTGAGAGCACTCTTTGTATTGCTCCCCACCCCCTTTGTGTGGTGAAACTGACATCTTCAGTTGGTGTACAGTGACACGCACTGTCTGTGCGTAAGACATTATAGCATTTGTTGTTTGGTGTGTGTGTTGGGGGATATTACGTAGTTGTCGCCTGTAAAAGTACATGTTGTCGCAATCATCTGATATTGTGTTTTTCTTTCCCTCCTGCTGGTGGAGTAAAGTGTCTCTCGTATGCCACATGATATGATTCGTTCATTTCTTGCGTGTAACTGGGGTATGAGACCGTGCCCAACTTAACGGATTTTGGGTTCCGTGCTCATGTTTTGATGTTTGAGGTCGGGATGTGTTGTCTTTAACGCATGTCTTATTGCCAGGGTCCTTCTTGCTCGTTACATACCCTTTCCAGGCATTGTTCTTGCTGGAAATCCCCAATTCCTTTGAAGACTCCATTGCGCATGCGTGCAGTGAACTTTTCATAGTGACTTCTGGACTGAGCACTTACTATTCCTTGATGATTCTCTTGAAACCGCATCTCTATCTGTGTTATTATTCGTCCCAGTTAGGTGTGACGTTGACTTTGTCTCAGTCGTAAAAATAGAACTAACAGTTTTTGCTTGTTTTCGTGTGAGGAATCACCTCCCAAGCGTTGTAAACGACCTTTAGAAACACCCTGTATATGGAGACGAGATTATGTGTTCATACTAAGCTCACATGATGGTTACTAGAAAACTTAATGCCACCTTCCTGGTCGGATTACACATGTAACAGCAGGCACAATAAATAAGATTTTTTTTGGCACGTAAGGCTTTTTAAGTCATATTTTCTGGTATTTTATTTTCTAACGTAAACAAGCTGAATGTATTTTGACGGATTACACGTGTGACTTGCTGACAGTTTTGTTTCGTGTTTAAATATAACTAGGTAGTTATTGATTGCAAGGTTATTGAGTCCTTGTTAGATGTGAGGCCAATTTCTCATATTGTAGTTAAATTTTCTGTTGCACACCACCAGTAGTACAGTAAATATGCCTTCTACCGCAACCCTGATTTTTCGACCTCTAAGAAAATCGCACCAAAACCTCAAAAACTCACTTTCTCTCCACGTTCCGCGCATCATTTATTGCGCTGACGATGTTTCACAGCGCAGAAAAGCAGTGATGAGTAAATGCACTTTCTCATCCTTGAAGGATGAATGCACCTTATCGTAATTTTCCAAGTCCGGGACCAATGTTTATATATCGTGACCTTTGTAAACCTCATTTTTTTTGGTATGTAGTTATTTATAATACGTCAAGACGGTTATTGTAACGTTGCAACGTTTAGTTCTGTACGTGAGAAAAAGTATGAATAGAACCTATGTTCGGAAATCGAAAATGGCGACAGGAAGTGGGGTTATCTTGGAAACGGTAAGACTTAGAAAAAATCTGTTTGCGGATTCATCACGTACGCCTATACGTGAGAAAAAGTATGAATAGAACCTATGTTCGGAAATCGAAAATAGCGACCGGAAGTGGGGTTATCTTGGTAACAGTAAGACTTAGGAAAAATCTGTTTGCGGATTCATCACGTACGCCTATACTTGAGAAAAAGTATGAATAGAACCTATGCTCGGAAATCGAAAATTGCGACCGGAAGTGGGGTTATCTTGGAAACGGTAAGACTTAGGAAAAATCTGTTTGCGGATTCATCACGTACGCCTATACGTGAGTAAAATATGAATAGAACCTTTGCTCGGAAATCGAAAAAGGCGACCGGAAGTAGGGTTATCTTGGAAACGGTAAGACTTGGGAAAAATTTATTTGGGGATTCATCATGTACGCCTATACGTGAGAAAAAGTATGAAAAGAACCTATGCTCGGAAATCGAAAATAGCGAACGGAAGTGGGGTTATCTTGGAAACGGTAAGACTTGGGAAAAATCTGTTTGGGGATTCATCATGTACACCTATACGTGAGAAAAAGTATGAATAGAACCTATGCTCGGAAATCGAAAATAGCTACCGGAAGTGGGGTTATCTTGGAAACGGTAAGACTTGGGAAAAATCTGTTTGGGGATTCATCATGTACACCTATACGTGAGAACAAGTATGAATAGAACCTATGCTCGGAAATCGAAAATATCGACCGGAAGTGGGGTTATCTTGGAAACGGTAAGACCTGGGATCGCCGATCTATTTTCCAGTATGTCGCAACCGCATAGACAACATAGAGTTGGTGGTGACGAACGAGAAAGGAGACGTGGTGGATTTCGCAGGTGCCACGACGACTGCCGTCCTGGAGATCAACGTATAATAAATAACACACATAGTGAAAATGGAACAAATCGAAAGTTACGAATTGCAATCTTTCCCTCCCAACCGTCGCACGTTCGCAAATTTGAACGAAGCGAACCGGGAGATCGAATACGACGTGGAGGTAGGCGACGGGTTCGTTCATCCTCACAGAGCGGACCTCTACCTTCAATTCGACGTGGTGAAGAAAGAAAGCGGAGACGCGTTTCCCCCAGCAGCAGCAAATTTGATACTTGTGGACAACTTCGTGCCTCACCTGTTCTCGCAGGTGGAGGTGAGGAAACACAACAACGTCATCGACAGAATAGATTATCCAGGCATCACGTCGACGGCAGTGGGAACATTGAAAATATCCAAAACCGACGCAGCATACTATCAAGCGGGGAGGTTCGTAGCGGGGACGAAAATATCGACGAGAAGTCACACGGTGCTCTTTCCCATGCGTCTGCTGCCGGGATTCTTCTCGGACTACAAGGAGATCATGTGGAAGGGAGGACTGAGAGTCACGTTTCGAAGAGCGGCCAACGACAACGACGCACTGATGCGATACAGCAACTTGGGTCCGGACGGCACGCCGCTGCCCAACACTTTATCCGAAGCAGGCAAATGCGTCATCCGGAGCATGGAGTTGAGAATGCCGATCGTGGAATACGAAACGAACTACGCCCACAAGTACAAAGCAGAGATCTTGAAGAGTCCGCAGGTACCGATTCACTTTCACGGTTACCAGTGCGTGCAGAAGTTAGCGTCGGGAAGTCACATGGAATTCGACGTGACGACGCAGTTCAACAACATACAGTTCGACATGCCAGATTTCGTCATTGTACTTTTTCAGACCGGGAGGGACAAGAATCAGGAAAAAGATTCCAGCAAGTTCGACGACTGCAAGATCAAGAACGTTGATCTCAAGAATGGGAGGAACGAAGTGTTCCCGCGCGAGAATTACAACCTCGACATGACCAAAGACGATTACCTCAAACTTTACGAAGCTTACACGGCTTACAAGCGCGTGACCGAGGGAAGCGTAGACATGTACTACACGCCCAGCGAATTCAAAACCCACAGGCCGATGTCCGTCATCAACACGACGAAGCGGAGGCAGGTCGTGGTCAACGATCGCACCAACATCAAGGTCGTCTGCGAGTTCCAAGACGCGCTGCCTGCCGATACTCTATGCAGCGTCATCCTGGTCGCCGAGAAATCCTTCATTCACGACGTGAAGAACGAGAGGGTCACGGAGCAGTTTTAACAGGTTTAACATCTTTTCTTGCACAATAATTTACAATAAGAATTTTGTACTAGCACAATCAGTTACAATAGCACAATACGAATTTCACTAGTTCAGATCAGTTAAAATATCTTTTTTATCCTATCAGTTACAATAAGCATTTTTTTTCATCAGTTTGCACTATAGCACTAGACAATCAGTTACAATCAGAATTTGCACAAAATTTTCTTTTTTTTTCATGAGAAAATTAACAATAAATTTATTTTTTTACTTTATCGTTTCAGATGCTGTCGAACATCAAAACACATATACATACACACTAGGAAAAAAAAAGCATGCAACTTTATTTGTTTGTAACACACATTCTCCATCTTCATCAAGAAAATATTATTAATAAACATAATTTTTTATCTATCTCACAATAAAACTCTATATATAAAAAATACAACATCAAATAACACTAGAGTCGTTAGTACACGTTGCATGCATTACGGAGGTCCTCTGTAGAGTTTGATGGAAGTTTGAGAAAAAAAAACACGTGAAACTCTACAGAGGTGTGGTTATCTAACCGCAGCCGTTAGAACCTTTCTTTGGGTTGTGCACCACACACCCTGGCGAGGTTAAAGGGGCCAGGAATCCTAAAAAAAACAATTATTATTTGTTTGTTTGCTTGCGTCACAATACATAAATAATGAGAGGCGCGCGCGCGCGCGCGTGTGTGTGTGTGTGTGTGTGTGTGCGTGTGTGTGTTTGTGTGGCAGAGAGATCACACCGTTCCCGAGAGGTTTACAAAGGTCACGATATATAATCATTGGTCCCAGACTTGGAAAATTACGATAAGGTGCATTCATCCTTCAAGGATGAGAAAGTGCATTTACTCATCACTGCTTTTCTGCGCTGTGAAACATCGTCAGCGCAATAAATGAGGCGCGGAACGTGGAGAGAAAGTGAGTTTTTGAGGTTTTGGTGTGATTTTCTTAGAGGTCGAAAAATCAGGGTTGCGGTAGAAGGCATATTTACTGTACTACTACCACCTTCTTCCACGGGCTATACCTTTAGAATTATTTATCTGAGGAAAGTAATATTTGGAATACAAGCCTTCCAGACATGATTGAAACTTCGTGGCAAAATGCATCCAAATCAATAAATCTTGACCTCGAATCTTTTCTGAAATTGGTAGATTTTACATGGAATGTCCAAAGTAGCTTTATAAATGTTATCATATCTTTTGAATCTTTGTGTAGTAAGACATATATATATATATATTTTAGGGATGGGACGATATGAAATTTTGGCCGATACCGATAAAGTGCCGATATAAAATTTACCGATACCGATAACCGATATTCTACCGATCCGATATAAAATTAGAAATGGTCCCGGAAGAACCTGAAAGGTTCATTGACCTTAAAAAAATGTGTGTTTCAAAGTGACTGCAGTGCAAGAGAAATTGCATATTTAGACATTTACTTTTTAAAAAAGTAGGGAATGGAGATCATCCATAAAAATTACAACAAAAATGGCAGAATTTTGCACTAAACTATCAGATATTTATCGATATATCGGATCGGTAAAATAATCGGTAATTTTACCGATAAACCGATACACCGATATGCCTATATCGGCCGATACCGATAGAGTAGCGATTAATCGGTCCCATCCCTAATATATTTCAATATTAATTCACTGGTAAATCATAGTTATGTTTGCACTACAGTGATTGGGATACTTTCGTTCCATGAAATGTGTAGATGTCTTTCTCATTAATATATATGCCAAAGTTTCACTGTTTTTTAATATTAGATATAATTTAATTTAGTATTCAAACAAAGTAACCAATAAAAATAGCTATTGAAGCATTCCACTGAATAACGCTGTATAGCACATGTCAGTGATTGTGAGAACAACGTATAAAACCCATAGTATGTTACTGTACTACAATAGAAAAAGCATAAAAGCTGATGCAAGCACAGTAGCAATCTTTGAGCATCATCCTACTTTATGACTGTCCAGCTTGTAGCCCGTAACCGCAGGGCCGTAGCAAGATTCCACAGGTAATAGCACATTTGAAAATATGTCATACAGCGTTATTCGGTGGAATGTGTCATGATCGAAAAAATATTGCAACCTAAAGGAACTTAGTAATCTTTTAATTACCTGTCATTGAATTGACACAGCAAATAATTCCAGCACTTTTAAAAAAGTACAGCCATCTCTTGAGCAAGGTGCTCAAAATGCAGAACAAAATACCGGAACTATGAATCCTAGTTCACCTATCGTAAGGGATGTAACGTGTAAGAACATCTGTTAATGACATTCTGAACACAATCGTTCATACTAACAGACAAGCACACTGCTTGAAATAACGACCAATTAAAGACTTACGAGAGTCTTGTCTGTGAGGTCAATCCAGCGAAATTTGGCCTTTATGGCATATGACGGCCGCAAACAGTTTACTGGAATGACCTTCCTAACAGCACGTCATCGGTAGTAGAGTCTCACTTGTGCTCGCGGACACATTGATTTTTACACTATATGACTGGGAAAACTTAGCTGGTTAGATGAGTCACGATTCCACTACAAGTTAATGGTTGGGTTTGAATGTGTTGTGGACCTCATGAGGTCATGATCCCAAAATTTGAACAAGGCACTGTGCAAGCTTGTGTTTGCTCGATAATAGTGTGGCGCATCTTCACATGGAATGGTTTAAGTCCTCGGGTCATATTGAAATATCCATTGACTTGGAATAGCTATGTTCAGCTGCCTTTTGTTGTTTTCTTTTCTGCTGGTAAGGCTTGCAAGAATACGGTAGTTATTGGAGGAATCTCGCTCAATCATAGACTTCAATGCTCAATGTTTTATGTATCTCCGTTGCAGCCTGCCAGGACTATATTTTTCTGACAGAGCTTTATATTCATAATTTCGCTAGCTCTAATATTTCATGTGTTATATCTTATCAGTTACATTTGCCTTATTTGCAAATGGCAATTACGGCACACAAACACTGCGTGATTATATTTGACTATTGATCTTCAGAATCAAAACTCAGTTGAAGCATAAATAATATCATATAGCGGAGAGAGTACGTCTTCACAATGCAACCTACTAATTATTTTGAACTCAACGTGTCTGCCATGAAAATACGCCTGACGCAGATTTACGGTCTAACGTGCTGGAATGCGGAAATGGTTAAATGTTATTTCTCACTTTTTACTTGAACATAAAAGTTCGTTAACGTATCGCTTTCGACATGCAGAGTATAGCTTGGACTACTGGAGGGAGAAGGAATAAATGCAGCCAGGTCTTTGTGCTGCCACCTTTCCTTCAAAAACAGTGGAACACAGGCTTTGGACAGGCGATACCCGTGCTTGTTCTTCTTCACCGTCTGTCTCGTGCCACGCGTTCAATCTAGTATTTCGAGTCACATGCACAAACGGTGTGGGTGCTATGAGAATCCCGTAGATCTTTCTTTCGGTCCTTCGGTGTACATTAAACATTTATAAGTAGCAAAATTCTCAGTAACTGTCTTTACATTTCACGCAGATTTAAGGAAACTTTTAAAGAAGTGTTTGACTGCAGTTTCCCCCCTATACACTACCGACAAAAAGTTTAAGACCACCATGAAAAACGGCCAAAAAATCAGTATGGAGTGTTGTATGGAAACAATGTTTCCTGAACAAGAAACATGTAACAATGATGTACATGGAAAATACAATGTAGTCTAGTTTGAACCTCGGAAGATTAGAAACCAATTTTTTTCCGAATGTGTAGCATGTGGTTGGCAAAGTGGAAAGTGACAAAAATGTTGCTGAAGCTGGCAACATTGCAGCTGTGTGCTTGAAACCGGTCAGTACGGTAGCCAGTCTCTTGCGCATCCTTGTCAGTGGCTCCACGTCAGTTGCTGTTCATGCAGGCAACATTGCGAGCACATTATTGTGTGTGAGGTGTGCAAGATAAGTGGAGATGTGTGAAATGGCCCGTCATCGTGGGGAACAGGTGATTTCGGTTGAAAAGCGTGCTGTGATATGTGCACTGAAAAATGAAGATTATTCGGAACGCGAATTAGTAAGAAAACTGAATATTTTCAAAACTGGTGTTCATTGTGCATTAGACAAATACCGTAAAACCAACAGTCATGCTGACCGTGCATGTAGTGGAAGAGCTCGTGCAATGTCTTCATCTGACTATAGATATATTACAGTAACTAGCAAACAGAACAGGCACCTAACGGCACCAGTCATCGCTGCTTCCTTGAATAACAGCAGAGTGACGCCTGTGTCTGTGACAACAGTGAAGAATAGGTTGCTTGAAGAAGGGCTGCATGGCAGAGTAGCTGCTGGAAAGCCATTGTTATGACGTGTGAACAAGATGAAACGATTAGCGTGGGCTAAAACGCACCTAGGTTGGACTGTGGATAACTGGAAGCGGGTACTCTGGACCGACGAATCCAAATATGAATTATTTGGCAGCAATACGCGAACCTTTGTGCGTCGAAAGGTCAGCGAGAGAATGAAAGAAGAGTGTTTTGAGTAGTATAAAAGACGATACTATAAACTCAGGAAAGTATGAACCCCCCTCATGCAGATTTGCTACACTTAAAACAAGCTCAACATGCCCATATGAGCTTTTTGCTCAAGTGTGGAACCCTGCTTAACCCAAGAGTTTTGTAAAAAATGCCTTCGAAAATTTTTCGGAAAGTATGAGGGGGGTTCATACTTTCCGAAAAATTCTCAACATGCCTATTGCTCAAGTGTGGAACCCTGTCTAATCCAAGATTTTGTAAAAATGCTCTTCGGAAAGGATGACCCCCCTCAGATTGATTTGCCTATACTTATAAAAGGCACTTCTGTGAGATTGTTGTCCATAATCCTGTCAAAAATACGCCCCTCTTGATATTTTATTTGGCCACACTTAAAACTAGGCCACCCACACCTATACACACCTACCTATACATACCTACACCCACCCACACCCACCCACACATATTTACTTCCGGTCTACTTCCGGTCCACTTCCGGTCCACTTCCGGTCCACTTCCGGTTTAAGTTCAATTGGACACCAGGCTCATCTTGCATATCTAGTACTAAGACAATGCAATATGCAGAGACCCTCTAGAATTGCTCCGTGACTCTCTCATTTCTTACATCATAAACATATGATTTTTCCCCTATGAGAATAACACTACATATGGTGTCATCAGGTAATGCCTCATGGAATTCACAGATAATTTTAATGTTTGTCCTGTCATTCACCACAACTTGTTTTCTTTTTGAAGTGTTGATTACAAACATGGGTCTCCGTGTTTTGAATTCATCTGGTGTGTAATACATGTCAGTATTGCCAGTAGTGACTCTTTTGAATGCTGAAAATGCCTCATATAATTTGAGGAAATCATCCTTGGACATGTCTAAATTGTAATTTTCTCTAGGAAAGACCTCATTTCTGCCATTTTTAAGATATATGTTCTTGATGTTGCAGTTATCAAATCTACTTGAATTTTTTTCCTGATTGTTGTGTCTTCCAGTCTGAAACAATACCACTACAAAATCAGGCATGTCATATTGTATGCTGGAGAATGAATTTGTAGCATCAAACTCATAATAAGAACCAGTTGCGGGCTTCTGTACACATTGATATGTATAAAATTGCAGAGGAATCTGTGGATTTTTTATTATATCTGCTTTGTATTTAAGAGAATAACTGGCCTCATATTCAACAACCGGGATTCTTAGTTCCATAGTCTGAATAATGCATTTGCCTTCATCAGGTAGGGTATTGGGCAGAGCTTCCCCTGTAGAGTTTAATGTGCTGTACCTCATCAAAGCATTATTATCATTGGCAGCTCTTCTAAATGTAATTCTTAAACCACCCTTCCACATAATATCTTTGTAATCTGAGAAGAATCCTGGCAACAGGCGCATGGGGAACAGCACTGTGTGATTTTTAGATAATATTTTATCACCAGCCTCAAATCCACCTATTTTGTAGTAAGAAGCCTCGGTTTTAGATAATTTTTGACTGGCCAAAGCTGTGGAGGTAATGCCGGGAGAATCTACTCTGTTTATAACAACACCATGCTTTCTGATCTCAATTTCAGAGAACAGATGCGGCACAAAATTGTCCACCAATCTTATATTTGAATTTGCCGGATAATCTCTTCCATCGAACTTTACAACATCAAATTTGATGTATAGATCTGCTCTGTGGGGGTGTATAAAGCCATCCCCTACATCAAGATCAACCTCAATCTCTGTGTTGGGTTGATTTAAATTTGCAAATGTCCTCCTGTTTGGGGGGAATGATTGTAGCTCATAACTCTCAATATTTTCCATTGTATGTATTTTTATTTAAATGTTAATCTCTATGATTGCAGTTGTTGTGGCTCCAGCAAAATCAACTAATTCTTCTTTTTCATTAGTGACCATCAATTCAATATTATCAATTCTATTATGGCACACAGGAAAATATAATGTTGGGGATGGATTGTAGATGATTGGCTCCATGAATTCAGAATTAGGTTTGAATGTTGCAATGATGCCAGTTTGTTTGTGAGTGCCTATACCATTTGATTTGGTGATCATACCCTCAGCCACATTACAGTGAATATTCAGAGTCTCTATGGCTAAGAATTTAGGTATATTAATAGCAGTGTGTTTGATGGCCGCTTCAAGTTTTGTGTTGTTCTCAAAGCCTAACAGCTCTCCTATAGTACCCAGATCCACTGTTTCTGTAGCAGATACAATCTCTACTCTGTGAGTGACAGAATTTTGACTTAACACTACACCTCTGGGTAATTGAGCATTTAGAGTGGACAGATTATATTGCCCTGGAGTGATGACAATTTTTTGATCCCCTACTGCAATTTTGTTGTTGTGGTGTGTAATATTAGGGATCAAGTACATGCCGTAAAATGCTCTGAGAGCTATTGTTTTAGGATACACTATATCATCATGTAATTTGAGTTTCAATATTGAATTTTGGCTGGTGAGATGGAATACCCCCATGATGTTTTAAATACCACAAGGCCTTTTGAAAATTTTCAATTGATGGTTTATTTATTTGAGACATATATCTGAGAACAGATAAACACAAATGTCCACAATTAACATCTTTGAAGTTTTGAACACGGGCATTATTGTAATAAAGATTAGGTGATTTTAGATATTTTATTAAATTTTCAGGTGGAACACCTCCAAATGAATCAAACACAAATGCCTCATCTTTTAAATATTTAAGATAACAAATCCAGTGAGTGCCCTGATTTTTGTACTTATCTAAATTAACAATGCCACACTCTTTGTTGAGTGGTTGTTCTGGTAAAGAATCAGACATGTACACACCTCTAAAATGTTTGATGCCCAGTGGCTTGATTAAAGCTTCAATATCTTGGTTTGTAAGCGGCTCTTGTTTTTTTTAAACTTATTCATGACTCTCTTAACACCTTTGCCTTTTTTCTCCATGGCCAGGTTATGGCGCCTCTGCTCATCTAATTCTGCCTTATTTTTCTTGGCATCTATTACTGTTTTTGCTATGGCGGCTGATCCCCCAGCCAAGCTCCCAACAGCCCCGAGAGCAGCTAAGATGGCAGGGATGGTAAATATAAATCCCCCCACATGTGATTTTTTTTCTTGATTGCTGTATTTTTTTTAATTGGGGGGTACTAAGCAACAATTTCATACCATGCCCCTTTGCAAGACAAGATTTTTTTTTCTTGCGCTGCTTTTTGGTTAAAAGACTATCAATAGTTTTAAGAGATTTGAGACCTGCATAAGGTATTTGATACATAACACCCTTGGCCTTCATTGTAGGTTTATTATATACATATTCACAGCCCCCACCCCAGTTTTTGTTTGGTGCTCATAGCTATGGTGGTTCCCAATGCTGCAATTTTTTCACTCAAAGAAGCATCTTTGCTTACAAATCTGCCAAATGCAGCCTCTTCTAATTTCTTGTCTGCAACATGTCTCTTGTCAAGATCAGAATGTGTGTTGTATGCTATGTCATGGTCTCTACAAGCAGCATCTAGGGGATTTACACCAGGATCCCCTCTGTTTAATCTATGATCCAATTTTGTGCCTGGACCACAATACTGATAGCCTGGAATATGTAGTTCAAATGGCAGCTTGTTTATAATGTCATTAACCAAACCCCGACCCTCAGAAATATTCCAAAATTTGGGGGGTAGAGTATTAATAATTTTTATAAGATATCCAATCCCCTTAGTGTCATTCACTATAAAATTAGACAATTTTGTGCTTATCATGTCCATAATTCCAACCTTTTCATTGTAAAAATTGTGGTTGCCAGCATTTTCCTCCCCAGCTATCACCAATAACCTATCCACAAGTTTCCTGACATCATCAACCCACACAAATTCTTTAGGCAGGGTGTTGTATTGTTTGATTCCACTGCCAGTCTTGATCTGTGACCATATGGGCTTGATTAAATTGTTGTATTTTGCTCCACTGCTAGACTTGACTCTTTTTTGTGTGGGATCATTGTTCTGGTATAGAGCATCTGATTTTATTAATATTTCTTTGTAATATTCATAATCTTGATCTGTATAGCTGCCAGGCCTTTTCCTAGTCATCAGTTCCCACAATCCAGGTGTTCCGGGATACTTAACAAAATCACCTTTTTCTCCGAGACGAGATTCTGAATAAACAATTATATCATCTCCCATAAATGTTACTCTGAAATTGCCAATTCTATGTATGATGCTACCATCAAGCTCTGTGTCAGCATATAAGCCAAACACCTCATCTTTGTTGTCTTTAGGTGTGCTTAAATATTTTTGAGCAAGAAGACCCAATTCAATAGGATCCTGAGTAGCTTCAATTCTTCTAGGAGCAACAGGACTAGGTGTATGAATACTGGAAAGTGGGGGTGAATGGATAATCTAAAATATTCCTAGCAGCTACAGGCACAAGCTCTGTGATCAAATTTTGATTTTGCTCTGTAACAGTTTTGATATTCTTACCTAATTCACTAATAGCATCAATTACAGGCTGTTCTGCTTGTTTGTGTTTTTCATAAATTCCCCGGTTCTCTGATTTCCATCCCTTAAATCTTTTTACAAGATAATCTCTTAATTTAAGATCATCAATGATTGGCCTTTTCATGTTTATTTATTTATATTTCAATGTCTAGAAAATTGTTGATTTTATTTCTGTATTTGCCACTATTGGGTGTTCTTGTCATATCAATCGTGACAAACCCATAACTGTCCTGGTTCCAGCACCTGCTGCAAAACTTGGAAAAATCATTGTAGCTCAAGTCCCCACCTACATATTCATCATGTATGTGTTTGAGGTTGGTATGATCCTGATGAAACACACATATAAAATTGCTGTTGTCTCGGATCAGCTGCTTCGGAATTTTAGAAAAAGTCTGTGCCAGGTAGAAGCAATCAATGTTTTTGTGTCGGCCCTGTGTAAAGAAATTTCTAACCTTGTTTTGATTATCCAATATAATGTCATCAAACGCAACAACAGAATTATCGAGACATTCATGAAGTGGCTTAACATCTGGTTCAAAAGTAGCAATATCCAATCCATCATATAGCTTCATCAGCTGCTGATATTTTAATTGTTCCAAGCTCTTAGAGAAAACATACAAGGGCCTGTTTTTCCTGTCTAACCAGTTGGGTGCCAATAAAAAATTATCAACCATTAGTGTAGTTTTACCACAAGCAGATGGCCCAACAATAAGACATCTAATATTTTCAGGCAGCAAGTTGCCATTTCTCTTATTCTGTTGTTCAGGTTCTGGCAGCCTTTTTATAACATCCCAGGTGCTCATATTATCACTTTGTCCGCATCGATCCAGCTGTGTTCTGGAAGTCCTAGCCATTTGACAAATAACTTGTTGCCTTTTCTGCGGATGATTTTTTCTATGAGATATGTGTCAGGCTGTTTAGTTTTGCTGAGCTCTTGTTCATAGAATCTGCCTTTGAGAATTTCTCCTCGGTGATCTTTTATTATATATGTGTTAAGGGTCCCAGGTTTAATTTGAACCACTGTAAATAATTCAGTGCTCCAGTTTCTTGTAAAGCCTCTTTTGAATAAGTGCTTATATTTGCTGATTCTTACTTGATCACCCACCCTATATTTGGCCTTTCTTGTTGTTGGCTGGTATCTAGGATAATAAACAGTACTGATCAATTTTTGCTCATCAGATGAAGTTAATTCAGAGGGTTTCATGTTGATTGTGGAATGGACCGAGTTGTTATATTTATGTAGAAGTTCTGGAAGAATATTAATCCATTTATAATTACCTTGCAGTGTAAATTGTTTATACATAAGATTTTTTAAGGTTCTGTTGAATCTCTCTACAATTGAGGCTTTGAGATCACTGTAACTCGAGTAATGTTTTATTGCCTGGCTTTTAATAAATTGTTGAAACACTGAATTATAAAATTCTTTGCCATTATCTGTTTGCAAATAGCGCGGTGATCTTCCACTCTGATTGATGATTGTCCTGATGGCTTCTGTAACACATTTTCCAGTCTTGGATTTGAGTGGCACAGCCCAGGCAAATTTTGAAAATGTATCTATTACAGTGAGTAGATACTTGTAGCCCTTGTTGATTTTGTCTAAGTTTTTCAACTGTCCACTTGCCATCTCAATCAAGTCGCTCTGCCATAAATCATCTATGCCCTTTGTGACTACTGGGAGTCTCTTAAAATTATGTCGGGCCTGTCTGTGTAATTCATCAACAATAATTTTTCTAGACATAATATGAAAACAAGAATATTGCAACTATAGGGTGTTCAGCAGCTGATACTGCAGGATTTTCTAAATATAATTTGTCCCCTATTTGTATTTTAAATTCCAAAGTGCCATCATCTTCAGTATAGGCTGTTTCTAATGTATTGGGATCTGTAAAATCCTCTAACTCTACACTGGTGATTTTCACTTTGTTATCAGCATTTGTTATTGATAAGGTAGGGTAGTGGTGTGCCTGTGGCTGATGCCAATATTTGATCTTGATTGGTCTCAATGTGCCCCCAACAAAAAACTGGTAATAAAATTGTGCAGGGGACAGCATATATATTTTGCCACCTGGTGTAAATGGTGAATCATATTCTTTGTTGGGGATGCTGTACAATTCAAGAATTACTGTATGTTTTGGATTCTCGATTATGCCTGTTATTTCTTTTTCTGCTGTAAGCAATCTGCTTGTTACAGATTCAAGGTGCTCATTGATGGTCCTAACAACATCATCATAGCCTGGCTTGATTTTTATGTCCACAATAAGTTTCTTGTATTGTTGCACAATCTCTTGTAGCTGGGTGGCAAAAACAGACAAAGCATTTGCTTGATTGGATTCCATGGTTCCTAGCTGTTGCTTGATATTAGCTACAATTTGTTGCAAATTTTCAACAACTGCCAATTTTGAATTTTGAGCAGTAAGATCATGGACCTGTCTTCTGATATCCTCAAACAGGGCATGCAGTTCATTAATATGTTCATTGGTTGGTAGAGTGGCCACTGTCTGAGTGAGTTGTTTGATCTCTGTCTGGATATTCTTGATATCTTCTGATTTCAATATGCGATTCACTGCCCTCTTAATATTTTTAAGTTCCTGTGATGTAGGAAGATTTGATACTGTATTTTGCAAAGATTCAAGTGCCAATTTTACATTGTTTAATTCAGAAGCATCAGCCACATTTTGCATAGCATTTTGGAGCAGGGCTATATCTGCCTGAGAGGGTGTGGATTGTTGTAAAATTTCAAGTTTTGTTTGGATATCATCAATCAAATGATGAAAATGAGATAGCTCAGATTCAGTGTTGAGGTTTTCAAGTTTTGTGATTTGTTGCTGGACACTGACAAGTGTATCTACAATCCCAGGCAATCGGGATTCTAGTACATTTGCCAAATCATTTTGCACTGCTGCTATTGTACCTTCAAGATGGGTTATGGAACTTTGAATTTTTCCAAAATCTTCATATGTTTCAAGTTGCAGCTTAATGTTGGCAACACTCCGAGTTATTGCACTCAAAGCATCAGAAGATGGCAAATTGTTCATAAAATGTTCAAGTGTCTCAATTTTTTCTTTAACCTCGGCTATGGCATTGTGTAGAGGATCCAGATTAGGTATTTGGAGTGATTGAATCTGTTCTTCTAGATCAAAATCTTCTTGTGATTTTATGCTTTTGACAATTGTTTGGAGCTGTGCCTGGACATTATTTATCTGCTCTTCCAATTGTTGTTTCAATTGCTCAGAGTTGTTAGCCTGGGTCTTAAATCTGGCCTGAAGAGCTGCTACAGCTTCTTCTAAACTTTGAAAATTATCCAATGTGGCCAAATCAGTATATTTCTGAAGCAGCAATTTGAGTTCAGAATCAATTTTAAGAAGAGGGTCCATGCATTGTGATTGTAAATTTTTAATTTCTAATTGAAGACTGGCATTGAGTGTGGTTTGTAAAGCTTGTAAATCACTTCTTAATTTCTTGACTCTGACATCAAGCATCAAAATCTCATCACTGTGATCTTCATGCCTTGTGTGGCCAAATATATCATTAGGCATTTTTGTTTTAGTGGTTATTTATTATAGAGTATCTGATTCTTAATTCTATAAAAAAAGGTATAAGCTTGTCATATGATCCAGGGACCTCAATATATAAGCAGTCACCAGCAGAAACAGTATATACAGTGCCAGAAATCATGTTTGAGTGCTTAATTCTATAAATATTTCTCCCTATTGAAATCTTGACATTGCCCTCAGGGGTTGTAATAAATTGCAATTGCCCACCTACAGGTAATTGGTAATGATTTAAATTATTGTTAAATATGTACAATATTTTGCCTGTTTCATCATCAACATCTGTAAGTATGCTGTTCAGATGAATAATTAACAAGCCACTCAGTTTAGATATTATATCAGGAGAGGGTTGTGGTGTTGGCAGCTCCATAATAGCCTGTTTTTTGAACCCAAATAAGTTCATAGGCATGTTTATTTATTTCAAATCATGCTCTGTAATTGGGCATTGATTCCCATTTTTCAAATCACAATGACCCCATGGTAAAGTATGTATGCCACATGATAAAATGCATCTCTTATCATCATGTGGGTCCAGGGCCACTTTTCTTACAATATTTGAAGTCAATAAGTGATCCACACTCTGAATTCTGGATTCTGATGTTTTGATTAAATTCTGGGATTTGAGGCAATTTTCATAATCTTCAAATTGGAGATCATTTTCAACAGTTACTTTGCCAATACCCTTGGCCTTTTTGGCAACAGCGCCACTACATGTTTCAAAAGTGTACATCTTGGCACTTAACCCAGCAAATTTCACAATAACATCACCAAGTGTCTCATCTTTTAACTTGCCAGGCACCTTTTTGTTGTGGGGTTGAATTATTGTATGTTCACTGGTATCAAAATATTGAAACAATTCAGGCTGTGACATATCTTAATAAACATCTTCTGTTTGAATATCAAGAATAAAACTATCCGTGTCCATGTACAATAATTTTACACGATCACCATAAAAAGGTTTCAGCACATCATAATACAATATTAACATATGTAATTTGGCCAATTCCAATATCGCAGCCCCTACATAAATAGGTTTATCAAACTTAATCTTTGTTTTTTTCATGTTGAAAAGTGCCATGTGCTCATCATAAATTCTTCTGTAATTGAAATTAGGCTTTGCAACCAATTTTTTGCTCAGGCTGGGGTCAGTAATTATTTTAACATCGGTATGTTTCCTGACATTTTCAAAAGTTTTCCCATACACAGAATTAACCATCAATTTAAACAAGCCCTTATCAAATTGGCTCTTTGCAGATGTTCGAAGCTCTGTATTTGTATCAATGTATGGTTTCAACCATTCTGAGTGCCTGAACCTCAAAACTTTTCTAACTTTGGTTACTTGAACACCATGTTTCATCAGGAACTGGAGGTTTTTGTAATATAAGACACAACCCTGTTTCGGCTCCAGAGTCATCATGAGCTTCTTCTGTTTAGAGCCAGGTGAGTACTTAACCTCGGGAATTGGGGCAGATCAGAAAATTTTTTGTGCAAATTATCTGGAATTGTCAGATCAACCTCTATGAAGAGGCCATAGTCACTGTCATCAAAATTCTTAAGATCTTTAATATTGAAATCTTCAACCCATTCAAGCCCTGCATATGGCAGTTTTTGCATCATAGCGGGACCATAGAAGCTGTTTGCATCTACATACGTTATATAATTTGATGGCCGTGCTGGATCATAATCAGGCATATATTTGTTATTTGCTCTGGCATATCTCTGGGAACATTGCACCATCCCCCCTCTTATACCTTTCTCCATAAACAGATACTTATCTTGATCGTGGATCAGATCCAAATGCATGTTAGTGTTCAAAAACATTGCAGACCATGCTAGGCCCGGGGCACTGAAAAAATATATTGGATCCAGTCTATAATTTTGCATAGAAGATTTTCTGAATGCCTGCAATATATCAGCTAAGAGGGTAACATCAAGTTTTAAATATGCCATGTGATAATCACCAAATGTCTGGCAATTTAAATTGTTCCACATCAATTGGGCATGGTGATAATCTTCATCAGTGATTCCAGATCCTCTGATTTTGCTGTAAAACTCTTCTTGTGGTGGCAGAGAACACTCATCAAATTTAGAAAAATCTGTAACATAATCATATGGATATACACCCTTCCGCCTAATTAATTTCAGGTCCTGATTTGGAAACAAGGCACGTGTGATTTTGAATTGATCATCAGATAATTGATTTGCCAGTGTAGCCAGGCTAGCAGATAAAATTCTGTAAGAATCAAGAAATCTTAATTGAATAGGAACACCATTAACTTTAATTATCTTGCTAATGGATATATATTTCTCATCATTTTTAGCTAAAATGTTTAAATTCTGCTTGTCAAACCCCTCGTATCTGATCAGATGATGAAAATCATAATTGGATGCTCCATGGCAAAATATGGGGACAAATTTTGGTCTCTTGATCTTAATATTACAGCTATTACACAGGGCCATTTTGAATTTACCATCTGTATGAGAATGGTGTTTCACCTTGATATTTGTATCTGAAAATTCAGAATCACATACCGGGCATTTTTCTGCATTGTTGAAATCTTCAATCTGTTTCTCTGTTAAAGGCAACATAGGCTTTGATTTTAATAAGATGTTAGATGCTATGTCACGGCACTCATTTTCTATTCTATGTGCAAATATTTTGATGGCATTTGGTCCCAAGTATGAGTGTGGCTCACTAGATACACCATCCCGTATAACTATATAACAAAAGCTGGAAGGTTCATGTAGCTGGTATGGTGTAATTGCAGATTCTTAAGGATCTGGATTGCAGAATGCAAGAGGTTTGAGATTCGATTCAAAATCACAGACAATATATGCTGGGTGTTCCAACAAGGCTTCAAACTTATTGAATTTGCAATTTTCACTTGGATTGGGCATCACCATATGAACAGGTTTATGGTTGCCACAGTATTTCAGATGCTCAATTAACTTGTTTTTGGCAATTTCTGCATTCTCTTCCCGAACCCCTTTTATTATTTTTTTACCATCAAATACAGTTAAACATCTTCTGCACAACTTAAATATTCTATGAGTTTTGTCTAGTTGTTTTCTGACTAAAGCTTCAAGACTGTGTATCAGAGTGTAATGATATGTGCCATCCCCTTCAATTAAGAGCAGATCAATCGGAACAGCAGAATCATCATCAATTATACTAATTCTGAGAGGTGCTATCAAGCAATTGCCAGTGGAACAAATAAATACATTAATAGATAATTGTTTGCCATTGATATTCCTGGCCTTTTTTTTCAAATTTATCAATATTCTGAACAGACATTGGATATTCTAAACCCTCCATTGCCTCATCAAAATCATGTTCATGTTGTTTGTAATAAGTTATTCTCTCAGGATTTCTTGAAGCTGGAAACAAAGCAGCTAATATACACCACAAAAAGCATTTCTGGTCGGTATTTTCAATATTGACCACGGCTCTTTTGTTTTTAATATTTGCAGGTAATGGCACATATGTAGATCCTTGTAATGAGCTGAATTCAGAAATATTAACATATAACTTGTGTGATGAACCGCAAAGGCTCCATCCTGATTCTTTTGCTGCAAATTCAGAGTGTTTAATATTCAATTGATCTATCAACCTGCTTATTATTTTGTCTGAATTTGTATTTGAATATACCGGTACAGTTTCTGTTATGTGGGGCTGTGTAAATTTTGTGCCATTTGGCTTCTTATATTGTGTAAACAATTTGAGGGATAGCTTATAAGAGCCATTTTGTGCATTTAGAATTGCCTGCAGATCAGGATTTATATTGTTCAAAAAATTCTTAATGCCACATCTTGGCTCTGATACAAACCGGTGATCTCTTAATTGGCCTTTAAAACTGCTATGGATGGGTGCATGGCGTGGCTGCTTTGCTGCTCTAGCATTAACAGGTGTTTCATGCTTCCTTTTCAGACCAGATGTAGATGGTTGTGTTGATGACTGTACAGAGCAAGTATTTTTATGTGTATATGTGAAGTATTGCATGCTGTATTTTCTATGGCATTTGGGGCAAATTTTTGTGGGAGTTCTGCATTTGTCCGGGTTACAAATCTTTTGGTGCTTAGCCCAATTGGGGCTGGATATATTTTTATTGCATTGATTACAATATTTTTGACTTGGCATTTTTGTTGTTGTTTATTATATACAATTTCCTGGGTTTCAAATCAAAACTCTATGCTGGATCAGTTGGGTTCAGCACTGTGCTTTGTGTGTGTATATGTGTGTATGTGTATATACACTTAATATTTTTGGCTTTGGTATTTATATACAATTTCCTGGGATTCAAATCAAAATTCTATGCTGGATCAGTTGGGTTCAGCACTGTGCTTTGTGTGTATATATGTATGTATGTGTGTATACACTTAATATTTTTGGCTTTGGTATTTATATACAATTTCCTGGGATTCAAATCAAAATTCTATGCTGGATCAGTTGGGTTCAGCACTGTGCTTTGTGTGTGTATATGTATATATGTGTGTGTGTGTGTATGTGTGTGTGTGTGTTAATATTTTTGGCTTTGGTATTTATATAAAATTTCCTGGGGTTCAAATCAAAACTCTATGCTGGATCAGTTGAGTTCAGTGCAGACAAAAAAACTACATAGCTCTATGTCAATTAGTTCTTGAATTTTATATTTAAGAACTACTTTGGCGGGAATAAAACTGCCCGGGCGGGGAATATTAACAGCGCCGCGGGGCGAGAATCTGAGAAACTGCCCCGAGTATTGATCCATGCAGTTTCAGCAGCCTTCAGAGGCACTGACCTAGCACAAATACCTGCACGGACATGCATGTCTAGAATGGCAATAACCTTGTTATGTATTGATTTTTGTATAACAGGCTGGGACAGATATAAGCCTCACCCTAAATAAGAATAGATTACAACAAACAAGCTGGATGTAACAAATATCAGATTTTGTATAAAAAAATGCAAAATATCCCAGTTTCAATTCAATCCATTTATCTGAATCGAAGAAACTAACAATTCACATATCCCCATATCATTGTATGCTTGCCCTATTAGTACCTCTTTTGCTGTTGTGCTCAATTAATTTTCACTAATTGGCAATTTTCTTGAAGAGGCCTAATAGAACAAGATACGGCGGTATGAGAAATATGTAAATTAAAGATATTTTAGCAATATACGACGTCTTAAGAAAGGCATATTCGGCTCCAAAGTACTTTGTCTAATGCTTACTACCATTCCCTATTACTGGCAAAAAGAGTTAAAAATATTGACATATTGAAAAAAATTGACTCGTTCCCAAGTGCTAACCGAGTTCAGACATTTGCACATAGATGGCCCTGTTGTTGTTGCTTATCAAATATATATATTTTTTTGGAATATCTCTAAAACAGGCAAATTTTGTTTACTGTTTTCTACAATTGGCAATACTGACATGTATTACACACCAGATGAATTCAAAACACGGAGACCCATGTTTGTCATCAACACTTCAAAAAGAAAACAAGTTGTGGTTAATGACAGGACAAACATTAAAATTATCTGTGAATTCCATGAGGCATTACCTGATGACACCATATGTAGTGTTATTCTCATAGGTGAAAAATCATATGTTTATGATGTAAGAAATGAGAGGGTCACGGAGCAATTCTAGAGAGTCTCTGCATATTGCATTGTCTTAGTACTAGATATGCAAGATGGGTCTGGTATCCAATTGAACTTAAACCGGAAGTGGACCGGAAGTGGACCGGAAGTGGACCGGAAGTAAATATGTGTGGGTGGGTGTGGGTGGGTGTAGGTGTGTATAGGTAGGTATGTATGGGTGTGGGTGGCCTAGTTTTAAGTGTGGCCAAAAAAAAATATCAAGAGGGGCATATTTTTAACAAATTTATGGACAACAATCTCACAGAAGTGCCTTTTATAAGTATAGGCAAATCAATCTGAGGGGGGTCATCCTTTCCGAAGAGCATTTTTACAAAATCTTGGATTAGACAGGGTTCCACACTTGAGCAATAGGCATGTTGAGAATTTTTCGGAAAGTATGAACCCCCCTCATACTTTCCGAAAAATTTTCGAAGGCATTTTTTACAAAACTCTTGGGTTAAGCAGGGTTCCACACTTGAGCAAAAAGCTCATATGGGCATGTTGAGCTTGTTTTAAGTGTAGCAAATCTGCATGAGGGGGGTTCATACTTTCCTGAGTTTATAGTATCGTCTTTTATACTACTGTTTTGTTCCCACAGTCAAACATGGGAGTGGAAGTGTAATGGTGTGGAGATGTTTTACCGGAAACCAGATTGGGGACCTTCATAAAATTCAGGGTACATTGGTAAAAGAAGGGTATCATCAGATATTGGTGTATCATGCCATTCCCTCTGGTCGTCGTCTTGTTGGTAATGGGTTTATTCTTCGACAAGATAATGATCCCAAACATACATTCAAATTGTGCATGCGGTATTTGGATCGCAAGGCAACAGAAGGGGCATTAGTTCTCATGACGTAGGCACCGCAGTCAGCTGATATTTCACCAATTGAACTGCTATGGGGCCAAATCGATAGGGACATCAGGAAGAAGTTACCCAGCAACACTCAACAGCTATGGGAATTCATCAACGATGCCTGGCGTAACATTCAACCATCCTATCTGGGAAAACTATTGTCATTAAGGCCCATGGCGGACATAATGATGAAAGCAAAATATGAGGTGACATTGGTATGTATAGTGGATGTACCTATGGTTATACATTGCCAAGCAGATTCTTACATCTGTTTCTCGTACATTAATTACAAAATACATTCATTTCTACTGATTTTTGGCACTTTTTCTGGTGGTCTTAAACTTTTTGTCGGTAGTGTACAGAATTGTTACTACTGACGTCGAGTGTGTGTCTGCCTTGTAGATGTTTGCCTGTAACAAAGTCATTCTGCCTTGAGTAGTTGTAACGACGTAGTGCTTGTGTTTGTTTTGATATATCTGGAAAGGAAGCCGAATGACTTGTAGACCTCTCTGGCGTTTGCGAGAAGATTTTTATGCTAACAAATAAAAGTTGTCAATCGGACATGCAGTCAGATGAAGAAAGCACAGACTTGTAACATATTTTTAACTTAATTGTTTAAGCAGCAACATTAAGGAGCAATTATTGACGAGCAACATTTTATCTCCACAGTTTATTATTCTAAGTATCAACGCACGTCCAAGAAGCCTAAATACAAGTAAGAATCAGCAAATTCAGACATACTTTCCAAAAGGGCCTCACCAAAAATTAGAGCAGGGACCTTTCATACCACAGCTAAAGTTTTGCCTGGGAGAAGACATGCACATTTAATGAAGAACAACCATAAAGATGTTTTAAAGGGACACATCTTACGAAGACGAGCTCAGCAAGACACAATACCCTGACACATACCTCATAGAAAATGTGTTGCATGAAACCAAAAATATTATGTTGGTCAATATATCAACCTCAAATATCCAACCTTCTTCAGGAAGAAAGTTGTATAAACACCGACGAGGTGATTCTATGACAGCGTGTTTTGTTGTGAAGGGACTACCGGATGCACAATGTCAAATTGCAAAATTGGAGAATTCCTACAGAATACATGAGCACTTTACCTTTTGTTACTATTATCGGGAAAGCTGAAACATGGGATAGTCCAATCATAAGTAACAATAATGATGAGAATAACAATGAAATTGGTGAACAGGCAAAGGTTTTAGCTACGGAAGAGTCAGGGAACGTAAGTTACGCACGGGTGGACCCTTGTCAGCTTGATGTGAATCCGATATTAGAACCCCAGCAAAAGGAGCAACTTTTGGATGTTTTAATGAAATATCCACATGTTTTTTCGTGGTCAAAGGATGATATAAGTAGAGCCACGAAATATAAACATTGAATTCAAAGATAAAATGACACAGAATTTCACTTAAAATCCTACCCGATTCCAGTTCACCTTCGTGATGAAATTAAAGATCAGATTGAGACTTTAGTGAAGCAAGGAGTTATTTCTCCTACACAATCACCCTTCGACTCTCCTGTTATCCATGTATAAAAGCAAAGAAGGTTATAGGTTATGCCAGGATTATCGCAGATTGAATGTGTCGTCTGTATTTGACGCTCTGGGTGTGAATAACATCAATTAAATATTATACAATATGGGGGGCAAGAAATACTACTGTACGGCAGACTTGAAGAGCGGATTCTTTAATATCCCTCTCACTGAGAACAGTAAGAAATATACAGTATTTACAATATCAGGAATGTCACAGTAGCAAATGAACTTCGTGCCAAAGGTCCACGTCAGTTCACCAAATGCAATGACTCGCTGCGTTCACTTAGCGTGCTCAAACAGGGATTCCAATTACTTTTCCCATTATGTGGATGATTTAATTTGCTTTGGAAACACCTTTGAAGAAATAGTCATAACTCTGGAGAAAATATTACAATGTTTGAGGCTGCGGGTTTAAAACTTGCAACAGAAAAATGTCACTTCGGTTTCACTGAGATTATTGCATTATGACATAAAATTTTAAAGTTTGGCTATCGAATCAATGACAAAATCATTGATTCTATCAAGAAATATAAGACACCGGCAACTGTGTTATCAACTGCACTCCACTGTGCAATCTCCTATTATAATAGAGTGTTAAAAGACCATGAAACTCGACTTTCAACCATCGAGTAAGAATCGTTGGCAATTATATACGCATTTAGTTCATTCAAAATCTTTTTAATGAGCCGACATTTCCAATTATTCGCAAATAACCAAGCTATCACATTCATTCGGTCCTCAACGCAACTTTCAAATACATTATTTGGATGGTACACGTTGATGGCCGATTTCGATTTTACGCCAATTCACTGTAAAACTACAAAAAATATAGCGGATACTATAAGCAGAGAGACAGAACATAATCCACAGGATGAAGGCGAGGAGCTTACAGAGCCACGTAGGTTGTTATTGTTAGATGATGTAATTGATGTTGCTATACACCGACGAGAAGATTCCTTTTATGGAAATATTAATATTTTGGAAGGAAAATAAGACGAGGGGGCAACAACACACCCAACTCCTCCCTGCTGAGGCAAGCTTGCTATTATATTATGGAAAATTGATTTCTTTATAGACAACATAAACTGGGAGCTGCCACTAGAAAATTATTTTTCATACCGACGTCACTTCGCAACACTGTTATTGAGACATTACATAGTTTACCAGCTGCAGGAGCCCATTATGGCTTAAACTAAAACATACAAAAATGCACTGGATAGGATTTATTTCCATTTATGAAGAACCATATTCAGAAAATGCTCAAAGAGTGTGTAATTTGTCAGCAGAATAAGCGCATAAAAGGAGAGCCATATGGAGAACTTTCAACGTTGAGCTCACAGAAACCATTCGATAGAATCGCTTTTGATTCTAGCGGACCGTATTCACCAAGTGGTTTTCTCCGCCGTATATACTAAGTGCAATCGATCATGGTACTCGATTTTTAATTGCTCAATCAGTAGCAGATACTTCAAGTGAGACAGCACCTAACTTCCTTTTTGAAAATGTAATTTTGCGCTACGGTTGTCCTTCTCATATACTTTATTTAAAGAACTATCGGAGAAATGTAGAATCCGTATGAAATTCGCTCCAGCAACTAACCACAATTTAATTGGATTGTTGGAACGATGACATGCTATTTTACAGGGACATATGTAAAACTTTGTCAACTCAAAACACACACATTGTATTTCATACATAATATTAATTACTATTATTTTCGTACGTTACTGTACTTGTTGTTCATAAATATTAAACCTCGATGTCTACATGTTATAACTAATGATTTTAGTGTCGTAATAACTAATACGACGTGTGGTCGTGCGTGTTAATAAACAGGATAATTTAAGGAACGGTACATTTTTTCTTCATGGATTTACGCCTAGATTAGTCTGGGAGAACGGACTACATTTAACGCCCAGTGTGGATGTAAACAACAGAAATGCAACAGACAAGACGTTTCTTTGTACAGAAACGCCTCCGACAAGCAAAAATATACTACGATAAACGACACCAGTCCATTGAATTTACGCCAGGAGAATTGGTTCTAATATTTGATGGCAGTTATCGCGCACACACAGCAAAATGCTACTCTTGCGTATTTAAAGGACCTGGTAAAATTAAAGCAAAAGAAAATCCCTATGTTTACAAAGTGAAATTTATGACAAAACGGGGACAGACAGTCGTGGACTCAATATCGGTCCAGAGATTGGAGAAGTACTACGCTTCGGAACACGGTAGCGGGATGAGAATGTAAATTGTGATGATGAGAATGAAGAACAGGAACAGCAGGAGTCAATGAGTGAGAACATATCTTTTACCCTGTATATAACCTCATTTTCACTACTCTAATGCATTAAATAAATGTTATATCTCGCAAATATTTTCTTAAATTACAGAACACTAAATTTATGTGAAATATTATTGTTAGCACTTATTACTTAGACGGAAGTGTAAAACTAGTTATTACGACACTAAAATCATTAGTTATAACATGTAGACATCGAGGTTTCATATTTATTAACAACAAGTACAGTAACGTACGAATATAATAGTAATTAATATTATGTATTTGCGAACATTGAGCAGAGGGAATGTTGATGAATGTAAACAGCGCGAAAGATATTCTCCTCAGGTATGTGAATGCATGCGGAGAACTGATGGAAATAATCCTTTGTGAACTACAAAAGATAAATATTGTAAGTAGACTTTAGTATTTTTATGAATAAAATGTGTTAAACACATTCGGTAAGGAACATGAGAATTAAAATTCTCTACGATTAATCGTGGATGTTTAAAATAGGGTTTAAACAAGTACAATATTTCAACAGTTAAATTTACGTAACAATTAAAATTATAATTTTATTAATTAAATAAAAACCAGAAATTGGGATTGTCAGTTTTATAAGGTATAAACAACGTTAGAATAAATACAGCAGTTATAATACCAGCTTAGTATGAGTACAGCCAGTAAATTATTCAATAAAACGAATTACAGATCAATAATGACTGAAATAAGTATTGCGATAATAAGAATTATAATATAGATAATAATATTAAGGAAGAAAATAGTGAACATATTGAGTTCTTTGATAATTACAAAGCTTAAATAAAATATATCACATGGAAATAATATACATATGAATATTGACCACTTAATTATATGCATTCTACATTAAAATTTAATTATTTTGTATATCTTTCGTACATAACATTATATAAAATCTAGATTTGAAATCTAATATGAAGAATAATTAGTCAATTAAGAGCATAGGAGAAATAATAGTATTTTACACATAAAGGTACGATCATGAGTTATCAGCAACAACTTGTCACATTTTATTAACAAAATTACCGACTCAGTCATGAGATGAATTACGACAGTCTTGATGAAGTAAGGTATCTTTCATTAAAATAGCACATTACATTGATCCATATAATTTGGAATATTTCATTACAAATACGACTCAATTAATTTATTGAATGTTATAATTAAGTTACTTATAGTACTTCTTTTTTTGTCCCTTCTGCATGGTAGAAATTTCCCATCTCGTAACATTCCCACTTAAAATTTCCCTCACATGTATTTCACACTTCTCGAAGCGATATACAAAGTCAATTTCGAATGCGTCATACTAAAATGTCTTTTGTCAGTAAAAGAATAAAGTTCAACTCGGATGCAACGGAAATTTTCCTTCCTCTATAAGCAATGGGGAAACTTGAGTTACATTCAGAAACACAGAACAACTGAAGAAATATGCAAGTTAAGCATTCTATTCGTTTCTTGTAGCAATGATATCTCCCTTCATCGGCAGGGGTAAAATTATTTCTTGACATGAAGAAACCAACACTTTGCAAAATAAAAAGAAGATATCTCACATTCCACATTAGACGGGGAACTGAATAAACTGCGGACAGAGCATTCTTTCAAGGATATTGGCTTCAAGGATATAAAAGAACATGCAACTTTATGTCCGTTCAGAACGATTTCTTCATCTGGCAACATTTGGAATATGAGTTGCAATTAGGTTTTTATTTTTATGTCATTTAATATTAGGTTATTATATATATATATATAGTTAAACACTACCAATTGTCAATTTTCATTTTATTCTCTCCATTTTTTTTGTATACACAATTGTATATTAGTTTCCTTGAATATTCTTAGGCTGATTGCAATATCATTAGGTGGGAAGAAGTCAATAATGAAAAACGAGATATCGGATTCTTAGAATATTATTTTACGTATTCCAATTGTCATGGACACTATCAGCAAGTTGTGTATTTTACAATCAATCTTTATTAATGACGTTATTTTTAACAATATTATACTAACAAAAGGACGATCGTTCGACACATTATTTTTAGGTAATATTTAAAGTATTTCATTTCATTCAATTGTTATTTTATTGATTTCAGTAAAATTAAGCATTCATATATTTTCACAAACCAATTATGATTTAAAATTTGCAGTAGCATACACTCATAAAGTCTTAAGAGTTTTGCAATATTACATTAAATTCATATATACAGTTCAATTTGTTTTCAGTAATTATTAGTAGTTATATTTTTTTTTTCCTTCTCAAGATTATAATTATATTTGGTGTGTATCGAATGGAATAAATTATAATTTTGGTTATTTGTAGTAAGACTAAATGTTATGACTGAATCGGTAATCCTTTCCAAATTATTTTTTTTCCTGAAATATAAAAACCTTCATCTAAAAGAATTTCGTACTTGTAATATTTACAAGCACTACTTATCCACTACTTTGTCTCAACAAAACCTATACACATGCATACCTACACAGATAAAGTTCTCTCTTACACACACAACATTACACCAACGATCAGGAGGAAATGCCTGTTCGGTATATGAAGCAAATATCCTTTCGAAAACCTACCTGTACAGCCTCACAGATAGTTAGAATTTTAACGGCGAAATGAACATTTTAACAATATTATAAAGCCATATTAAAAGTCATCAGTTCAGCTTTTTCACAGATGTCAACATCCAGAGATGATCACCAGCTACATCTTGGAGAAATAACTAACAAACGAAGGTTACACATGAAGGACGCAGATAAATTAGTTGAATTACAAGCTCTTTTAAGAATATCTAAGATTTATTTTTTTACTTTTTCAACACGTGGGACATGAATTACAATTAGACCTTTCATCAGTAGTAACTACGAAATCCAGCGAAATCAGTTTATGAGCACCAAATTGTCCAACACGGATCTCATTCAGTATATTCTAATTAACTCCTACTAAAGTCAAGTGGTAGAGAGACCTAATATTCCACGCTGATACATACATACATACATCGATTTGAAGACACAATTATATATAACTAAATACTTTCCATCCATAATTCGACGATATGCAGTTCTCTACCATACGTTTTTCATCATTGATGATATTCAAAGCTGCAAAGTGAATGCATGAAGTGCGAAAAAAATGTTTCACGCATTCAAGGGACTAATACATATATATAAGTTGTCTGCTTCAAGGCGAGTGAAATTCATTGATATAGGAAGAAACTATCATGTACTGTTAACGAGAGTAAATCCATGGGATTGTATTTGCTTTGTGAGAATCAGGATCATTCAAGGATCAATTTATGGACAAATGCTAGTGATATTCATATATAACCAAATAACCAAAATTATAATTTATTCCATTCGATACACACCAAATATAATTATAATCTTGAGAAGGAAAAAAATATAACTACTAATAATTACTGAAAACAAATTGAACTGTATATATGAATTTCATGTAATATTGCAAAACTCTTAAGAATTTATGAGTGTATGCTACTGCAAATTTTAAATCATAATTGGTTTGTGAAAATATATGAATGCTTAATTTTACTGAAATCAATAAAATAACAATTGAATGAAATGAAATACTTTAAATATTACCTAAAAATAATGTGTCGAACGATCGTCCTTTTGTTAGTATAATATTGTTAAAAATAACGTCATTAATAAAGATTGATTGTAAAATACACAACTTGCTGATAGTGTCCATGACAATTGGAATACGTAAAATAATATTCTAAGAATCCGATATCTCGTTTTTCATTATTGACTTCTTCCCACCTAATGATATTGCAATCAGCCTAAGAATATTCAAGGAAACTAATATACAATTGTGTATACAAAAAAAAATGGAGAGAATAAAATGAAAATTGACAATTGGTAGTGTTTAACTATATATATATATATAATAACCTAATATTAAATGACATAAAAATAAAAACCTAATTGCAACTCATATTCCAAATGTTGCCAGATGAAGAAATCGTTCTGAACGGACATAAAGTTGCATGTTCTTTTATATCCTTGAAGCCAATATCCTTGAAAGAATGCTCTGTCCGCAGTTTATTCAGTTCCCCGTCTAATGTGGAATGTGAGATATCTTCTTTTTATTTTGCAAAGTGTTGGTTTCTTCATGTCAAGAAATAATTTTGCCCCTGCCGATGAAGGGAGATATCATTGCTACAAGAAACGAATAGAATGCTTAACTTGCATATTTCTTCAGTTGTTCTGTGTTTCTGAATGTAACTCAAGTTTCCCCATTGCTTATAGAGGAAGGAAAATTTCCGTTGCATCCGAGTTGAACTTTATTCTTTTACTGACAAAAGACATTTTAGTATGACGCATTCGAAATTGACTTTGTATATCGCTTCGAGAAGTGTGAAATACATGTGAGGGTAATTTTAAGTGGGAATGTTACGAGATGGGAAATTTCTACCATGCAGAAGGGACAAAAAAAAGAAGTACTATAAGTAACTTAATTATAACATTCAATAAATTAATTGAGTCGTATTTGTAATGAAATATTCCAAATTATATGGATCAATGTAATGTGCTATTTTAATGAAAGACACCTTACTTCATCAAGACTGTCGTAATTCATCTCATGACTGAGTCGGTAATTTTGTTAATAAAATGTGACAAGTGGTTGCTGATAACTCATGATCGTACTTTTATGTGTAAAATACTATTATTTCTCCTATGCTCTTAATTGACTAATTATTCTTCATATTAGATTTCAAATCTAGATTTTATATAATGTTATGTACGAAAGATATACAAAATAATTAAATTTTAATGTAGAATGCATATAATTAAGTGGTCAATATTCATATGTATATTATTTCCATGTGATATATTTTATTTAAGCTTTGATATTATCAAAGAACTCAATATGTTCACTATTTTCTTCCTTAATATTATTATCTATATTATAATTCTTATTATCGAAATACTTATTTCAGTCATTATTGATCTGTAATTCGTTTTATTGAATAATTTACTGGCTGTACTCATACTAAGCTGGTATTATAACTGCTGTATTTATTCTAACGTTGTTTATACCTTATAAAACTGACAATCCCAATTTCTGGTTTTTATTTAATTAATAAAATTATAATTTTAATTGTTACGTAAATTTAACTGTTGAAATATTGTACTTGTTTAAACCCTATTTTAAACATCCACGATTAATCGTAGAGAATTTTAATTCTCATGTTCCTTACCGAATGTGTTTAACACATTTTATTCATAAAAATACTAAAGTCTACTTACAATATTTATCTTTTGTAGTTCACAAAGGATTATTTCCATCAGTTCTCCGCATGCATTCACATACCTGAGGAGAATATCTTTCGCGCTGTTTACATTCATCAACATTCCCTCTGCTCAATGTTCGCAAATACATAATATTAATTACTATTATATTCGTACGTTACTGTACTTGTTGTTAATAAATATGAAACCTCGATGTCTACATGTTATAACTAATGATTTTAGTGTCGTAATAACTAGTTTTACACTTCCGTCTAAGTAATAAGTGCTAACAATAATATTTCACATAAATTTAGTGTTCTGTAATTTAAGAAAATATTTGCGAGATATAACATTTATTTAATGCATTAGAGTAGTGAAAATGAGTTTATATACAGGGTAAAAGATATGTTCTCACTCATTGACTCCTGCTGTTCCTGTTCTTCATTCTCATCATCACAATTTACATTCTCATCCCGCTACCGTGTTCCGAAGCGTAGTACTTCTCCAATCTCTGGACCGATATTGAGTCCACGACTGTCTGTCCCCGTTTTGTCATAAATTTCACTTTGTAAACATAGGGATTTTCTTTTGCTTTAATTTTACCAGGTCCTTTAAATACGCAAGAGTAGCATTTTGCTGTGTGTGCGCGATAACTGCCATCAAATATTAGAACCAATTCTCCTGGCGTAAATTCAATGGACTGGTGTCGTTTATCGTAGTATATTTTTGCTTGTCGGTGGCGTTTCTGTACAAAGAAACGTCTTGTCTGTTGCATTTCTGTTGTTTACATCCACACTGGGCGTTAAATGTAGTCCGTTCTCCCAGACTAATCTAGGCGTAAATCCATGAAGAAAAAATGTACCGTTCCTTAAATTATCCTGTTTATTAACACGCACGACCACACGTCGTATTAGTTATTACGACACTAAAATCATTAGTTATAACATGTAGACATCGAGGTTTAATATTTATGAACAACAAGTACAGTAACGTACGAAAATAATAGTAATTAATATTATGTATGAAATACAATGTGTGTGTTTTGAGTTGACAAAGTTTTACATATGTCCCTGTAAAATAGCATGTCATCGTTCCAACAATCCAATTAAATTGTGGTTAGTTGCTGGAGCGAATTTCATACGGATTCTACATTTCTCCGATAGTTCTTTAAATAAAGTATATGAGAAGGACAACCGTAGCGCAAAATTACATTTTCAAAAAGGAAGTTAGGTGCTGTCTCACTTGAAGTATCTGCTACTGATTGAGCAATTAAAAATCGAGTACCATGATCGATTGCACTTAGTATATACGGCGGAGAAAACCACTTGGTGAATACGGTCCGCTAGAATCAAAAGCGATTCTATCGAATGGTTTCTGTGAGCTCAACGTTGAAAGTTCTCCATATGGCTCTCCTTTTATGCGCTTATTCTGCTGACAAATTACACACTCTTTGAGCATTTTCTGAATATGGTTCTTCATAAATGGAAATAAATCCTATCCAGTGCATTTTTGTATGTTTTAGTTTAAGCCATAATGGGCTCCTGCAGCTGGTAAACTATGTAATGTCTCAATAACAGTGTTGCGAAGTGACGTCGGTATGAAAAATAATTTTCTAGTGGCAGCTCCCAGTTTATGTTGTCTATAAAGAAATCAATTTTCCATAATATAATAGCAAGCTTGCCTCAGCAGGGAGGAGTTGGGTGTGTTGTTGCCCCCTCGTCTTATTTTCCTTCCAAAATATTAATATTTCCATAAAAGGAATCTTCTCGTCGGTGTATAGCAACATCAATTACATCATCTAACAATAACAACCTACGTGGCTCTGTAAGCTCCTCGCCTTCATCCTGTGGATTATGTTCTGTCTCTCTGCTTATAGTATCCGCTATATTTTTTGTAGTTTTACAGTGAATTGGCGTAAAATCGAAATCGGCCATCAACGTGTACCATCCAAATAATGTATTTGAAAGTTGCGTTGAGGACCGAATGAATGTGATAGCTTGGTTATTTGCGAATAATTGGAAATGTCGGCTCATTAAAAAGAATTTGAATGAACTAAATGCGTATATAATTGCCAACGATTCTTACTCGATGGTTGAAAGTCGAGTTTCATGGTCTTTTAACACTCTATTATAATAGGAGATTGCACAGTGGAGTGCAGTTGATAACACAGTTGCCGGTGTCTTATATTTCTTGATAGAATCAATGATTTTGTCATTGATTCGATAGCCAAACTTTAAAATTTTATGTCATAATGCAATAATCTCAGTGAAACCGAAGTGACATTTTTCTGTTGCAAGTTTTAAACCCGCAGCCTCAAACATTGTAATATTTTCTCCAGAGTTATGACTATTTCTTCAAAGGTGTTTCCAAAGCAAATTAAATCATCCACATAATGGGAAAAGTAATTGGAATCCCTGTTTGAGCACGCTAAGTGAACGCAGCGAGTCATTGCATTTGGTGAACTGACGTGGACCTTTGGCACGAAGTTCATTTGATACTGTGACATTCCTGATATTGTAAATGCTGTATATTTCTTACTGTTCTCAGTGAGAGGGATATTAAAGAATCCGCTCTTCAAGTCTGCCGTACAGTAGTATTTCTTGCCCCCCATATTGTATAATATTTAATTGATGTTATTCACACCCAGAGCGTCAAATACAGACGACACATTCAATCTGCGATAATCTTGGCATAACCTATAACCTTCTTTGCTTTTATACCTGGATAACAGGAGAGTCGAAGGGTGATTGTGTAGGAGAAATAACTCCTTGCTTCACTAAAGTCTCAATCTGATCTTTAATTTCATCACGAAGGTGAACTGGAATCGGGTAGGATTTTAAGTGAAATTCTGTGTCATTTTATCTTTGAATTCAATGTTTATATTTCGTGGCTCTACTTATATCATCCTTTGACCACGAAAAAACATGTGGATATTTCATTAAAACATCCAAAAGTTGCTCCTTTTGCTGGGGTTCTAATATCGGATTCACATCAAGCTGACAAGGGTCCACCCGTGCGTAACTTACGTTCCCTGACTCTTCCGTAGCTAAAACCTTTGCCTGTTCACCAATTTCATTGTTATTCTCATCATTATTGTTACTTATGATTGGACTATCCCATGTTTCAGCTTTCCCGATAATAGTAACAAAAGGTAAAGTGCTCATGTATTCTGTAGGAATTCTCCAATTTTGCAATTTGACATTGTGCATCCGGTAGTCCCTTCACAACAAAACACGCTGTCATAGAATCACCTCGTCGGTGTTTATACAACTTTCTTCCTGAAGAAGGTTGGATATTTGAGGTTGATATATTGACCAACATAATATTTTTGGTTTCATGCAACACATTTTCTATGAGGTATGTGTCAGGGAATTGTGTCTTGCTGAGCTCGTCTTCGTAAGATGTGCCCCTTTAAAACATCTTTATGGTTGTTCTTCATTAAATGTGCATGTCTTCTCCCAGGCAAAACTTTAGCTGTGGTATGAAAGGTCCCTGCTCTGATTTTTGATGAGGCCCTTTTGGAAAGTATGTCTGAATTTGCTGATTCTTACTTGTATTTAGGCTTCTTGGACGTGCGTTGATACTTAGAATAATAAACTGTGGAGATAAAATGTTGCTCGTCAATAATTGCTCCTTAATGTTGCTGCTTAAACAATTAAGTTAAAAATATGTTACAAGTCTGTGCTTTCTTCATCTGACTGCATGTCCGATTGACAACTTTTATTTGTTAGCATAAAAATCTTCTCGCAAACGCCAGAGAGGTCTACAAGTCATTCGGCTTCCTTTCCAGATATATCAAAACAAACACAAGCACTACGTCGTTACAACTACTCAAGGCAGGATGACTTTGTTACAGGCAAACATCTACAAGGCAGACACACACTCGACGTCAGTAGTAACAATTCTGTACACTACCGACAAAAAGTTTAAGACCACCAGAAAAAGTGCCAAAAATCAGTAGAAATGAATGTATTTTGTAATTAATGTACGAGAAACAGATGTAAGAATCTGCTTGGCAATGTATAAACATAGGTACATCCACTATACATACCAATGTCACCTCATATTTTGCTTTCATCATTATGTCCGCCATGGGCCTTAATGACAGCAGCGCAAACACGTGGCATGCGCTCCAATAGTTTTCCCAGATAGGATGGTTGAATGTTACGCCAGGCATCGTTGATGAATTCCCATAGCTGTTGAGTGTTGCTGGGTAACTTCTTCCTGATGTCCCTATCGATTTGGCCCCATAGCAGTTCAATTGGTGAAATATCAGCTGACTGCGGTGCCTACGTCATGAGAACTAATGCCCCTTCTGTTGCCTTGCGATCCAAATACCGCATGCACAATTTGAATGTATGTTTGGGATCATTATCTTGTCGAAGAATAAACCCATTACCAACAAGACGACGACCAGAGGGAATGGCATGATACACCAATATCTGATGATACCCTTCTTTTACCAATGTACCCTGAATTTTATGAAGGTCCCCCATCTGGTTTCCGGTAAAACATCTCCACACCATTACACTTCCACCCCCATGTTTGACTGTGGGAACAAAACACTCTTCTTTCATTCTCTCGCCGACCTTTCGACGCACAAAGGTTCGCGTATTGCTGCCAAATAATTCATTTTTGTATTCGTCGGTCCAGAGTACCCGCTTCCAGTTATCCACAGTCCAACCTAGGTGCGTTTTAGCCCAGGCTAATCGTTTCATCAAAAGTTTATTATTCTCATTTTTAATTTGGTTTCTAGGTGGTGTACCGAATCTATGCAAGGTAAGCTTATTTTCCTCAAAATGTAACTTAGCCTTCCGTCCCTTCAATGAATAATTTCCTAATATAGTAACTTAATAAGAATGCTTAATGATTCTAAATTGGTGAACAATTGTTTGGTTATGTATAGAAAATGGAAGTAACACAAATTCGTTAACCGTCAGTTGACAATTAGTGACACCTCTAATCGCAGTGTTTATATTAAATCGTTTGGCATTGACTGGAATGTTCTTATCTCCCGTTACCAAAATTTGACTTCCACTATCCAGGATGAACTGACGAATATCCCCATCTACTATGACATTGATGTAAATCAGATCTTCAAAAAGAAAAGTAGAGACCGTTAGATTTTTCCCTGATAGCCCTGCACCTAAGGTCCCGTCATATGCAGGTCTTACTCGTTTAAAATTGCTTCTGTTGTTAAGAAAATTTTAGTGATTTGCATTAACAACATGATTAATGTGGTTATTTAAATCTTCGCGCTCCTGTTCTTCCTCAAAAAATGTACGCGGCGATGTATATGAAAAGTGCGAACGCTGAAATCGAGGGTTTACGCCATTGCGTCATCTCCCACCTATGTGATCGTGCGAATGTGTGTCGAGATTATTATTGTGGTTGTTATGCCAATTATTTCTATTCTGAGCTCTATGATTACTATTTTGGTAATAGGTTCTCCTATTGTTTCTATCTCTATGTTCATTTTTTCTAACTGGATACGCGAATTATGACTCAGTGAATGAATGTTTTTTCCGATGTTCTTCAAGTTTAGTTACTCTAGTCTCAAGATTCTGAAATTTCAATACTAAATCTGACTCATGGGACTGAAGTCCTGTGTTCGACTGTAATTGAGCGAGATCTTGTTGCAGCGCCTTTAATCTTTCCTCGATCTCCCGATTAACCCGATAATAACTTGTCAACATTACCATCAATTGTGCGTTGTACCGGGATAGCTTGCTGAGTCGACATGTATGCTCATCTCGATTCAGAACATGACAGAGCATTAATCGTGTCAAATTCAGTTTCTAGAATTTTACGTTTTTGGATAAGATATTTGAATTGTTCAACATTTTTCAGATCTCGTAAGATTTCATGCACTGAATCATATTCTGTCATAAAGTTAGGTTGTAAACCCCCGCTTATTTGCTTAATTTGTTCACTAATGTCCATGGCAGGATCTAATTTTAATAACAATAACTGTTTTATTCTCATATATTTTGAAACTGGTTCATTTTCCTGATGGAAGCGTAACCTGATTTGTTCTTCTAATTGAAAAGTGTCCCCGGATCCGTAAATGCTTTCACAATTTTAGTTTTTAAAGTTACAAAATCTCTATCCTGTGCTTCCTGAGTTCGACTCCAACTATTCAGCCACTCCAATGTTGAATCACCCAAAAATGCCGGTAGCATTTGCCTCTTCTATATTCATCCCAATCATTAAGAATAGCTAAACTTTCAAATTTATCAATGAATTTGGAAACATCCTAGTGAATGTTACCATCAAACTGCATAGTTTCGAGAATGTCGTTGTGGATAAATCTATCTGGTGTTCGAATCAAGTGTTCTGAATGACAAGCTTGTCCAAAGAGGTGCTAGTTAGGGCCTGACTTTTCGCCGGCGATGTGAGTTCGAACGGTGTGGTTTGAATTCTGGATATTTGTGTCGATACGGCATAATTTAGAGCAACGAGCGCAAGGAGCCCATACCCAGTCCGACGATGGCATCGATGATAGTTTTGTCCTGGCGGTTTTTCTCTTGGTAAATTCCACGATACTAGGATTTCCACTTCCTGGAGAGTTTTGCCATGTGGTCGCGCAGCTTCAGGTTGTCGCATGCGAGTTTGAGTTTAGCGATTGTTTGGAAGTTACGTTATGATATACCACGTCGCTTATATTCAACGTTGCAACGTTCGTGAAGTCGTTGATGTTGAATCTGCATTTTCTGACGTTCGATTTCCTCGTCATGTCGATCGTCAAAAATCCGAAGTGGTCTCGGTTCTAGCTCGACGCACAGCATTTTGAAAATTCGTTGTAGCTCAAATCTCTGCGCCGGTAGTCGTCATGCAAGTACTTGAGGTTGGTGACATCCTGACAAAACAGGCACACGAGGTTCGTGGTGTCCCAGAGTAGCTCCTTGGCAATATTGGAATCAAGTTTGTACCAAGTAATAACATTTTAAATAAAACACTTATGAATCAATTTCTTGTGCAAGGTAGAAGTAGTCCGTCCCCCTGTGGTGACCCTAGTTGAGGAAGTTGCGAATCTCTTTCTGATTTGCACGATCACGTCGTCGAAGACCAACACCGAATTTTCGAAGCAGCGGTTCCGCGGTATCGCTTCAGAATTTATGCTCAGTCCCTCGTACAGCTTAGCGAGCTGACAGTACTTGAGTTCCTCTAAACATTTGGAGAAAGCTTACAGGTAACTGTTCTTCCGGACCAGCCAGTCGGGCGCGAGTTGAAAGTTCACCACAATCAAAGTTTTCTTCCCACATCCCGTAGGTCCGACAACGAGGCAGTGGATGTTGTAAGGCAACAAATCGCCATTTGTTCTAGTCGAGCGTTCCGAGGAGGTATCGGACAGTCGCCTTACCACTTCCCACGCACCGATCACACGATCACCTCGTCCGCGTAGATCTAGCTTCTTTCCTCGAGTACCAGCCATTTGACCAGCAGCTTCTTATCTATCCTGCTCAAGACTTTCTCGCTGAGATTCGTGTCCCGATGTTTCGTCTTCAAAAGCTCTTTCTCGTATTATCGCCCTTTCAAGATTTTGTCACGAGCATCCTTTATTAGTTACGTGTTCATCATTCCCGTCATGACTCGAATCACGGTGAAGAAATCCGCGCTCCAGTTTCTAAGGAACCTGTTCTCGAACGTGCACTTGAACTTTCTGATCTTTACTTGGTCTCCTACTTTGTATTTCGGTTTCCTGATCGTATATCGGTACTTGGGAGAGTTACCGGTGAATATGAGACGTGTCTCGTCGGAATCGTCGACGTTTGCAGGTTTCATGTGTATCGTGCGGTTGACCAACTTGTTGTAATCGTTCACGAGATTCCGCAGCACGTCAACCCGCTTGTAGTAACCATGATGCGTGAACCGCTTCCGCAAGCGCTGTTTCAAATCCTGTTGAAGCGTTCCCGGATGTTGGATTTCGGGTCACTGAACGTCGAGTATACAAGATATGGATATATAGAACGATTCTTATTTTTATGTATATGGATAAAAGTAGTCAAACTACTTTCGGAGGTATGTGCTTATGCGCTGGTACCTGAAAGTTAACCTAGGGCGTCAGTTCCGTGAATTATTTACGGATTCCCCCGCTTTTCTTTGATTCATCGTTGATTTCTATTTTTTTAATTACAATAATTCACTGTGACATTGGCAAGAATGTCCCAGTGTGAAGAACCAAATTTGTTCGGTTTTCCTGAACAAAGTTGGTTTCACATCATTCTACAAGGTAAGAAGATCAAGATAAAGGTTAGAAATAGTAGGAAGTAAATACGTGTTAGTGTTTAACATTAATATTATATATGATCACAGATACGAAATTACATAAGTGTGTAATTGGGTAGGTAATGTTTTCTTAGGATAACTTTTATTGTGTGTCGTGTGCATTAGTGTTGATGGATGAGATAAGGAATAGACATAAACACGATTCTATGAATGTTAAGCAGGGTCTATGTTCTAGTATGTTATGTTTGAGATAGTGAAAGTATTATTGGCTTTGAGATGTACGTATTAATAGTAGGAAGAGATATGAAAGAACGAGTGGTTCCTGATGCAAGGAGACTTGCGGGAGACCAGCAAGAGTTGGTCGGACTGGGATGAACATCGGTACGACGGTTGGTACCCGGGACATCATCAGGAAGGAAAGAAGTAGGGAGGGATTTCCTGGGAAGTATCGGGTACATTAGTACGTTCGGTAGTGGAAATATAGAGAATTGTCAAGAATCAGTGAGAGAAGTTTGCAGTGTGTTTATTAACGAGAATATAGAAGGGTGTGTAAGATTACAATTTAAGAAAGAAACGAAAAAGAAAAATCTGGGTTAAATTCGGTTGGTTCCTAGGTCGAGTCCTTGCAGTGTTATCCTTTGCCTTCTCCGGGGAGGCGTGACCTTTTCTTCGTTTTGGCGTATCACTGTCTTGCGTATTAGTGTCTCCTTCTTGATGTTCCTGTGGGAGGTTCTGCTTCATTATCCTATTGGTGATCTTAGTCCTAAAAAGAGATGTCCTGTTGTTGAGTTTGTCGAAAGTGGATTCTTTGTGATCTTCTGGGGGGTATATTACATTCCGGAGGTAGGGGTTGAATGGGGCGGTGAGTGATGCCGGATTTGAAGAGGGAATGTTCCTGTTTCGACACCAGGTTTGTTAAGTCGTTTAGTAACGTAAAGTGCTCGAGATTTCTTATTAACTGGTACGTGTTGAAGTTTGGTAGCTTTTGTCTTAAATCTTCGATTTGTTTGTTCGATGAGCGGCAAAAGAAGGCTTTATGTTCCGGTGTGTCCGTCTCGGATTTACATTTCAGGCATTTATCAGTCTGTCTGAGGTTGTGCTTATTTAGGTGTTGTCCGTAGGGGCCGTGTCCCGTTAGGAAATGTATGAGACCTCTCGTGGGATGGAAATGGTTCATCGAAAGTCGTTCTTTTATGTTTGGAAGGAAGCTGTGAAGTCTCCTTCCTTGCGTAGCTTGTGTCCATTCCTGTTGCCAGACGCTAAACAAGTGGTTGTAAATTTCTGGTACCGTGGCAGGGCGTATTCAAATTAGTTTATAGATTTCGTCCTCTTGTCCATTTCTAAAGTAATATTTTGATGCTCTAGTTTTAATAACAATTTCAATAGGCTGTAGGCCCGCAATCATGAAAAGAGCCAGGATTGAGGTTGTTCTGAATGCACCCGTGAGGCGAAGTATCACTTTGCGTTGTGAAGATCTCAAACTGTTTTTAATGTACTGTTTACTGGTTTCCATGACCCACAGGGGCGAGCCATAGGAAATAATAGAATTATATATGGTAATGAGATATGTTTTTATGTGTGATAGTGGAAGGTTGTAATTTGCGGAACTCAATGTGGCTAGACTGTTTATAGTTGTTTCGGCCTGGGCTGTTGCCAGGGCTATGTGTCGGTTAAAAAACATCTTCTCTTGAAGAGTAATACCAAGGTATTTAGCTTCTCTTACTCTTTTTTAAGTTTCTTTCTCTGAGTTTGATTTGAGGGTTTCTTTGTAATTTCCCCTTAAGGATAATATAATGAGTCTTTTCCGAAGCTATTTTGAGTTTAGCATGATCACACCAATTGGATAGCATATTGATTGCAGTAGATGTTTTATCTTCGATTTCCCTTCTTGAGTTACCGGAAGTGAGCATGATAATGTCATCCGCATAAGCTATGATCTGGTCTATGTCTGGATGGTCTTGTAGTTTCATAAGCGCACGCTCCAAGTTAGTATTCCAAAGCTCGGGTCCCAGAATGGAACCCTGAGGACAACCTTTTGACGTGATCTTACTCATTTGTAGGTCCGGATATGTGATGCTAACTTTTCTGTTAGAGAAATAACTTTTCAGAAGTAGGAAGAGTGTACCTGGGCAGTTCATATTTTTAAGTGTTTGAAAAAGGCTGGACCACCACAAGTTGTCAAATGCCCCGTCGATGTCCACCATAATTCCAACCATGTACTTGTTTGGAGTGTTTTGTATTGTGGACGATAGCAGGCGTAATGCATCGTCAGTGCATTTACCTTTCGTGAACCCAAATTGAATCCCTGATATGGGTTTTAGCAGGCGAAATTCTTTGATGCTTTTTAGGATAAGTTTCTCGAAGAGTTTTCCCAAAACGTTGAGAAGGCATATTGGTCTGTATGAATTGACCCTGGTTTCATCTTTATTTGGATGTTTCTTGATGATTATTAAGTTTGCTTCCTTCCAGGTTTCTGGGAATATCTTCTGAATAATTCAATCATTAAATAGTTGAGTAATGTAGTGCGTAAGTACTGGAGTGATTTCTTGTATTATTTCAACAGGAATTCTGTCTGGTCCAGGGGACTTCTTCATTTTCATGCTGCTTTTTTCGTTTTCTACTTCCTGGGATGTGAAAGGTAATATTGGTGATTCTGGATATGGCTGGTGATAAATTTTTCTTGTATCCTTATTTTCATCGCTGTCGTTTTCAGGTTTGTCGTCTGGTATGAGATTCTTCATTAAGAAGTTGATGGTTTCTTCCAAGTCCTTTGTCATATTCGTGTTGTTCTAGTCATTAATTAAGGTGGAAATGGTTTGCGGTTTTTTTTATTTTGCCGGTAGCGGTTTTATACGCGTGCCCCATCTATTTATTTCCAGACGTTTTTCGATGAAGATATTCCATTGTTGTGTCTTATAATTTAGTAGCTCGGTTTCGTATTGTTTTTTTTTGGCACGGTAAATCTAGAGGTTGGCATTTTTGTATTGTTCAATGATGGATTTTTGATATAGTTTCCTGGCTTTTTGCATTTGTTTCTTAAGGTTGTTTAGTTTCTTTGGCCATGGCTTCCTCTTCATTTTTATTTGGTTATTTCTGAGTGTTGAATTTTCAATTGCTTGTCTGATGTTTGCAGAGAGTTCCTCTGCGAGCGTGTTGAGTGATTTTTGTTGGTCCAATTGTTCAGGGATAATGAGTTTTTCTAGGAATTTTTGATGATCGATATTTCTCCAGTTCAATATTTTCTCCTCGTCTGTCTGATCAAGCTGATGTTGCCTGTAGATTAAGTCGAATAGTATTAAGTTGTGATCGCTTGTTGTGGCGAGATCTATAACTTTCCAGTTTCGGACATCGCAAAATGCCCTTGCATTCGTGAGTGTTAGATCAATGTTGCTTGAGGCGCCCGCCCTTCCCCGGTAGGTGGGAGGATTAACTGGCTGATTATCGACTTGTAGGTTGTGCTCAGAAATGAATTCCTCCATGGCTACTCCCTTGGTGTCGGTTTCTTGGCTGTACCACCACGGAGAGGAGGAGTTCGTGTCAGCTGTGATTAGGATTTTGTAGTTTTTGTACGCATTGCAGATCAGATCGATTTTTTCCCGCAGCACGTCAACCCGCTTGTAGTAACCATGATGCGTGAACCGCTTCCGCAAGCGCAGTTTCAAATCCTGTTGAAGCGTTCCCGGATGTTGAATTTCGGGTCGCTTAACGTCGAGTAGTGTCTGAGGTCGTGGTTTTGCATTATTTCGCGATAGGTCGAGCTGTGGAATTCTTTCCCGTTGTCCGTCTGCAGGAATCGCGGCCGTCCGCTGGATCGCCGGAAGATCAAGTCTAGAGCTTTCGTGACTTACGCTTTCTTGGCTTTCAACGGCAGGACCCATGCATATTTGGGAACGTGTCTATGACGGTCAGGAAGTACTTGTGGCAATTGTTGACTTTGTTCAAATTCTTCAAATTACCACTACCCATTTAGGTGAGGTCCGCCTGCCACAGATCGTCGAAACCCTTTGTGACCACCGGCGAAAGTTCGTAGTTCAGACGTGCAGGTTTGTGCAACTCGTCATCGATCGCGTGCCTACACATTAAGTGAGAAATTTCGTCGGAAGTAAGAGATTACGGAAAACCGGTTATCCTCCCGGTACAATTGTTTGACTTCGAAGAATAGTCTGCCCTCACTTTCAACGTCAAAAACAGATATTTGTTCATCCTCGTGTATTTTATATTTGTTGGCCGCATCGTCCCAATATGCGATCATTATTTGAAGTGCTTATTGTATGGTGAAGAGCGGCACCTTGGGATGTTTCCAATTTTTCCAATCTAATTTTGAGAAACCGAACCGTGCCGTCGAGGAAAGAATCTTCCTCGGCGCGTGTGTACAGATGCTTGAAATCATGAAGCTTTGTGCCGAAGTCGACCAAGGCCAATTCCTGATTTGCTACTGAAGCTTGACGTTCGCGACGATCTGCTGCAAGATTTCCACGAGCCTCAACTTTTAGGTTTGGCTCGCGGGTTCTTGGACTTAGGTGCTCATCTCAGCGAACAGCACGTGAAGGTCGGTAACTTTCTATTTGGTTGGCAAAGCGGTGACCGTGTCCCGAAGTTACGCGATTTCGGTTTGGATGATTTTGATAACGCCGGATTTGAATATTCGATTTACGGTCCTCTTCACTGCTTTCAGTTCTTGCAACGTGGGCAAGCTGGCCACCTTACTTTGAAGCGACTCCAGAGCCTTTTTCACAGCATCTAACTCTGTTGCATCCGCCACGATACACATTTCATCTTCAAGTTCAGCCATGTCATCCTGGGTGGGCGTCGATCGCTGCAGCGTTTCAAACTTGTTGTGTATATCGCCTATCGGGTGGTGGAAATGCGAGACTTCGGATTCGGTGTTCCGATTTTCTACCATGGAGATCTTCTTTTGGACGGTAGCCAGAGTTTCGCTCATGCCGGGGAATTTCGATTCGAAAGCTTCTTGGACGTTTGACTGATCGCTTTTCTTGGTTACCAAAGTATCTTCGATGTGAGCTACTGTGCTTTGAATTTTCCCGGATTCCTCGTAACTCTTGAGCTAGAGTTTGATTTTTACTACGCTGCAAGCTATGGCGTTCAGTTCCCAGGACGAAGGCAGGTTGTCTATGAAGCTTTCCATTGTTCGGAGTTTGGCTTGGACCTCTGCAATGGGGGCGTGCAGAGCATCCGTTTGATGTTCCACCTTGATGTTTTCCAGTCAGGGAATTTCCAAAAATTGAAACTGCTCGCTTAAATCAGCAGTGCCTGCGTAATTATCCTGAGTGTTGATACTCTAACTAACTAACTAACTAACTCTCTAGCCTTCTTAAACCCGAAGGTTCATGGCTGCAGCAACACAGGCCTTCCATCTTTCCCTATCTTGAGCAAGATCTATATACTCTTTTCCATCCCTACCGATTTCCCTTAGGTCCATCTCAACGTTGTCCCTCCATCTTCGTCTTGGCCTTCCTACAGGTCTCTTACCATCAGGTTTCCCAACAAGAATCCTGTAAACTCCTCTTTCCTCTCCCATTCGTGCCACATGGCCTGCCCACCTAAGTCTTCTTGATTTAATTATTCTAATAATATCTGGACATGAATACAAATTATGTAGTTCTAAATTATGTAACCTTCTCCACTCACCCGTCTCCTCATCTCTTTTAGGTCCAAATATTTTCCTAAGGATCTTATTTTCAAATACTCTCAATTTATGTTCCTCTTTCAATGTAAGGGACCAAGTTTCACATCCATATAATACTACAGGCAAAATTACTGTTTTGTATATTTTAACTTTTAGTTTCTTAGATATTAAACGAGAAGACAAAATTTTATGAAGAGAGAAGTAACATGCATTTCCTGAATTAAGCCTACTTTTTATTTCCTCTTTAATATAATTTTCATTTGTTAATATTACTCCTAAGTATTTGAATTTGGAAACTGGTTCAAACGAGTTGTTATCAATAATTAGATTTTGATTATTACCTAACACTTGGTTTCGGCCTGTAAGCATATATTTAGTTTTCTCTTTGTTAACTTCCAAACCTATCTCTTTAGCAGTTTTGAAAAATATTTTAGCATTATTCTTAATTGTATTCACATCATCCCCCAGTAAGTCTACATCATCTGCATATGCTAACAACTGAGTCACGCCATTTAATTTTAGTCCTTCTTTAGTTTCTTTTACCTTCCTAACAGCATATTCTAAGGCAAAATTAAAGAGCAATGGAGATAATGCATCTCCTTGTTTTAACCCATCATGAATTGTAAATTTGTCAGACATATTAATACCCACACGAATTTTACTTTCTGTTTCACTGGTGCATACTTTTATCATACTAACAAGCTTCTTAGGTATTCCAAACTCTACTAATATATTATATAGTTTATCTCTTTTGACTGAATCATATGCTTTTTTAAAATCAATGAATAGCTGATGGACATTTTGATTATATTCCCACTTTTTTTCAAGTGTCTGTCTGATGTGAAAAATTTGATCAGTAGTTGATCTGTTACGTTTAAATCCACATTGATAATCACCTATAATTTCATTAGCATATGGGGTTAGTCTTGTTAAAAGAATGTTAGATAATATTTTATATGTTGTTGAGAGTAGAGAAATTCCACGGTAATTATTGCAGTTCATTTTATCACCTTTCTTAAACACAGGAACAATTATGGATTCTTTCCACTGTTGAGGGATTTCTTCTTTATTCCATATTAAACAAATTAATTTATGAATTTGACATATTAATGAATTTCCACCATATTTAATTAACTCAGCTGGTATTAAATCAATGCCAGGTGCTTTGTTATTCTTTAGCCTTTTAATAGCATCTTTAACTTCAGTCAACTTAGGTTCTGGAACTAAAGGTTCTGCTGTGTGTACTTCATTCACTTCTGATTTATCTCCTACATGGACATTTAAAAGGTCATTAAAGTAGTTCTTCCATCTATTTAGAATATCACTTGGGTCAGCTAGAAAATCACCGTCTTTATCTTTTATCAAGTTTACTTTAGGTTGCCACCCCTTTCTAAACTCATTTACACCTTTATATAAATCTCTGATATTTTTATTTTTGCTGTTTGTTTCAATTTCGTTAATTTTGCTTTTCAAGTAATCTCTTTTTTTACTTCTAAACGTGCGGTTAACTTCTCGCTTTATTCTATTATAATTGTTTAGATTTGTATCATCAGAGTTATTTAACCACCTAAGTCTAGCCTGATTTCTTATTTCTATTAGATTATGACATTCATTATCAAACCATGGCTTACTTTTTCTCGGTTTATGGTATCCTATACTTTCTTTAGCTGCTGATTCTATTGCATTACGTATGTGCTGCCAATTCTTATTTACGTCTGTTTCATTTATATTTTCATCATCATTTAAATTCTGCAAAACATCAAATCTATTTGACAGTTTAATTTGGTAATCTTTCTTAATTCTTTCATCAGTAAACTTTCCTGTATCAAATTTTAGAACTTTTAGATTTTGTTGCTTATGATTTATCACTGAGAGTCTTTCTCTTAATTTAGCAATTACTAAATAATGGTCACTGGCACAGTCAGCACCTCTATGTGTACGAACGTCAATTATACTAGTATGCCTTCTCTTATCAATGAGAATATGATCTATCTGATTATGAGTTTTACCATCTGGAGAAGACCAGGTATATTTATGGATATCTTTATCTTTAAAAGTGGTACTTTTCACAATTAAATTCTTTGAGGTTGCAAAAGTAATCAATCTTATACCATTATCATTACTTAATTCATGAAGACTTTCTTTACCAATTGTGGGTTTAAATGTCTCTTCTTTGCCAATTTGTGCATTACAGTCACCTAACAGAATTTTCATATCATACTGAGAAAATTTATCAAAGACCTGTTCTAACTCTGTATAAAAATCATCTTTAGTATTATCATCTTTATCTTCCGTTGGTGCATGTATGTTTATTAAAATAATTTTACACCACCTACCCTGTAAAACTGCATATGATATCCTATCATTAATAAATTCTACTGTTTTAAGAGCCGAGATAATTCTATTATTTATAAAAAAGCCTGTTCCAAAATTATGATTTTCAGTACCACCATAGAAAAAAGTATAATTTTTAGTTTTACAATTCCCTTCTCCTGGCCACCTAACTTCCTGGACAGCTACTACATCTAATTTATACTTCCCTATCTCATTAACTGTACACTGAAATGCCCCAGGCCGGTAAAGGCTGAGAACATTCCAAGTGCCTAATTTAATATATTTATTCCTAATGTAGATCTTATCCTTAGTCCAGAGACCTCCCAAAGTAGTCCCCACCCGGAGATCCGAACGGGGGACTATTTTACCTCCGGAATATTTTACCTTGGGAACATCCATGGCCATATATTGTTGTTTCTTGACATGTGTTTTTACAGTGCAGAGTTGTCAGCTCTACGCCTAACCCCCAATATGAATGGAGGAACTACTACACAAGACAAACACAAACACATTAGACAGCACAATTACTACACAAGACGAACACAAACACGTTAGACAGCACAACTACTACACAAGACACACACAAACACATCACAACTATAACAAAATATAAACACAAACACACCACAACTACTACACAATATAAACATAAACAAACTTCACACCACAACTACTACACAAGACAAACAAACAAATTAGACAGCATAACTACTACGCAAGACAAAAGAAACATATTGGACAGCACAACTACTACACACACATACTAGACAGCACAACTACAACACAAGACACATACATACACACCACCGATACTACTCAAGACAAACAGAAACACATTAGACTACTAGGCACCACAACTGTACTCTGATACTCTGTAAAATGGATTGCAGTTTGGTCTGGATGCTGCTAGTTTGATCCTATAATTCCCGTTTCATTTGTTCCACGTCGTTGGTCCGCGCCTTGAGTTCGGTTTCTTACTTGCCGACTCTCATCAACAAGTTTACGAAGTTGATGATGGACGCGAGATCGGTTTACTCCTGCAGCAGGGAATTGAGTTCGGCGTCGATTTTGAGTATGGGGTCCATGCATTGAGACTGCAGTCTGGCTATCTCGGTCTCGATGCTGGAGTTGAACATACACTGCAGGCCCTGCAGGTCACTCCGCAAATTCTTGACCTTGACGTTGAGGATGAGAAGCTCATTTCTATAATCGTCGGTTTTCGTGTGACCGAATATGTCGTTAGGCATTGGTACAATGGTTATGTATTATAGTGTAAGTGATACGCCACCCGATGAGGTCCGGGATCAATTTAATAAACGTACGCTAAAAAACAAAAGAACCAACCAGTTACAAAAGTCGCGGTTTTTTGAGGCCTTTGACAAGTGTTTAGCACTGTCTCCTCAGTCTCTAATGAGAACCAAGCTTAATGTAGAATATGCCTGAAAATATGGAATACATCTTCGTCGAGATTGTCAGACTTCACAGTGTTCCAAATATTCTGGACATATGTTAAGGTCATTAATATTTACAAATTAAATCCCTACACACAGACTCATGATTTTTGGTAGTTTCTGAAGTTTGGACATTTTGAAATATTGTGTGTTCAGAGCACTTCGAATACCAATAGCATCTTGCACCAATACTAGCAAGAAATCTAAAATACATGAGGATGAACAGTTGTCTGTTTTTGATGTCGAAACTGATGACCAATTGTTATTTGAAGTCAAGCAATTTTATCCCGAGGATAATCCCTATTTTGTAATATTTTCTCACCAGACTCAATGTGTAGACAATATATAGTCAAGGAACTAAACGCCTCTGGTTGAAGTAAGCATAAGAAATTTGAAAAATTTGAATAAGGTAAATAATATTTTTAAGTATTTGTTCACTGTCCTATACACTTTTAGTGAAAATGCTTGGGCTGTTCTTCTGGAATCTTAAACAGGTGTTTGTGTTACCGAGGCCTATAAGTTTAAATTCGAGCAAGGCAGAATCCCCCATCACAGACAGAGGAAAATAATTTTACACTTCTATATTTACCTTAATAATGAACCAGCATAATATTCGGAATTATTCCACTACAGTGATTTGAAAGCCAGCGATTCAACATGACACAAAAAAATTATCTGTGGAAGCAGTTTAGTTTGCAGGTTTATTGGTTTACTGTTCCAAATATCAACACACAATTAAGAAACCCATGTACAAAATAGAAAATCAAGTGTAGAGTCAATAAATTCAAACACCATTTTGAAATGGGCTTCACTAAAAATTGGAGTACAGATTTGTTCACCGTGGTTCGAGTCTTACCAGGGAATAGGCATACACATATAATAAAAGACAATTGCAATCAAATATTGAAAGGGCGATTTTATGAAGAGGGGCTCAGCAAAACTAAATTCCAGCTACATATCTTATTGAGAAAGTATTGCGTGGAAAAGACAATAATTTGATGAAAAGGCAGGGTCGACCAGAAAGAAAATTGGATCAATGCAGACCAGGTAATTCTATGACAGCAAAATGCAATGTAGTGAGGCGCTTGCATTATTTACCTGAAAGTAGAAAAAAATGGTGACTTGTACCCTGACAATATTCCATGGCTCATTGTAGGTCCACTTGGTTCTGGAAAACTACATTACTTTTAGTTACTTTTCTGGTTGCTCCAAATTAGTTAAATTGAAAGAACCGATCCCTGTATGTTTTCTCAAAAGGTTTGGAGCAACTAAAATACCAGCAGCAAATTAAACTGTGTAAGGGATAGGGCGGTCACAGGGGAATAAACTGTGTTTATCTGACTAACTAACTAACTCCCTAGCGTTCTTAAACCCGAAGGTACATGGCTGCAGCAACACAGGCCTTCCATCTTTCCCTATCTTGAGCAAGTTCTATATACTCTTTTCCATCCCTACCGATTTCCCTTAGATCCATCTCAACGTTGTCCCTCCATGTTCTTCTTGGCCTTCCTACAGGTCTCTTACCATCAGGTTTCCCAACAAGAATCCTGTAAACTCCTCTTTCGTCACCCATTCGTACCACATAGCCTGCCCACCTAAGTCTTCTTGATTTAATTATTCTAATAATATCTGGACATGAATACAAATTATGTAGTTCTAAATTATGAAACCTTCTCCACTCACCTGTCTCCTCATCCCTTTTAGGTCCAAAGATTTTCCTAAGGATCTTATTTTCAAATAATTAATACTCTCAATTTATGTTCCTCTTTCAATGTAAGGGATCAAGTTTCACATCCATATAATACTACAGGCAAAATTACTGTTTTGCAAATTTTAACTTTTAGTTTCTTAGATATTAAACTAGAAGACAAAAGTTTATGAAGACAGAAGTAACATGCATTTCCTGAATTAAGCCTACTTTTTTTTTCTCTTTAATATCATTTTCATTTGTTAATATTACTCCTAAGTGTTTGAATTTGGAATCTGGTTCAAACGAGTTGTTATCAATAATTAGATTTTGATTATTACCTAACACTTGGTTTCGGCCTGTAAGCATATATTTAGTTTTCTCTTTGTTAACTTCCAAACCTATCTCTTTAGCAGTTTTAAAAAATATTTTAGCATTATTCTTAATTGTATTCACATCATCCCCCAGTAAGTCTACATCATCTGCATATGCTAACAACTGAGTCACTCCATTTAATTTTAGTCCTTCTTTAGTTTCTTTTACCTTCATAACACCATATTCTAAGGCAAAATTAAAGAGCAATGGAGATAATGCATTTCCTTGTTTTAACCCGTCATGAATTGCAAATTTGTCAGATATATTAATACCCACACGAATTTTACTTTCTATTTCACAGGTGCATATTTTTATCATACTAACAAGCTTCTTAGGTATTCCAAAAGAAGTGTCTGTCTGATGTGAAAAATTTGATCTGTAGTTGATCTGTTACGTTTAAATCCACATTGATAATCACCTATAATTTCATTAGCATAAGGGGTTAGTCTTGTTAAAAGAATGTTAGATAATATTTTATATGTTGTTGAGAGTAGAGATATTCCACGGTAATTATTGCAGTTCATTTTATCACATTTTTTAAACACAGGAACAATTATGGATTCTTTCCACTGTTGAGGGATTTCTTCTTTATTCCATATTAAACAAATTAATTTATGAATTTGACATATCAACAAATTTCCACCATATTTAATTAACCCAGCTGGTATTAAATCAATGCCAGGTGCTTTGTTATTCTTTAGAGTTTTAATAGCATCTTTAACTTCAGTCAAGTTAGGTTCTGGAACTAAAGGTTCTGCAGTGTGTACTTCATTTACTTCTGATTTATCTTCTACATGAATATTTAAAAGGTCTTTAAAGTAGTTCTTCCATATATTTAGAATATCGTTAAGGTCAGCTAGAACATCACCTTCTATATCTTTTATCAAGTTTACTTTAGGTTGCCACTCCTTTCTAAATTCATTTACACCTTTATATAAATCTCTGATATTTTTGATTTTGCTTTTTGTTTCAATTTCGTTAATTTTGTTTTTCAAGTAATCTCTTTTTTTAATTCTAAACGTGCGGTTAACTTCTCGTTTTATTCTATTATAATTGCTTAGATTTTAATCATCAGAATTATTTAACCACATAAGTCTAGCCTGATTTCTTATTTCTATTAGATTATGAGATTCATTATCAAACCATGGCTTACCTTTTCTCGGTTTATGGTATCCTATTCTTGCTTTAGCTGCTGATTCTATTGCATTACGTATGTGCTCCCAATTCTTATTTATGTCTGTTTCATTTATGTTTTCACCATCATTTAAATCCTGCAAAACATCAAATCTATTTGACAGTTTAATTTGGTAATCTTTCTTAATTCTTTCATCAGTACTCTTTCCAGTATCAAATTTTATAACTTTTAGATTTTGTTGCTTATGACTTATCACTGAGAGTCTTTCTCTTAATTTAGCAATTACTAAATAATGATCACTGGCACAGTCAGCACCTCATGTGCACGAACGTCAATTATACTAGTATGCCTTCTCTTATCAATGAGAATATGATCAATCTGATTATGAGCTTTACCATCTGGAGAAGACCAGGTATATTTATAGATATCTTTATCTTTAAAAGTGGTACTTTTCACAATTAAATTCTTTGAGGTTGCAAAAGTAATCAATCTTATACCATTATCATTACTTAATTCATGAAGACTTTCTTTACCAATCGTGGGTTTAAATGTCTCTTCTTTGCCAATATGTGCATTACAGTCACCTAACAGAATTTTCATATCATACTGAGAAAATTTATCAAAGACCTGTTCTAACTCTGTATAAAAATCATCTTTAGTATTATCATCTTTATCTTCCGTTGGTGCATGTATGTTTATTAAAATAATTTTACACCACCTACCCTGTAAAACTGCATATGATATCCTATCATTAATAAATTCTACTGTTTTAAGAGCCGAGATAATTCTATTATTTATGAAAAAGCCTGTTCCAAAATTATGATTTTCAGTACCACCATAGAAAAGTACAATTTTTAGTTTTACAATTCCCTTCTCCTGGCCACCTAACTTCCAGGACAGCTACTACATCTAATTTATACTTAACTATCTCATTAACTGTACACTAAAATGCCCCAGGCCTTTAAAGGCTCAGAACATTCCAAGTGCCTAATTTAATATCCTATTCCTAACGTAGATCTTATCCTTAGTCCAGAGACCTCCCAATGTAGTCCCCATCCGGAGATCCGAACGGTTGACTATTTTACCTCCGGAATATTTTACCTTGGGAAGATCCATGGCCTTATATTGCTGTTTCTTGACATTTTTTTTTAAAGTGTAGAATTGTCAGCTCTACGCCTAACCCCCAATATGAATGGAGGAACTACTACACAAGATAAACACAAACACATTAGACAGCACAATTACTACACAAGACAAACAGAAACACATTAGACAGCACACCTACTACACAAGACACACACAAACACATCACAACTATAACACAATATAAACACAAACACACCACAACTACTACACAAGACAAACATAAACAAATTAGACAGCATAACTACTACGCAAGACAAAACAAACATACTAGACAACACAACTACTACACAAACATACTAGACAGCACAATTACAACACGAGACACACACATACACACCACTGATACTACACAAGACGAACAGAAAAACATTAGACAGCATAACTACTACTACATAACTACTACGACATAGAAAACTAATTGTGTGTGTTTCTTGTTCTAACTTTTCTCATGGTCTGCAATAAGAACTTTTCTATTCAGAGTAGATGAGTCACATATCTCTGGAAATGCCTCTCTGGAGACTTTACTAACCCCCCCTTTAATGTTTTTTTACTTGGGACTGGGTGTTATATCATTCTTAGCCATTACTTCCCTCATGATTTCTAATTATGCATACACCAAAAATATGTAAACAGTTTCAAATTTAAAAGTATTTGATGTCATCCAATATCAGATTAGCAAGGTTTTCCTGTACCCAACTTTATTAGCTTCTATTTCTTTTTTACGTTTAGAGCTACTTTTCATTCTTAACACTATGAAAAGAAAGTACAGATTTAACACTCAAATGCTGAGAAATAAATACTTACAGTGCTTTCCATAGCAGACAAATGCAGCACTTGTGATAAAGCAAAAAGTGCTGATTTCTGAAGCCCTGGAATTTTCAACGAATCACAGAGTATTTCGATCACTTTATTCAGTAAACTGGGATCAGCCTCCATAATAAAATAAATCATTTCACTCAAAATCTGAAAAGATACAATGTAAATGTCATACATCTTCAAAATCTACTTCTCTTCTGTAAACATCTTCAAAGTCTACATCTCTACACAATTACACCTTCTGTCTGAAGAAAACTAACAAAGATTCTTGCTGAAAATTTTAAAAAAAAATTAACCAAAGACAATGCAGGTGATGTGGGTAAAACATAAGATTCTCGTTACAGTTAATATATATGAAACATTGGCTATTCATATCTGTGGACAACATTTTGATCCTGTGTCTTGAAACTCGTTGAAAAACATGCACTCTTTCAGTGCGTAAACCTTATTTTTCTACCTATCAGTCATGTGTCCAAATGTTTTTATCTGTGTTTATCTGGATCAGATTTATTCCAAGATTCCCTAACAGTTACTTTGCGTTAATATAAATCTAGTTTGTCTGTTTAGTCAGGACCACACCAATCTTAAACATGTATTAGATGACTATGTCGGAGGAGATTTAAATTAGAATCAATTTTCAAAATTTTACACTTCATGCTGGAACAGAGATGATTTCGAATTTGCTACAATTGACATGACTCGAAAACAAAATAATGGAAAGTACAGAAACAAAATTAACAATTTTACAAATATAGAGTCGATATGATATAAGATACGCTTTGACATTATAAAGAACCTGTAATCAAAATGACAAAACATAAAATCGAAGACAATCTGATATTGCGTGACTATCTAGTAGAAAGATTTAGGTGCTGAAAATCCGAGAATCGTGGATACTACGGAAAGCACAAACATCAAGACCAACCAATTCTTTATGCCATCAGCAATGCTGGTAGAGAAATTAAGCATGTTACAGAAAAAAAAACAATCTCATAAATGATCTAGTGCCTCTTGGTGCTAGAAATTTTATAGATTTTCCTTCTACACCACTATCTAGTACTTACACACATCTATTACTCCAACAACCACCTATCAAGGCAATAGGAGAACATTAAAAAAATTAGTTGGGTCCAATGGCAAGAAATTACCTGAGTACTGGGAAATTTGACAAAGATGAAGTGTTTGGATTGTATCCAACCATGGAGCCTAACAAGGGAGTGGTTTGGAAATTTGGAAAATCTAGAGTCACATTTAAAGGGGATGATGTTAAAATTAAATTTGGATGAAAGTACAGCTGGTCCAGATATCCCGGCACTGTTGGACTGTAGGAACTCATCACTAATAAATACCTCAGAGATTTTACAGATGACGATTACCAAAATTACTCAGAAATTTTGATACTGTCTGATGCTTTGTACCAAAACAATAATGCCAGTCAGAACTGATTTAAATCTAGCAGTGGGGACAAATACAAGAATCTGGTCAAACTTGTATGGAGGCAACTCAATCTGGTAGTGTCATCAAACGCTACAATACTCTACCCAAAATATTTGTATGAGTGGATGATGTGAGAAAACTCATAGATACTTTGTTGGTTAAAGCAGGAGAGGAAACTGCTGGCAACAATAATTTGTATAATGAAAAATAGGCAGTGTAGATATTATTAGTGCTAAACTAGCCAATTTTATTGTAAATGACAGTAAAGTTATAGGATACTTAATTAAAATATCAATACTCTACCTCCTAAATTCTGGAAGGGTCAGGGTTTATTTAATGACATTATTAACAAACTTCCTCTAGAAATGCACTTACCTGGTTACCAATACTGTGGTCGAGGAACTAAAGTTGAACGAAGACTGGAGAAAGGAGACAAAGGAATTAATCCTTTGGATACAGCTTGTAAAGTCCATGAGTTTGCCTCCAATTACTCAGAAATACCTTAGTGTTTGTCATAAGGCTGATCAAAAATTGGAACAAGTAGCATTTGGAAAACTAATCAGCAAAAACGCTTCATTAGGTGAAAAAATAGCATTATTGGGTTCCACCATTGCCATGAATACAAAAACCAAATTGGTGTGGGGACTATATTATCTCCTAAATATATATACCATTGATCATGAAACCTAAATGTATTGTATATCAAGTATCTTATTCGGATCAGAAAACTCTCAGATCCCTATAGTCTCCTCACCAAAGAACAACAGGAAAATAAAAAATCTTGTATAAAATGGGTCACGGAATGAAATTTTCTCTCAGTATACCTCAGTTAAAATGATTTTAGAGTTCCAGAAAACAGAAACACACTGGTGGTTTCATATTCAGTATTCCAGCCATCCAAGCAGCACTGTGTGCCGCGGAAAGTTTAGCGGGGGTAATGCTGGCATAGCAAACAGAGATATTGATGCAAAAAATAACAAGGCTGAACTAAAAGAGCAGAAGCGTCACAATTTGGCAATGGAAAAAAAGGGCAAAGACATTTATGCTGTAATAAAATATATAAATAAGAACCACTCTCCATATTCGATATTGACAATTTGATCAAGTTACTGAGAATTAAACACTTCAGAGGTGTTTTCATGTCAGATTCCGTGCCCATCAAGGGACCATATACAACAGTGTGTGGTGTAGTCAATTTTGATAGTCTAAATAATGAAGGCACTCTCTGGATCTAATATTACAAACATGCCAACACTCCTTTTGCTTTTGATTCTTTAAGTGGCTTACCACCATTGGGTTTAGTCAGTTATCTTAATACTCCTAATCTCTATTATAGTGACCAGCGCATCCAGGGTTTTGAGGATGTAAAGTGTGGCCACCTATGTGTTTCAATGCTGGCCTTCTTATCTCATATAAACAACCCATCAATCAAGGATTATCAGAAGGCACTGTGGCCTTTAAATCATCATGGGAGTTTTACATCTCACCATCAAGACTTTTGTATTGAATCACAGCTTATACAATGATATTATCCATTCTGAATCCATAGTTCTTCGCGCTTTCTACAGTATGTATCTTATTCCCAATATCACAGAACAGAATAATAGGGTCACAGTAGGCAATGAAAAAAATGTTATTACTCCTGGTCAGTATAATCTATCAACATTACATGTTCATCTGCCCAGAGGAGTGATACTATCACAAAACTCTGTTACACCAAGAGTGGAATTGGTTTCTGATACTGAAACATTTGATTTGGGTACAGTTGGTAAACTACTGGGTTTCGAATGAATGAATTAAAATGATTGTGTGTGTCGGCTCTTAAGGCCTTTTTGCATTACTGGGTTTCGAGAATAACAAAAAAATTCGAGCCTGATTTCACACACCTAGGTAGCAATATTACTAAATTATTGTCATAAAGACTCTGAATATTTATATATTTATTTATATTTTATTTATTTAATTATTCGTTTGCTTCCAACAGAGAGAGAACATCGAATTACAAGATAGCTTACATAAATTATATTCAAATAATAAACATATAACAGTAGAATACATATAAACACACACACACACACACACACAAATGCATTTATACACACAGATAATAAGTGAATTACTGCAGGAAAGGAACATATATGCACACATATACAAATATATTCATTGTTCAGAACATAGCCTTCACATGATATTGAACGAGAAAAAAAATGTAACATATTTATGACATACGTAGTCACCATAGATACAACAGATGAGTGAGGGAAATAAAAGTTAAAATAAATTCAGAATATTCGTAAATAATGCGAACTAGAAAGGATTCACATATATCACATACCTAGGTATGTATATCGTTTCAAAAATTGGTTCTAATGTGTTTAAATACAAGGAAAGTGGCAGACTGATGTCCAGGTTTTCATGCGTTGTAGAAATATTATTATATGTAGAACAGAGTATCAATAAAGGTGATGATTTGTAATTTTCTGTTCTCGGGATATCACGGAGTAAAAGGTGTCGCATCCACAGTTTAGATTTTCTGACATTAAATTTAAATTGATGAAGATAATTACTATTATCCACAATTCCATTAACTGTTTTATAAAGAAACATTTATTGTGCTAATTCCCTCCTATTACTGAGACTTAAATAGCAAAACTCTTCCAATAAATTCTTATAAGATAGTTTCATCTTGTAAACAGATACCTGATTTCTCTAATAATATAGGTACCGTAGAAACCATTTTTGAATTTGCTCTATTCTATTTTTATAAGATGTATACACAGGATACCATAAAACCGAGGCATATTAGTAGTATATATTGATTTTTTAAAATTAATCCTTTGTAGGTATTCCCTATTTCTATGCATTTAACATCAGTCGTATCATATTATGACCATTTTGGGGGGGAATTTATTGCTTTTGTTGACGTTCCAGTACAATTTTCACCGCAACTCGTTTTTTTCGTACAGTCATGTTAGAAAAATCGGTCGCATGGAATTTTTCTAAGTCCAACGTCTTACGAAATTATGTCAGTAGCTCTGAAACAAGGAAGTGTTGTGAAAAATACCATCCTCCAATCAGAGGGAAGTTCGATTCGGAGGAGCAGGAGGCGTGACTCACAGTCTTGTCCACAGGAAGTTCAACCAATGCAGCATTTTCAAACATGACATAATGTTCCCATTGGTTAAATATTGTCTCAATAACGCGAATCAGGAGAAAGATTGTGCAAAAGTTTACTTAGTCGCTTTAATTGCCATTAATCGTTTCAAATTAGTATTAAATTCTCCCAATTATACGATACACGAACTTAATATATATAATAATATATATATTCATATATGTGGTTGACAATCATATATGACTCATTAGAATAACGTTCACTTTGTTTTCACTACTTGAGATGACATTTCATTTACATTTAAGATAAAATAGTGGTTTTGGGTGTAATAACAGTTTCCATTAATTAATTTAGAGACGCATTTTTGTTTGTTCAGTTAATGATTAGGTTACTTCTTTATTTTTCTCGGAAAGAGGGAACCACAGCGGAAAGAATATACACAAATTACATTATTGAGGTCAAGAGTTCGTTTTAACATCACTTTTTGCACACATAGGCTAATCACGACTCGGGATACATTTAAATTGGAATCTGAAACCTTATGTGATCTGACTTGGACTCGGAAAAAGGACACACTGATTACAAGACGTCGATACATTACCACTAAGATCCACTAACGCCAATAATAATGAGTGGTTGTGGTAGTGGGAGAGGGGTGACGGAAAGTAGAAAATAAATAGTATTTTGGGGAGGTACTTAATGTTATATTTATGCACGTACAAACCTAAGAAAATATTTATTTTGATACATGTGTGTGGAGTGTGGGAAAGAGGGAAAAGAGAGAAACAGAAAGATATTGCGAGAGATAGGGCGAAGATTATGTTATAAATACCATATTTCATGTACATTTGTTTTAGAAATTGGTGCGGGGAGCTGTTTGTTTAAGTTCAGTGCAGCATAACAATTGGAGACACATAGTGGTTCGTATCTCACTTTAAATTGTAGGTTCAGGCCAGATTCGTCTCTCCGTGCATAATGTGGACTTAGAATTCAGTAGGAAAATAACGTCATGGATGTAGTATTTTGGATTTTAGATGAGTTGAGACCACTAAAATTTCCAATTCTTATAAAAATAAACTTGTCCTCATATTACCATTTTGCAAGGGAGAGTTAATTGTATAATCTTTTGTTGTTAATTTCAAAGAAGACTAATTCACATAGTAACAATGGGAACAAATAAAGCTTACGAAAAGTATTTGCCATCGTAGGGATTAGAACCTTCGACCATTAAAGTGATAACCCAATGCGATAACAACAACCCCACGAGTTCGTTAATTCATACACCATGATTGTAAGTTAAGGCCAATTCGTTCAATGTGCATTAGAAATATAATCCCCACCCGCCTCTTTCCAAACAACACATCCAAACGCTACTTTTGTAGCAAATGAAATAAAGGTGGTATGAATGTCACAAAACATTTAAGCAAAATCTACTATGTTTACGACGCAATCGTTTTACTTGGAAAGGTTACAGCTTCGAAAATTGAGGTTGTGACGTGGCTTCTTTTAGAGGTAGGCTAGATATTGGTATGGCAAGGTTCTAGCGTGCACTGGCCAGTAATTTCCGAGAAAGAATTTTTCTAAGATGGTAAAGTTGATCGGAGATAGGCTATCAGTATCACACGCCGAAGTTTATCGGTCTGACGTCTGTTGGATTACCCCTATTATGATTATATAGAGCAATTAAGTATTGTATTTAATTAATAATATAAAGAAATAAAAATGTTATCTATTTTTCTAAAAATAACACTCCTTTCTAATGATTTTTCAATGTTATTTTCGAAAATAATTTTTCAGAACATGTTTTTGAATTTATCTTCATTTTACAAATATTTGCATAAAATTTATCCACGGGTTATATTCGACGAAATGTCATGTACAGCGAGAGTTATACATATTTTTATTATGGGGAAAATTATCAAGAAACAAAACAAATAAATACTATTGACATCATTTTGTGAATGGTTTTTATTTTACATTATTTTTTGTTCACCCTGCATTGTTGTATTCTTGTAAAAGCATGAAAAACAGTATTTCTCTACATTTCGCAAAGAAAATATTATACGAATTTTTGTAATAAGTAAAATGCATTAATAATTTTTAGGTTTAAGAAAGAATAAAAATGGCAGGGTTAACCGAACGCGGAATCGAACACAGAATTTTACACCCCAAAGGCATTTGACTTGTAGCATTTGCAATGAAGTGATGTAGATTCAAGTAATAAAATTTCATGCAAAATCGCACGTTATAAGACTGTTTAAATATATTAACTCAAATCAATGTGTCCATAATTTATTATACTGTCAGCCATTCGGCACATCTCGTTACAAAATCTCAGCATATAACCATTCACTAATTTTGCGAATTGAATATTGATCCACTTCACAGTTCATTGTGCAACAATAGTTTCGACTCATATCACGTGAGACGTAAACTCAATTCAATTCTCTCATTGTATGTAACTTGTATGTTGAGCTCATGTAGAAATATCAATTATGAGCTCTAAGCTAAATTTGTCGCTACAATCGCTTGATCAACTCTTGCGTCTCGCTGCCAGACATTCTACGTTCCTGTTTGCTCCAGGCCGCTTCTGCTTTTCATTATCATTGTTTTGATCTCTGTTTCATTCTCATCGTCGTTATAAGCCTACCTAATTTCTACTGTTTACAGTAGATAGAATCTACTGTTATCAATTGTAGTACTCTACTGTGTCTCTCGGAAATCTACTCAAAATCAATGATTTCCTATTGAAAACTTTCAGTAGGCCTAATGTGTAATTACAGTTGAGGAACTGCAAGTGAAATATTCTCTTCAGTACTACATGTAATGTTGCACGTAGTGTGTTTGAATTTGACATTTTGGATGCGTCAGCACTTAGGCTATTTTCCACCTGAAACTTTATACGGGGTCCAGATCCATACCAGAACTAAAATAACATAACTGTAACGTCGTGTTGTAACTAAAATATTAAAATATTCTGAATTCGGTTAAAAGCTGAAGCTGTAAACAGGCACTCAAAACCCACAAGGACCAAACACAGGACAGCACAGAAAATTATACAGGCCATTAGGCCGGTCGCCAGAGCCTCGTCCGTCTGCAAACTGAAGTCGAGGGTGTACTACGTGGAAGCAACAACTGGGTGTACTTCTTGGTAGGTCATCCCTTACACCCTTGTAGTGTGTTCAGTTCATCATGATAGCTGTAAATATAACATTCTATTCCTCCTGATTAACAATTTGTTTTTATATATATTTAGAATCTAAACCAATTTCACTTCCATGTAGTACACCCTGAACTGCATTTGGAGAATAACGAGGCTCTGGTGACTGGACCTACTGTTAATATAATCCTCGTAGGACTGTGTGTGTGTTGTCCTGTGTTTTGTCTTTGTTTGTGCTTAGTGTCCCTTTACAGCCTCAGCTTTTAACCCAGGTAAGGATATTTCAGATTTCAGACACGCTCTTATTTTTGTCATGATAAGGGGCTGGGCCCCATATAGCGTGACGGGTGCATAATACCCTAACTTTTGATGCACACAAATTTTAATTCAAATTTAAGAAATCTTAACATAGATGTTTCAAAACACCTATTGATTTACTGAAACCAGTACAGTAGAGAAACTGCAAGTGAAAATAATAATTTATTCAGTATAATGTATAATATGTTAAGCTTAATATTTTGGCTGTGAATATTAATTTCATTTCCCATTATTATTTTTTATATTGATATCTTTTGAAAATATGAACATAGTAGATGTTTCTACTGGAAACAGTAGACAAAATTTCAGAGAAGAATGTAGAACAGAGACATGAAATAATACCCAAAGAAATCAACCATTATGAATTTATGTTACATACTTTTTTATTTCACATTCCAAAACCTAGGATCTCGCAATAATACATGGCATGCGATTTACTAGCCAATCTGCTTTTCTGTGATTGAATCGTCGTGCCCAGTCGGGGATTACTTCCGTTCAAGGTAAAAGGGGAAGAAATCCACCACAGTACAATTACGTATGAAGTAACATGTTCACAGGCATCCCATACACTGATAAGGGTTCACCTGACCTTGTAAATGTGGGAAACACGTTTCACGTTGGTTTCCAGAATGCAAATACGTGGTGGCTGAGGATACATCTGGAACGAACGGTGGAATAAGAGATCGTTTGTAACATTTAACAATGACATATCGCATTTACAAAATGTAAAATATGTAGACCTTGATAGTAGTGTGTTTGGTACTATTATTAGCACAAAATCATACAAATGAAAGAGCCATATGCCCGATTTGGCTACACTTAAAACTATGCCAAGATGCCCATATGCCCCAATTGTTCAAGTGTGATATGCTCTTAATCCCAAGAATTCTGAGTCCTAGAGTACAAATGAAGAATCACACAGTGTACAAATGAAGAGCTCATATGATTAAACAGATTGATTCGGCTATACTTAAAACAATGTCAAGATGTCTATATGAATCAATCGGCCAATTGTGGACACAGTTGAATCTAAAGAATCTTGAGCCCTAGTGTACAAATGAAGAAGCCTCAACAGACAGATTTGGCCATGTGTGTAAAAGCTGAATCTGCCAGATTGTTGTCCATAAGCTTGTCAAAAATATGCCCCTCTTGATATTGTTTTGGCTACACTTAAAACTAAGCCAAAAATGCTCATATCCTCATGCTCTAACAACTTACAGATCTAATTCAATACAGGATTATCTTGGACAAAGGCAGGCTGCAAAATTGAACTGTTACATGTTTTCTTTCTAATCTTTGATCAGTTCTATTGCCCGGGGCAAGCAATTACTTAGCTCAGAAATGCATCAATTTTCCCGATCGAAACTGTCTGACAGACTAATACATTTCTGAGCTAAGTAATTGCTTGCCCCGGGCAATAAATTATGCATGCCTGGGGGCTTTCATACGCTGGCACGCATGGTATATAATCTACACAGAAAAATAAGCTGAAAGGGGGCATTATTGATATTTCTATGTAATTCACTGAAAGAGCATAAAACTTCAATTAATATTTTTGTGTAATAGAGGGAAATTCTTAGTAAAAAACATTGCCCTCTTGCATGACAGCATGTATGCCTGAGTCCAATTTTAAAAGCTTTGCTCTGATAATATATACACAAGTAAGACATTGAGAATATTCATTGCACAGTTAAAATCCAATTTTGACTGTATTAGCTGGTAACCAGCTCATAGCTCCTGGGCTCTGATACTCAGTAGAGTGTGGGCATAGTCCCATGGCCTATATGCCTTGTAATCAAAGTCTCCTGGGTTTGAGGCCTCCCCCATGGTGAAGTGCTAGTCTTGCTGCCTTGTAATCAAGGGCTCCGGTTCTGAAACCTGGTAAAATGTGTAGGCCTCCCTGATGGCAAAGTGTTGGTATTATTGCCTTGTAATCAAAGGCTCCTGGGTTTGAGGCCTCCCCATAGAGAAGTGCTAGTCTTGCTGCCTTGTAATCAAGAGGCTCCAGGTTTGATACCTGGTAAAATGTGTGAGATTGAAATACATGTGGCAGAATAATATCCCCACACGTGAGACTTTGAGAATATTCACTACTAGCTGATATCCAGCTGATAGCTTCCAGGTTTGATACCTGGTAAAGTGTGTTATACAACAGCATAATAGAGCAAAATTATTTCATATTGGGGATCACCAGAGCCTAGTTACTGCTGTTGTCTGGGTATAAAAGCACCAGCTCAGCCACTAACTGCTGTTATAATTGTTTCCATAGTTCTGTTTTTTTGGACCAAGAAATTTTATATAAACAAACAATAAAAATGCCAAACTTGAAATATTGCAATCAATGCAATAAAAATATATCTAGTTCTAATTGGGCTAGGCACCGGCATAATTGTGACCCTAAGAAATGCAGAAAGACTACAAAAATATGCCCAAGATGCCATAAAATATTAAGCAAAGCATATTACAATAGGCATAAGAGTATGTACAGTCATCAATATTGCCCTCACAGCCATCTACATCTGGTCTGAAAAGGAAGCATGAAACACCTATTAATGCTAAAGCAGCAAAGCAGCCACGCTATGCATCACCTATCCATAGCAGTTTTGCTGGTCAACTTAGGGATTACCGGTTTGTATCAGAGCAAAAATGTGATATTAAGATTTTTTGAACAGTGTAAATTCTAATGTGCAGGCAATTCTAAATGCACAAAATGGCTCTTATAAGCTGTCCCTCAAATGGTTTACACAATATAAGAAACCAAATGGCACAAAATTTACACAGCCCCACATAACAGATACTGTAGCTATATATTCAAATACAAATTTAGACAAAATAATAAGCAGTTTGATAGATCAATTGAACATTAAACATTCTGAATTTGCAGCAAAAGAATCAGGATGGAGCCTATGCGGAACTTCACCCAAGCTCTATGTTAATATTTCTGAATTCAGCCCATTACAAGGTTCTATATATCTGCCATTACCTGCCAATATTAAAAACAAAAGAGCCGTGGTTAACATAGAAAATAATGATGAGAAATGTTTTCTGTGGTGCATTTTAGCTGCTTTGTATCCAGTTTTAAGGAATCCTCAGAGAATAACTTATTATAAACAATATGAACACAATTTCGATGAAGCAATGGAGGACTTAGAATATCCAATGTCAGTTCAGAATATTGATAAATTTGAAAAAAAGACCAGGGATATCAATGGTAAACAATTATCTATTAATATTTTTTTTGTTCTACTGACCGTGGCAATTTCTTGATAGCACCTCTCAGAATCAGTACACTTGATGATGATTCTGCTATCCCGATTGATCTGCTCTTAATTGAAGGGGATGTAACACACCATTACACTCTGATACACAGTCTTGAAGCTTTAGTCAGAAAACAACAAGGCAAATCCAATACAATATTCAAGTTGTGCAGAAGATGTTTGACTATATTTGATGGTAGAAAAATGGTGAATGGGGTTCGGGAAGTGAATGCAGAAATTGCTAAAAACAAGTTAATTGAACATTTAAAATACTGTGGCAACCATAAAACTGTTCATATGCTTATGCCTAACCCAAATGAAAATGCCAAATTTTAAAAAAATTGAAGCCTTGTTGGAACACCCAGCATATATTGTCTGTGATTTTGAATCAAACCTCAAACCTCTTGCATTCTGCAGCCCAGATCCTGATGAATCTTCAATTACATCATACCAGTTGCATGAACCTTCTAGTTTTTATTATGTTGTTGTACAGGATGGTGTTGTTAGTAAAGAATATTTATACATGGGATCAGATGCCATCAAAAAATTTGCAGATAGAATAGAAAATGAGTGCCATGACATAGCATCTAATGTCTTATTAAAATCAAAACCTATGTTGCCTTTAACAAAGGATCAGATTGAAGATTTCAGCAATGCAGAAAAATGCCCGGTATGTGATTCTGAATTTTCAGATACAAATATCAAGATGAAACACCATTCTCATACAGATTATAAATTCTTAATGGCTGTGTGTAATAGTTGTAATATTAAGATCCAGAGACCAAAATTTGTCCCTATATTTTGCCATGTTGCATCCAATTATGATTTTCATCATTTGATCAGGTACGAGGGGTTTGACAAGCAGAATTTAAATATTTTAGCAGAAAATAATGAGAAATATATTGCTATTAGCAAGATAATTAAAGTTAATGGTGTTCCCATTCACTTAAGATTTCTTGATTCCTACAGAATTCTGTCTGCTAGCCTGGCTACACTGGCCAGACAATTATCTGATGATCAATTCAAAATCACATGTGCTTTGTTTCCAAATCAGGACCTGAAATTAATTAGGTGGAAGGGTGTATACCCATATGATTATGTTACAGGTTTTTCTAAATTTGATGAGTGTTCTCTGCCACCACAACAAGAGTTCTACAGTAAACTCAGGGCATCTGGAATTACTGATGATGATTATCACCATGCCCAGTTGATGTGGAACAATTTAAAATGCCAGATATTTGGTGATTATCACAAGGCATATTTAAAACTTGATGTCACTCTCTTAGCTGATATACTTCAGGCATTTAGAAAATCTTCCATGGAAAATTATAAACTGGATCCAATGTATTTCTACAGTGAACTAGGGCTAGCATGGTCTGTAATGTTTTTAAACACTAAAATGCAGTTAGATCTGATCCACGATCAAGATATGTATCTGTTTATGGAGCAATGTATAAGAGGAGGCATGGAGAAATGTTCTCAGAGATATGCCAGAGCAAATAACAAATATATTCGTGATTATGAACCAGCACTGCCATCAAATTATATACTGTATTTAGATGCCAACAGCCTGTATAGTTATGCTATGATGGATAAACTGCCATATGCAGGGCTTGAGTGGGTTGAAGATTTCAATATTGAAGATCTTCAGGATTTTGATGACAGTAACTATGGCCTGATCTTAGAAGTTGATCTGACAATTCCTGATGATTTACACAACACATTTTCTGATCTGCCCCAATTCGTGAGGTTGAGTGCTCACCTGGCTCTAAACAGAAGAAGCTAATGATGACTCTAGAGCCAAAACAGGATTATGTCATATATTACAAAAACCTCCAGTTCCTGATGCATCATGGTGTTCAAATGACCAAAGTTGGCAAAGTTTTGAGGTTCAGGCACTCAAGATGGTTGAAGCCACATATTGATACAAACACAGAGCTTCGAACATCTGCAATGAGCCAATTTGATAAAACTTTGTTTAAATTGATGGTAAATTCAGTGTATGGCAAAACCATAGAAAATGTCAGAAAACATACTGATGTTAAATTAATTACTGACCCCAGCCTGAGCAAAAAAATTATTGCAAAGCCTAATTTCAACTACAGAAGAATTTATGATGAGCATATGGCACTCTTCAACATGAAAAAAACAAAGATTAAGTTTGATAAGCCTATTTATGTAGGGGCTGTGATATTGGAATTGGCCAAATTACACATGTTAAAATTGTATTATGATGTGTTGAAACATTTTTATAATGATCGTGTAAAACTGATGTACATGGATACAGATAGCTTTATTATTGATATTCAGACAGAAGATGTTTATCAAGATATATCACACCCTGAATTGTTTAAATATTTTGATACCACTGAACATTCAAAAATTCAGCCCCACAACAAAAAGGTGCCTGGCAAGTTAAAAGATGAGACACTTGGTGATGTTATTGTGGCATTTGCTGGGTTAAGGGCCAAGATGTATAGCTTTGAAACATGTAGTGGCGCTGTTGCAAAAAAGCAAAGGGCATTGGCAGAGTAACTGTAGAAAAAGAGCTCCAATTTAAAGATTATGAAGATTGTCTCAAATCCCAGAGTTTAATAAGAACATCAGAATGCAGAATTCAGAGTGAGGATCACTTGTTGACTACAAATGTTGTAAGAAAAGTGGCTCTGGACCCACATGATGATAAGAGATGCATTTTATCATGTGGCATACATACTCTAACAATGGGGTCATTGTGGTTTGAAAAGTGGGAATCAATGCCCAATTACAGAGCATGATTTGAAATAAATAAACATGCCTATGAACTTATTTGGGTTCAAAAAACAGGCTATTATGGACCTGCCAACAACAGCAGCCTTTTCTGATATACAATCTAAACTAAGTGGTTTGTTAATTATTCATCTGAATAGCATACTTACAGATGTTGATGATGAAACAGGTAAAACATTGTATATATTTAACAATAATTTAAATCATTACCAATTACCTGAAGGTGGTCAATTACAATTTATTACAACCCCCGAGGGTAATGTCAAGGTTTCAATAGGGAGAAATATTTATAGAATTAAGCACTCAAACATGGTTTCTGGCACTGTATATACTGTTTCTGCTGGTGATTGTTTATATATTGAGGTCCCAGGATCCTGTAATAAGCTTATACCTTTTTAATAGAATTAAGAATTAGATATTCTATAATAAATAAACACTAAAACAAAAATGCCTAATGATATATTTGGCCATACAAGACATGAAGATCACAGTGATGAGATTCTGAAGCTTGATTTCAGAGTTAAAAAATTAAGAAGTGATTTACAAGCTTTACAAACCACACTCAATGCCAGTCTTCAACTAGAAATTACAAATTTACAATCACAATGCATGGACCATCTTCTTAGAATTGACTCAGAACTCAAATAGCTGCTTCAAAAATATACTGACTTGGCTACATTAGATAATTTTCAAAATTTAGAGGAGGCTGTAGCAGCTCTTCAAGCCAAATTTACGACTCAGGCTACCAACTCTGAGCATTTGAAACAACAATTAGAAGAGCAGATTAATAATGTCCAGACACAGATCCAAACAATTGTCAAAAGCATAAAATCACAAGAAGATTTTGATCTAGTGATTTCCACTCAAAAGGAACAGATTCAATCACTACAGATACCTAATCTGGACACTCTGAACAATGCCATAGCCGAGGTTAAAGAAAAAATTGAGACACTTGAAAATTTTATGAACAACTTGCCATCTTCTGATGCTTTGAGTGCTATAACTCGGAGTGTTGCCAACATCAAGCTGCAACTTGAAACATATGAAGGTTTTGGAAAAATTCAGAGTACCATAACCCATCTTGAGGGTACAATAGCAGCAGTGCAAAGTGATCTGCAAATGTTCAAGAAACTCTAGAATCTCGCCTGCCTGGTATTGTAAACACCCTTGTCAGTGTCCAGCAACAGATCACAAAATTTGAAAACCTCAACACTGAATCTGAGATATCTCATTTTCATCACTTGATCGATGATATCCAAACAAAGCTTGAAATTTTACAACAATCAACACCTACTCAAGCAGACATAGCCTTGCTCCAAGATGCTATGCGTAGTGTGGATGATGCTTCTGAATTAAATAATGTGAAATTGGCACTTGAATCTTTGCAAAATACTGTATCAAATCTGCCTACATCACAGGAACTTTAAAATATTAAGAGAGCTGTGAATCGCATATTGAAATCAGAAGATATCAAAAATATCCAGACAGAGATCAAACAACTTACTCAGACAGTGGCCACTCTACCAACTAATCAACATATTAATGAACTGCATGCTCTGTTTGAGGATATCAGAAGACAAGTCCATGATCTTACTGCTCAAAATTCAAAATTGGCAGTTGTTGAAAATTTACAGCAAATTGTAGCTAATATCAAGCAACAGCTAGGAAGCATGGAATCCAACCAAGCAAATGCTCTGTCTGTTTTTGCCACCCAGCTTCAAGAAATTGTGCAACAATACAAAAAACTTGTTGTGGACATAAAAATCAAGCCAGGATATGATGATGTTGTTAGGACTATCAATGAGCACCTTGAATCTGTAACAAGTAGATTGCTTACAGCAGAAAAAGAAATAACTGGCATAATCGAGAATCCTAAACATACAGTAATTCTTGAATTGTACAGTATCCCCAACAAAGAATATGATTCACCATTTACACCAGGTGGCAAAATATATATGCTGTCCCCTGCACAATTTTATTACCAGTTTTTTGTTGGGGGCACACTTAGACCAATCAAGATCAAATATTGGCTACAACCACAGGCGCACCACTACCCTACCTTATCAATAACAAATGCTGATAACAAAGCAAAAATCACCAGTGTAGATTTAGAAGATTTTACAGATCCCAATACATTAGAGACATCTTATGCTGAAGATGATGGCTCTCTGGAATTTAATATACAAATAGGAGACAAACTGTATTTAGAAAATCCTGTAGTATCAGCTGCTGAACACCCTATAGTTGCAATATTCTTGTTTACATACTATGTCTAGACAAATTATTGTTGATGAATTACACAGACAAGCCAGACATAATTATAAGAGACTGCCAGTGGTTACAAAAGTTTTAGATGATTTGTGGCAGTGTGACTTGGTTGAGATGGCAAGTGGACAGCTGAAAAACTTAGACAAGATCAACAAGGGCTACAAGTATATACTCACTTTCATAGATACATTTTCAAAATTTGCCTGGGCTGTGCAACTCAAATCCAAGACTGGAAAATGTGTTACAGAAGCCTTCAGGACAATCATCAATCAGAGTGGAAGATCACCGCGCTATTTGCAAACAGATAATGGCAAATAATTATATAATTCTGTGTTCCAACAATTTATTAAAAGCCAGTCAATACAACATTACTCGAGTTACAGTGATCTCAAGGCCTCTATTGTAGAAAGATTCAACAAAACCCTAAAAAATCATATGTATAAACAATTTACCCTCCAAGGTAATTATAAATGACTCACAATCCTACCAGAACTTCTACATAAATATAACAACTCGGTCCATTCCACAATCAACATGAAACCCTCTGAGGTAACTTCATCTGATGAGCAAAAATTGATCAGCACTGTTTACTATCCTAAATACCAGCCAACAACAATAAAAGCCAAATACAAGGTAGGTGATCAAGTTAGAATCAGCAAATATAAGCACTTATTCAAAAGAGGCTTTACCAGAGACTGGAGCACTGAATTATTTACAGTGGTTCAAGTTAAACCTGGGACCCGATACACATATATAATAAAAGATCACCGAGGAGAAATTCTCAAAGGCAGGTTTTATAAAGAAGAACTCACGAAAACTAAGCATCCTGACACATATCTCATAGAAAAAATCATCCGCAGAAAAGGCAAAAAGATACTGGTGAAATGGCTAGGTCTCCCAGAACACAGCTGGATCGAAGCAGACAAAGTGATACTATGAACACCTAGGATGTTATAAAGAGACTGCCAGAGCCTGAACAGCAGATTAAGAGAAATGGCAAGCTGCTGCCTGATAATATTAGATGTCTTATTGTTGGGCCATCGGCTTGTGGTAAAACTACACTAATGATTGATAATTTTTTATTGGCACTGGCACTGGTTAGACTGGAAAAACAGGCACTTGAATGTCTTCTCTAAGAGCTTGGAACAATTAAAATATCAGCAGCTGATGAAGCTATATGATGGACTGGATATTGCCACTTTTGAATCAGATGTTAAGCCACTCCATGAATGTCTTGATAACTCTGTTGTTGTATTTGATGACATTATACTGGATAATCAAAACAAGGTTAGAAATTTTTTTACACAGGGCCGACACAAAAACATTGATTGCTTCTACCTGGCACAGACTTTTTCAAAAATACCCAAGCAACTGATCCGAGACAACAGCAATTTTATATGTGTGTTTCATCAGGATCATACCAACCTCAAACACATACATGATGCATATGTAGGTGGGGACTTGAGCTACAATGATTTTTCCAAGTTTTTCAGTAGGTGCTGGAACCAGGAAAGCTATGGGTTTGTCACAATTGATATGACAAAAAAACCTAATATTGGCAAATACAGAAATAAAATCAACAATTTTCTAGACATTGAAACATATATAAATAACCATGAAAATGCCAATTATTGATGATCTTAAATTAAGAGATTATCTTGTAAAAAGATTTAAGGGATGGAAATCAGAGAACCGAGGAATCTATGAACAACACAAGCAAACAGAACAACCTATTATTGATGCTATTAGTGAATTAGGTAAAAATATCAAAACTGTTACAGAGCAAAATCAAAATTTGATCACAGAGCTTGTACCTGTAGCTGCTAGGAACATATTAGATTATCCAATCACCCCACTTTCTAGTATTCATACACCTAGTCCTGTTGCTACTCGAAGAATTGAAGCTGCTCAGGATCCTATTGAATTGGGTCTTCTTGCTCAAAAATATTTAAGCACACCTAAAGACAACAAAGATGAGGTCTTTGGCTTACATGCTGACACAGAGCGTGACGGTAGCATCATACATATAATTGGCAATTTTAGAGTAACATTTATGGGAGATGATCTGATTGTATTTTCAGAATCTCATCTTGGAGAAAGAGGTGGTTTTGTTAAATATCCTGGCACACCTGGATAGTGGGAACTGATGACTAGGAAAAGGCCTGGCAACTATTCAGATCAAGACTATCAGCACTACAAGGAAATATTAATAAAATCAGATGCTCTATACCAGAACAATGATCCCACACAAAAAAGAGTCAAGTCTAGCAGTGGAGCAAAATACAACAACTTAATCACTTAATGAAGCCCATATGGTAACAGATCAAGACAGGTAGTGGAATCAAACAATACAACACCCTACCTAAAGAATTTGTGTGGGTTGATGATGTCAGGAAACTTGTAGATAGGTTATTGGTGATAGCTGGGGAGGAAAATGCTGGCAACCACAATTTTTACAATGAAAAGGTTGGAATTATGGACATGATAAGCACCAAATTATCTAATTTTATAGTGAATGACCCTAAGGGGATTGGATATCTTATAAAAATTATTAATACTCTACCACCTAAATTTTGGAATATTTCTGAGGGTCGGGGGTTGGTTAATGACATTATAAACAAGCTGCCATTTGAACTACATATTCCAGGCTATCAGTATTGTGGTCCAGGCACAAAACTGGATCATAGATTAAACAGAGGGGATCCTGGTGTAAATCCCCTAGATGCTGCTTGCAGAGACCATGACATAGCATACAACACACATACTGATCTTGACAAGAGACATGTTGCAGACAAAAAATTAGAAGAGGCTGCATTTGGTAGATTTGTAAGCAAAGATGCTTCTTTAAGTGAAAAAATAGCAGCATTGGGAACCACCATAGCTATGAGCACCAAACAAAAACTGGGGTGGGGGCTGTGAAAATGTATATAATAAACCTACAGTGAAGGCCAAGGGTGTTATGTATCAAATACCTTATGCAGGTCTCAAATCTCTTGGGCCTATTGATAGCCTTTTGACCAAAAAGCAGCGCAAGAAAAAAAATTCTTGTATTGCAAAGGGCCATGGTATGAAATTGTTGCTTAGTACCCCCCAATTAAAAAAAATACAACAATCTAGAAAAAATCACATGTGGGGGGATTTATATTTACCATCCCTGCCATCTTAGCAGCTCTCGGGGCTGTTGGGAGCTTGGCTGGGGGATCAGCTGCCATAGCAAAAACAGTAATAGATGCCAAGAAAAATAGGGCAGAATTAGTTGAATTGAAGCGCCATAACCTGGCCATGGAGAAAAAAGGCAAAGGTGTTAAAAGAGCCATGAATAAGTTTAAAAAAAACAAGAGCCGCTTACAAACCAAGATATTGAAGCTTTATCAAGCCACTGGGCATCAAAAATTTTAGAGGTGTGTACATGTCTGATTCTTTGCCAGAACAACCACTCAACAAAGAGTGTGGCATTGTTAATTTGGATGAGTACAAAAATCAGGGCACTCACTGGATCTGTTATCTTAAATATTTAAAAGATGAGGCATTTGTGTTTGATTCATTTGGGGGTGTTCCACCTGAAAATTTAGTAAAATATCTAAAATCAACTAATCTTTATTACAATAATGCCCGTGTTCAAAATTTCAAAGATGTTAATTGTGGACATCTGTGTTTATCTGTTCTTAGATATCTGTCTCAAATAAATAAACCATCAATTGAAGATTTTCAAAAAGCCCTGTGGTATCTGAAGCATCATGGGGGTATTCCATCTCACCAGCCAAAATTCAATATTGAAACATAGATTACATCATGATATAGTGTATCCCAAAACAATAGCTCTCAGAGCATTTTATGACATGTACTTGATCCCCAATATTACACACCACAACAACACAATTGCAGTTGGTGAACAAAAAATTGCCATCACTCCAGGGCAGTATTATCTGTCCACTCTAAATGCTCAGTTACCCAGAGGTATAGTGTTAACTCAAAATTCTGTCACTCACAGAGTAGACATTGTGTCTGCTACAGAAACAGTGGATCTGGGTACTATAGGAGAGCTGTTAGGATTTGAGAACAACACAAAACTTGAACCAGCCATCAAACACACTGCTATTAATATACCTAAATTCTTAGCCATAGAGACTCTGAATATTCACTGTAATGTAGCCGAGGGTATGATCACCAAATCAAATGGCATAGGCACTCACAAACAAACTGGCATCATCGCAACATTCAAACCTAATTCTGAATTTATGGAACCGATCATCTACACTCCATCACCATCATTATATTTTCCTGTGTGCCATAATAGAATAGATTACATTGAGTTGATGGTCACTAATGAAAAAGAAGAATTAGTTGATTTTGCTGGAGCCACAACAACTGCTATCATAGAGATTAATATTTAAATAAAAATACATACAAAAAAAATGGAAAATATTGAGAGTTATGAGTTACAATCATTCCCCCCAAACAGGAGGACCTTTGCAAATTTAAATCAACCCAACACAGAGATTGAGGTTGATCTTGATGTAGGAGATGTCTTTATACACCTTCACAGAGCAGATCTATACATCAAATTTGATGTTGTAAAGCTCGATGGTACAGATTATCCGGCAAATTCAAATATAAGATTGGTAGACAATTTTGTGCAACATCTGTTCTCTGAAATTGAGATCAGAAAACATGGTGTTGTTATAAACAGAGTAGATTACCCCGGTATTACATCTACAGCTTTGGCCACAATAAAATTATCCAAAACCGAGGCTTCTTACTACAAAATAGGTGGATTTGAGGCTGGTGATAAGATAATATCTAAAAGCCACACATTATTGTTTCCTATGCGCCTGTTACCTTGATTCTTCTCGGATTACAAAGATATTATGTGGAAGGGTGGTTTAAGAATTACATTTAGAAGAGCTGCCAATGATAATAATGCTTTGATGAGGTACAGTACATTAAATTCTACTGGTTAAGCTCTGCCTAATACCCTACCTGATGAGGTCCAGTGCATTATTCAGACTATGGAGCTAAGAATCCCAGTTGTTGAATATGAAGCCAGTTATGCCCTTAAATACAAAGCAGATATCCTAAAAAATGCACAGGTGCCTTTACAATTTTATACATATCAATGTGTGCAGAAGCCTGCCACTGGTAGCTATTATGAGTTTGATGCTACAAATTCATTCTCCAGTACACAATATGACATGCCAGATTTTGTGGTGGTACTGTTTCAGACTGGAAGACACAATAATCAAGAAAAAAATTCAAGTAAATTTGATAACTGCAACATCAAGAACATATATCTTAACAATGGCAGAAATGAGGTGTTCCCTAGAGAAAATTATAATTTAAACATGTCCAAGGATGATTTCCTCAAATTATATGAAGCATTTACAGCATACAAAAGGGTCACTACTGGCAATACTGACATGTATTACACACCAGATGAATTCAAAGCACAGAGACCCATGTTTGTCATCAACACTTCAAAAAGGAAACAAGTTGTGGTTAATGACAGGACAAACATTAAAATTATCTGTGAATTCCGTGATACACTCCCTGATGACACCATATGTAGTGTTACTCTCATAGGTGAAAAATCATATATTTATGATGTAAGAAATGAGAGAGTCACAGAGCAATTCTAGAAAGTCTCTGCATATTACCGGACCGGAAGTAAATATAAGTGGGTGTGGGTGGGTGAGGGTGCTTTTATGAGCATTTTTGGCTTAGTTTTAAGTGTAGCCAAAACAATATCAAGAAGGGCATATTTTTGACAAGCTTATGGACAACAATCTGGCAGATTCAGCTTTTACACACATGGCCAAATCTGTCTGTTGAGGCTTCTTCATTTGTACACTAGGGTTCAAGATTCTTTAGATTTAAATGTGTGCACACTTGGCCGATTGATTCATATAGACATCTTGACATTGTTTTAAGTGTAGCCAAATCGGGCTGTTTAATCATATGAGCTCTTCATTTGTACACTGTGTGATTCTTCATTTGTACTCTAGGACTCAGAATTCTTGGGATTAAGAGCATATCACACTTGAACAATTGGGGCATATGGGCATCTTGGCATAGTTTTAAGTGTAGCCAAATCGGGCATATGGCTCTTTCATTTGTATGATTTTGTGCTAATAATAGTACCAAACACACTACTCTTGATTTATTTATTATAGTAGACGGTAGAAAATTACTTACCACGAAAGTCAAGTTCTAAATTGCAGACATCAAAATTATATCCAGGTAGTATAATACATTTTTGATAGACAGCAGATAGGTTCTAATCTCTTACAAAACCGGCTATTTTCTCAACTAATTTTTGGTGTGTAATAGATTTTATGTATTGTCGACCTCCGTAGCGGTGCGGTCTAAGACTCTGTGCTTTGGACTCCAACTGCAGCGTAACGGCATGTATCTGATTCGTCCTGGTTTCTTGGCCTGTTACGTGTATAAAACCGGTGGCAACCCACAATCGTGAGGAAATTGTGGAGCTACCAGTGACTGGTGTAACCTGGTTTCAGATATATTCTATAACGGCTGAGGGTTTGTCCTGCTGACCAACGTCACCTCGTTGCCAGTTGAAGATCTCCACACCTCTAGGTAGGATTGTGGAAGGGAGACTGACAGTCAAGAGATAGCCCAGGGCCCTTGGAAGTTTTAAATTATGAAAACTATTCCCTCCGTAAATGTACTTTCTCGTCATTGTCACGTGATATTTTTTTTCAGCATCACTCCTGAAATACTAATTATTTCCTAAGTGAGATAATGAGATGGACAGAGAGATATTAAAATATGAGTTTACTGTTTAAAAAATAAGCATTAACACATTTCTATATTCACATACATCTTTACAAATTCCTGAGCACGTCACTACAAATGAACCAAACTAGTGCACACAAGAGCATTGGCTTATCAATACCTATAGGGTATCCTACAATTACAGTCAAACCAAAACTTCAATTTTCGAAGCTGTAACCTCTCCATGTAAAACGATTGCGTCGTAAATATAGTAGATTTTGATTAAATGTTTTGTGACATTCATACCAACTTTATTTCATTTGCTACAAAGGACCGTTTGAATGTGTTGTTTATAAAGAGGCGGGTGGGGATTATATTTTTAATTCACATTGAACGAATTGGTCTAACTTATAATCATGCCGTATGAAGGAACGAACTCGTGGGGGTAGTGGTTATCGCATTGGGTTGTCACTCTAATGAACGTAGGTTCAAATCCCCACGGTGGCAAAAAATTTTCGCAAGCTTTATTCGTTCCCATGGTTACTATTTGAATTAGTCTTCTTTGAAATTAACAATGAAATATTATACAATTAACTCTCACCCTTTGAAAATGGTATTATGAGGACAGGTTTCTTATTATAAGAATTGGAAATTTTAGTGTTCTCATCGCATCTAAGATTCAAAAAACTAGGTCGACTCTATTTTCCTACTGAAATCTAAGACCACTTTATGCACGGAGGGTCTATCGGGTCTGGACCTACAGTTTAATGTGAGATACGAACCACTATGTCTCTCCACTTGTTATCCTGTACTGAACTTAAACAAACAGCTCCCCGCCCCAATTTCTAAAACAAATTTACATTAACTATGACATTTATAAGATAATCCTTATTGATTTGATTGTTTTTATTACTGAACGTCAAATAAAACATTTTCTACAATTACCTCCTCGCCCCATCTCTCCCAATATCTTTTTGTTCCTCTCTTTTCCCCCTTCCCCACCCCCACACACATGTATCAAAATAAATATTTTCTTTGGTTTGCATGTGCTTATATAAAACATTCGTGTAATTCTATAGAATAATGGGATCGGAACCAATCACTTCGCAATTAATTCCTGGGTGATGTAAGCTATTCATCATTCATCCTCCATGATGAGAGCACTCGTCATTAACATGAAACACTTGGCAGTGCGAAAGGTACAAGTAAGATTTAGGAACTTAACAACTAGAAAATACAATGGTCACTCATTGGGTTTTATGAACCTTTGAACCTGAATCATGGCGGGGTTTAGGATAGTTTCCAAGAATAAAAATAAACTAAGTCCTCTGTTGGCTTGTTTATAGGTTGACCAGCGCGTCGTCTCACTATTGCTCCACTCCTTTCCTACTCACTTCTCTTTCCTCGATCCCAATCAAAAGTCCGTCCCCTCTCAGCCTGTCTGACCTCTATATTACCCAGGCCATGGAGCCATTCCTCCATGCCGAATCGTGATTATAACTGCCACTATGCAAACCGCTGACTCCATAGGCAGAAGGAAATACCTATTTCCTGAATACCTCAGGAGGTTTGCATAGCACAACACTGTGCATTACTAACATGCCTCAGAGGTTGAGACAACCAAGATAAACAAGTGAATGCCCTGGTCAAAATGAAGCATTCAGACAGGCTTTCAAAATAAAAATATAATCTTATGGATTGATACGCATTAATTACCCCCAAAAATACTATTTATTTTCTACTTTCCGTCACCACTCACCCACTATCACAACCACTCATTATTATTGGAGTTCGCCAGACCATAGTGGTAATGTATCGACGTCTTGTAATCAGTGTGTCCTTTTTCCGAGTTCCAGTCAAATCGCATAAGGCTTCAGATTCCAATTTAAATGTATCCCGCGTCGTGATTAGCCTATGTGTGCAAAAAGTGGTGTTAAAAGGAACTCTTGACCTCAATAATGCAATTTGTGTATTTTCTTTCAACTGTGGTTCCCTCTTTCCGAGAAAAATAACGATGTAACCTAATCATTAACTCAAGAAACAAAAATGCATCTCTAAATTAATTAATGAAAACTGATATTACACCCAAACCACTATTTTATCGTAACTGTAAATGAAATGTCATTGAAACAATGTGAAAATTATTCTAATAAGTGATATATGATTGTCAACTATATACATGAATATATATATTAAGTTCGTGTATTATAATTGGGAGAACTTAATACAAATTTGAAACGATTAAAGGCAATTCAAGCGACAAAGTAAACTTTTGCACAAACTTTCTGCTGATTCGCGTTATTGAGACAATATTTAACCAATGGGGACATTATGTCATGTTTGAAAATGCTGCATTGGTTGAACTTCCTGTGGACAAGACCGTGAGTCATACCTCCTGCTCCTCAGAATCGAAGTTTGCTCTGATTGGAGGATCGTATATTTCACAACACTTCCTTGTTCCATAGCCACCAACATAATTTCGTAAGACGTTGGACTTACAAGAATTCCATGCGACAGATTTTTCTAACACGACTCAACCTCATCCTTTGCAGGTGTGCTACGATCTTACGCGATATAACTTAGCCTATTCACTTTTGTACGGCCTTTTACGGGCTACGTTAACCTGTAAGTGTTGTTTATTTATTACGTATGTCCTTTCTTACGATCTACGCTTACTGTATTTACTGCGTGTCCCTAGTAACCTAACGTGCAATTTACCTCTCCCCTTATCTTCTGCATAACTCTGATATGTACTTCCTGCTTCAGGAAGAGTCGAGCACCTTCCACAGCAGTTTCTATTATAGTGCATCAGATATTACATTGCAAGAGTGGGTTGGCTGTGTATATAAAGACTAGTCTCGCACATGGACACTAATAAAACGCCACGATCTAATAAGTTTTAACTTAACTTACTATTAATTCAGTTCAGAAAATATATCAACAAATTCTTTAATGTAATTGTTTGTTAATTTTTCTTTCAGAATATTTATTCGTTTCTCTCAAGAAACTAGGAACGTCACAGCCTGGTTCCGACGTAAAAGAGAAATCCTTGATCTGGCCGTTAAATGCTGATCGGTTTACGATCATTGGATAACTTAATTTGTTTTGAAGTAGAAGCTTCAGTTCCTGGATTATCAATTTTCCTATTCGGTAGAGTTCCGGTGGATAGTTTGCAAATTTTCAGATGCCTGTTTAGATTAGGAATGCTAATTTTCTTTCCGCATTGAGGACAGTGCTTCGAAGGTAACAAAGAATTTATTCTCGAAGGCCTTTCGCTAATCCTTGTCCTGTGTGCTGAAAAATTGTTTCTTGGGATTAGCTTCCACAAGTAACGCATTTGCGTTTTATCATTTTTTTCGAGTGAAACAGATGGATGCCATTTTTTAATACGCTTTCACACAAACCAAAAGTTAAGTAAAAGCATAGAATTTTTAGGTATGTTATTTATATGGAATTTCTTGGGGCAATACGAAACGTTCAATCAACTCAAAATTCAATATGGTCAAAATTCAATCAGGCCAAAATCACTATGAAACACCTTTAACACTTGAAATAATTAGTTGAAAAACAAGATAAAAGACTATGGTCCCAAATAAGATAGAATTTGCAGGTTTGTTATATATATAGAATTTCTCGGGAACAGCAAGTACAAATCTGACCATGTAAATAATTCAACGTGATCGAAAAATTAGGAAACACCTTCGAAAAGACTCTTAAAACTTGATATAATAGTACGAATGTAGCTTTAAAACAAGTTAATGAACTATGTTGGAAAATACAATAGAATTTGCAGGTATGTTAATTATATAAAATTTCTCGGAGAGCAAGTAAAAATCCCATCAAGTTAAAAATTCAAAGTGGTCGAATAAACTAGGAAACACCTTTAAACTTGAAATAATTGTTCAAAATCAAATCAAAGGACTATGTCGCTCATACGATAGAATTCTAAGCCAGAAAAATGGGGCTCGTGAGGTTCTCCATACGAGAAAAAACATGTAAGGCAGGAAATGGGGCTCGCAGTGTTGCCAACCCCACGAAAAAATACCATAATTTTTTTCATGGGCTTTCTTGGTCTTACCTAACCTAAATCAAGGATCTGGCAACCCTGTCGTAGCTTCTCACGCTGTACATTTTGAGGGGCTTATAGCCTTTCACGCTGTATGTTAACCTCAACGGCAGTGTTAACAATTCGACGTAGTCTTTCACGCTGTATACTTTGAGAGACTAACAACTTTTCACATTGTATATTAACCTCACCGGCAGTGTAGGCATCTCTTTGTAGTCTTTCATACTGTATATTTTGAGGGACGCACAGCATTTTACGATGTATGTTAACCTCACTGGGCCCATAGGCATACGGTATTGTCAACTTATGTCGCCGAGTCATGTTACTCATTCACACTCTATTCTAAACTAACATCGTACTCTATTACGACCCTATCTAACCTAAGTAGATGTCATCTCACGACCTGAGCTACGTTACCCTGGCAACTCATGTTACCCTAGTATTCGGTATGTTGCCAACCCAACCAAACGTAAATGGATAGCATGAAATACTAATATACCAATTTTGCTCCTGGAAATGTGGTTCGTGAGGCTTGCCTTACTGTGCTCAGTGATGACGTAGTGTTCCAACTCGCGCGCATAAAAATAACCATGCCTATGAACTTGTTCGTGTTCAAAACGCAGACTGTCATGGAAGCGCCGGGTTAGGCTGCAAAAATTCTATGCTGCGTATTCGAGCTTCTTGCAGTCTCCTACGCAAGCTTTCTTGTAATATTCTACGCTGTAGTTTCGCGAGGGGAATCCTGGTAGTGTCGACCATATTACACGTAACAAGCATACTCCCTCCACAACGTTCTGGATGTCTATTCTTTGAAAAATGCGAAAATAGACAACACGCACGCCTATAGCTGGTACCTCTGCTCGAGCTGCTTTTTCTGTCATCAATTTACTTGTATTACGTGAGTGGCTGTTGCTGCAACAAGTTTCTAGGACCTGCTAGAACTGTTTATCTTCACTTGACTTGCTAGGTGTCCTCACAACACTGATGATAGGCGCTGAAAAATGGATTAACGCGCACTGAGTGGAATTTGAACCCAAGACCACCAACTTACCCGTAACATGCGACTAAGGCATCTCATCTATGCTGGAACGCAATATATACTGATTTTGGTATTCTAATTTTTTAAATTGTAGTTCTATACAGACCCCATATGTTACCTGTTTTTCTCACTGTCGTGACAAAAACATAATGGTATTTGTAGTGACCATGATCTTCATAAATTTTCCGGTCCCGTAACCTTCAGTTTCCTGTTTATTTTTCTCCCTCATGCAATATTCGCTTTTCAAAATGTTAAGCGAAATGCAGGCATGCTTAATGTTTGACTTATTTATTTCTAGTTCGACATGAGATACACACAATTTTAATTTTTGAAGGATAGTTAATATTTATGATTAATTTTACTGTTACGATGTGAGCAATTTCACTAAAACTAATTCTGTGTGGGAAACCTGTTGCTGATATAACAAATTATGAATGTATTAAATATATGATAATGTTTAAATTATGACATATTTGATACTAGCAAGGGGTGCCAATGGGACACTGTGCGAAGTGCCATGGCAGGGAGATCATGCCGACAGCGCCATCTAGGAGCAAACAAGATTCGGACAAGACCAACTTTTTTCAATACGGAAAGATTTTTAAACGACTTCTGTTAGCAATACGATTTAATGAAGACAACTGATAGAGTGCTCTTGAGTTGACAAAGTTAATTGCCAGAATTGCTAAAATATATTTTATTTGCATATTTCTCATACCGCTATTATGTTATTGATTAGTTTCTTTCAAATATCGCCAATTAGCTTACGCCATTTGAGCACAAAAGTTAAAGACTACTTGGTGCATACGTTGACTTGGGATTAAGTACACAGTATCTTCGATTCAGATAGATGGATCGATTTGATATTGGGATATTTTGCATTTTTTCGTAATGAATTAATTTTATGTTTAAAAACTTATTGTACACACACACCCGGACACAGCTTTCCAGATGCGAAAGTTTACATATATATAATCCAAGTTTATGCATATTTGAAATTCTTGCAGAAGGAAATTATAAAAAACAACAAGATAAATTATTATTGGTAATGACCCTGCTAGCTGTAGTGTATACCGAAGTGAGAGTGGCCTACTTGGCGCCTGACGACTTTTGACCCCGTGAACATACATTTATGTAAATAGGGGGCTTCAACGTATTGGCTATTTGAGTAGTAAGAGAAGGGGCACGAGCGGCCACTCCCCAAAATCTAACAATTTCATAGTGAGCTCTCTAATTGTAATTTAACAAAAAATCAAGGTTTTAGTTCATTTCTTAACTATAAAAAACTCTAAATTAATTTTTACGAAAAATCTTAATCCATTTTTATTGTATAAAATTCTAAGTTTCAAATAACTAAAGCGAAATCCATTAATTTTTTTAACTCTAAAAAATAATTGAACGCAAAATTCAATTTTATATCTTTTTGCAAAATACCCCAGTATTCATTTGGTCCATTTTTATCTGAACCAAAGATACCGTACTTGCATATTCTCATATCCCACAGTGTTAAAATTTAAAACACATTTTCATCAGAGTGAACAGAAAAGAGGTTTGTTAATTACCCAAAAATATATAGTTTTGTATACTAACATATAAAAAAACAAATATTTATTACAGTGTATAGTATATTTTTATATTTTTGTTTTTTAAATAACATACATTTTTATTTTTTAAATTAAATATATGTCATCTTATATATAAAACCTATCTCAAATTTTATATTTTTTTCCAATTAATTTAAGAAACAAAAAATCCATTAAGGTTTATAATTTGATCAAATAAAATGGTTAGCTGAATATATTGTGAAAAATATAAACAATCGAATAAAAAATAACTAACTAACAAACTCTCTAGCCTTCTTAAACCCGAAGTTTCATGGCTGCAGCAACACAGGCCTTCCATCTTTCCCTATCTTGTGCAAGATCTATATATTCTTTTCCATCCCTACCGATTTCCTTTAGGTCTATCTCAACATTGTCCTTCCTACAGGTCTCTTACCATCAGGTTTCCCAACAAGAATCCTGTAGACTCCTCTTTCCTCTCCCATTCGTGCCACATGGCCTGCCCACCTAAGTCTTCTTGATTTAATTATTCTAATAATATCTGGACATGCATACAAATTATGTAGTTCTAGATTATGTAACCTTCTCCACTCACCTGTCTCCTCATTCCTTTTAGGTCCAAAGATTTTCCTAAGGATCTTATTTTCAAATACTCTCAATTTATGTTCCTCTTTCAATGTAAGGGACCAAGTTTCACATCCATATAATACTACAGGCAAAATTACTGTTTTGTATATTTTAACTTTTAGTTTCTTAGATATTAAACGAGAAGACAAAAGTTTAGGAAGAGAGAAGTAACATGCATTTCCTGAACTGAGCCTACTTTTTATTTCTTGTTTAATATAATTTTCACTTGTTAATATTACTCCAAAGTATTTGAATTTGGAATCTGGTTCAAACGAGTTGTTATCAATAATTAGATTTTGATTATTACGTAACACTTGGTTTCGGCATGTAAGCATATATTTAGTTTTCTTTTTGTTAACATAGAAAACTATTTCTTTAGCAGTTTTGAAAAATATTTTAGCATTATTATTAATTGTGTTTATATCATCCCCCAGTAAGTCTACATCATCTGCATATGCTAACAACTGAGTCACACCATTTAATTTTAGTCCTTTTTAGTTTCTTGTACCTTCCTAACAGCATATTCTAAGGCAAAATTAAAGACCAGTGGAGATAATGCATCTCCTTGTTTTAACCCATCATGAATTTTAAATTTGTCAGACATATTAATACCCACACGAATTTTACTTTCTGTTTCACTGGTGCATACTTTTATCATACTAACAAGCTTCTTAGGTATTCCAAACTCTACTAATATATTATATAATTTATATCTTTGGACCGAATCATAAGCTTTTTTGAAATCGATGAATAGCTGATGGACATTTTGATTATATTCCCACTTTTTTTCGAGTGTCGGTCTAATGTGAAAAATTTGATCTGTAGTTGATCTGTTACTTTTAAATCCACATTAATAATTACCTATAATTTCATTAGCATATGGGGTTAGTCTTGAAAGAAGAATGTTTGATAATATTTTATATGTTGTTGAGAGTTGATAACTTCCACAGTAGTTATTGCAGTTCATTTTATCACCTTTTTAGACACAGGAACAATTATGGATTCTTTCCACTGTTGAGGGATTTCTTCTTTATCCCACATTAAACAAATTAATTTATGAATTTTACATATTAACGAATTTCCAACATATTTAATTAACTCGGCTGGTATTAAATCAATGCCAGGTGCTTTGTTATTCTTTAGAGTTTTAATAGCATCTTTAACTTCAGTCAAGTTGGGTTCTGGAATTAAAGGTTCAGCTGTCTGCACTTCATTTACTTCTGATTTATCTTCTACATGAACATTTAAAAGGTCATTAAAGTAGTTCTTCCATATATTTAGAATATCGTTAAGGTCAGCTAGAACATCACCTTCTATATCTTTTTTCAAGTTTACTTCAGGTTGCCACTCATTTCTAAATTCATTTACACCTTTATATAAATCTCTGATATTTTTGATTTTGCTTTTTGTTTCAATTTCGTTAATTTTGTTTTTCAAGTAATCTCTTTTTTTACTTCTAAACGTGCGGTTAACTTCTCGTTTTATTCTATTATAATTGCTTAGATTTTTATCATCAGAATTATTTAACCACATAAGTCTATCCTGATTTCTTATTAATATTAGATTATGACATTCATTATCAAACCATGGCTTACTTTTTCTTAGTTTATTTTATCCTATACTTTCTTTAGCTGCTGATTCTATTGCATTACGTATGTTTTCCCAATTCTTATTTACGTCTGTTTCATTAATATGTTGTTCATCATTTAAATCCTGCAAAACATCAAATCTATTTGACAGCTTAATTTGGTAATCTTTCTTAATTCTTTCATCAGCAAATTTTTCTGTATTAAATTTTAGAACTTTTAGATTTTGTTGCTTATGATTTATCACTGCGAATCTTTCTCTTAATTTAGCAATTACTAAATAATGTTCACTGGCACAGTCAGCACTTCTATGTGCACGAACGTCAATTATACTAGTATGCCTTCTCTTATCAATGAGAATATGATCTATCTGATTATGAGTTTTACCATCTGGAGAAGACCAGGTATATTTATGGATATCTTTATCTTTAAAAGTGGTACTTTTCACAATTAAATTCTTTGAGGTTGCAAAAGTAATCAGTCTTATACCACTATCATTACTTAATTCATGAAGACTTTCTTTACCAATCGTGGGTTCAAATGTATCTTCTTTGCCAATCTGTGCATTACAGTCACCTAACAGAATTTTAATATCATACTGAGAAAATTTATCAAAGACCTGTTCTAATTCTGCATAAAATCATCTTTAGTATTATTATCTTTATCTTCCGTTGGTGCATGTATGTTTATTAAAATAATTTTACACCATCTACCTTGTAAAACTGCATATGATATCCTATATTTAATAAATTCTACTGTTTGAAGAGCCGAGATAATTCTATTATTTATGAAAAAGCCTGTTCCAAAATTATGATTTTCAGTACCACCATAGAAAAAAGTATAATTTGTAGTTTTACAATTCCCTTCTCCTGGCCACCTAACTTCTTGAGCAGCTACTACATCTAATTCATACTTAACTATTTCAATTACTGTACACTGAAATGCCCCAGGCCGGTAAAGTTCTCATAACATTCCAGGTGCCTAATTTAATATCCTTATTCCTAATCTAGATCTTATCCTTAGTCCAGGGACCTCCCAAAGTAGTCCCCACCCGGAGATTTGAATGGGGGACTATTTTACCTCCGGAATATTTTACCTTGGGAACATCCATGGCCTCATGTTGCTGTTTCTTGGCATGTCTTTTTACAGTGGAGAGTTGTCAGCTCTACGCCTAACCACCAATATGAATGGAGGACCGCACCTGTCGTTGGTCAGCGGATCCTTCGGATCTATCTAGGAGGATCACATTGTAGTCCACCAACCATACACCCGCCTCTGCCAATTGTGGGACGCTCATAGATCCTTGATAGGACAGCTCTGTAAATCCCAACAGAGCAAAATGTTGACCATTTCACTCTATATGAACAATCGAATACAAACAAATGCTAAAGTTTTGAGAGATCTTTATAAATTAATAATTAATGCCATATATCGAAAATTTTTAGACAACAAAAAAAATGGATTGAGGTGTAGTTTGGTGACGAATTGGAAAAAAACTTTTGAAACTTTTGCTGATCCTACATACAAAGGTTTTGGAGAAATTACTGAAAATATGACTTTTATTGAAGGAAGTAACACCGATGTAGTGTGTGATGTGCCAATACCTGTGGGTGTTACAAGTCTTGAATTATCTAAATTCAAAATATATAAATTTCTGTCGGTAACGCGTCTGACTACCATTCTGAAGGTTCGATCCCTGGCCGGTTCATTTCCGAGAACTTTTCTAACGTTGGAAGCGGCCCCGGTGCCCACCCAGCATAGAATAACATAGGTACCTGGGGGAAACTTGGGGTTGTAATGCTGATCACTTCAACCTCACTCACGACAGGATCAAGAAAGTTTGGGGCGTTACACCCACACCCCCTAAACGCCTTCATCGCGTGGAGCTATGCACAGGGGAGCACCTTACCTTTTTCATTTTTTATAGATTTTATTATGATGTGATGCAAGCTAGATACGAAAATAAAATAGAAGTAGCATACATGAATACTGATAGTTTTATATATGAAATTGAAACAGAGGATGTGTACAAAGATTTACCAGATATGAAATAACATTTTGATTTTAGTAACTATCCAAAAGATTGTCCATTACATAATTTATTATGCAGTGTTGTTAATTAGATGATCACTGGGAAAATGAAAGATGAAGCAGCAGAATCTATAACATCAGAATTTTCTAGACTCGGAGGAAAAATGTATTGTCAAAGTAGATGAAAGAGAAGAAGAAATTAAAAAAGCTAATGGTGCGAAACTACCAAATATAGTAAGACTAACAATGGATGATTTTAAAAATTGTTTATTTGACAATAAAAATGAAAAAAATAATGTCTCCATATTATCTTACCAACAAAAATCATGGTGTTTATGCTACAATAAAAAATAAAATAGCCCTCGATGGTAATGACAACAAATTTGAAATATTAGATTGTAACATCCATACTAGAGAAAATGGACACTATCATATAAGATACATTGTAGTAAATGTAAATTAAAAAGTTGATAAAAAATATTTATATTTTTTTAATGTTATAAATAATTATTCGTATGTTTTTATAGAGCCTAAGGCTCTGAAGTAAATTATAAATAAATAAAATTCTATATTCGATTCTATTCTATTTAAAATTGTTCTATCACTTTCTCATTCTTTACATCTAATACATATGACTTCTCTACTATTAATATAGCACTACATGTAGTTTTTTCTGTTTGATTTTCATGAAATTCACATATAATTTTATATATGTTCGATCATTTATAACTACCAATTTTCTTTTTGATGCATTTATTAAAAACATTGGTCTGTGAACTTTGAACTCATCTGGATTATAATACATATCTATGTTTCCTTCAGTCACCCTTTTAAATGCACTAAATGCTTCATATAACTTCAAATAATCTTGTTCTGCAATGTTTAAATTATAATTTTCACGAGGGAATACCTCATTTCTACCATTCTTTAAATACACATTTCTAATTTTACAATTATCAAACTGGCTTCTATTTTTTTCCCTGATTGTCAACTCTCCCTGTCTGAAACAACACAGCTACAAACTCTGGCATGTCGTATTGTAAAGATTGAAACTGATTAGTAATGCCAAATTCAAAAAAAATTACCGTCTACTGCCTTCTGTATACATTGATATGTATAAAATTGTATCGGAATTTGAGGATTTTTCAAAATGTTGGCTTTGTATTTGAGAGCATAATTCGATTCATATTCAACTATAAGCATTCGTAACTCCATAGACTGGATCACACATTTCGCAGCTTCGCGTAAACTAGCCTCATTAGCTGTTCCATCTGCTGTTAAAGATTTGTATCTCATGATGGCATTATAATCATTGGGTGATCTGCAAAATATGACACTCAAACCACCTTTCCACATAATTTATTTATAATCAACGAAAAAGCAATCTCATGGGGAACAGTGCTGTGCGCCTTTTTGCTTGAATTTTTGTTCCAGCTTCAAATCCACCAACTTTATAATATACACTCTCTGATATGGATAGTTTCAATGTCCCCACTGTAGTGGATGTAATTCTAGGGCAATCAATTCTGTCAATCACTGTACCATGCTTCCAAATTTCAATTTGAGAGAATAAAAATGGAAGAAAATTATCTATAAGTTTTATATTAGCAGTAGCTGGATATTCTTCACCATTACTTTGTTTTACAATATTAAATTTTATATACAGATCTGATCTATGTGGATGAATGAACCCTTCCCCACAGTGATGTCATACTGTATCTGTTTGTCGGGCTGATTCAAATTTGCAAATGTCCTCCTGTTTGGAGGGAAGGACTGTAATGAATGACTCTCGATATTTTCCATCTTGGTATTTATTTATATATTTTAAAAATTAATTTCTATTATTGCTGTGCTATTAGCACCAGCAAAATCGATGATTTCATTTTCTAGTTCGTAATTGTTATCTTATGTAATTAACTTTATCAATAGAAATAGGGAAATAGACTGGTGGGATTGGGGAATAGAAGATGGGTTCCATAAATTCTGAATTTGGTTTAAATGTAGCAATGATACCTGTTTCTTTGTGACTACCAATCGAATATTCTTCTGCTTTGATAATAATACCTTTGGCAATGTTGCGGTGAATATTTAATGTCTCTATAGATACGAATTTTGGTATAAATTTACCTACGTACCTAACACCTGGTTCTAATTTGCTATTGTTCTCGAATCCTAGAAGTTCAGCCGTGGTAGATAAGTCCACTGTTTCATTGGTAGACACAATCTCCACTCTGTGCGTTACAGAATTTTGAGATAGCAATACAGTGTTTGGAAGTTCGGATTGTAAAGTAGATAAGTTATATTGTCCAGGAATAATAATAATATTTTCATTACCTTCTAATATAGTATTGTTGTAGTTTGTTACATTCGGATTTAGATACATACTGTAGAATGCTCTAACAGCTATGGGTTTTGGATAGATAATAACACCGTGAAGATGTAGTTTCAAGACCGAAGTCTCGCTCGAGAGATGAAAAATTCCCATAATACATAATAAATATTTTTGAAATTCTTTTAATTTGATGTTTGGTATTTTATTTAATATTCTGAGCATCGTAATGCGAACATGGCCACATATAATTTAATCGAAATGTTGAATACGATTGTCCTTGTAATAAACCTTAACATGTTTTAAGTAACGAATTAATTCTGTAGGGAGTACCACTGCGAAAGAATCGAAAATAAAAGCATTGTCATTTTGTTTATATTAGCATATCCAGTGAGTACCTATGTTTTCGGACTTATCAAAATTGACCACGCCACATTCTCGAAAATGGGGACTGTCTTTAGGTAGAGAATCAGACATGAAAACCCCCATAAAATGTCGAATTTTAAATATTTTAACTAAAGATTCATTGTCTTGGTTTGGGAGCGCTTCTTCTTTTTTTTTCTGAGTGCTCTGGACTTCACACCACTACCTAATTTTTTTCTCCATGGCAAGATTGTGACGCTTCTGCTCTTTTAGTTCTACCTTATTCTTTTCTGACTCGATAACAGGTTTTGCAATAGCAGCACAACCACCAGCTATGCTTCCTACTGCACCCAAAGCTCCCAGGATATTCCTTTGGCTATACATTGTCTCTTTTTTCCTGTTGTTTTTTAGTTAAAACCGAATATTTTTTTAAAAATTTTTAAGATTGTGATATGGTATTTGGTACACAACTCCTTTAGCTTTCATGTTGTTGTTTTCTCCCATTGTTATTATTTATTATTGTTATTTGTCAGGGTATTTATATTATATATTTATTTGTTACAAACCCCACCCTAATTTTTGTTTTGTATTCAAAGCAAAAGTTGTACCCAATGCTGTTATTATTTCACCCAAAGAAGCATCTCCGCTTGTTAATCTTCCAAATGCTGCATCTTCCGATTTTTGATCAGCCACATGATGATCATCCAGATCTTTGTGAGTGTTGCATACAATGTCATGTTCTTCACAAGCTGCATCGAGACGATTAATACCCCTGTCTCCTCTTTCTAACCTTTTTTTCAAGTTTTGTCCCCGGACCACAGTATTGGTAACCAGGTACGTGTAATTAGAATGGAAGTTTATTAATTATATCCTTCACCAAACCTCGACCCTCTGAGATATTCTAGAATTTAGGAGGTAAAGTATTGATAATTTTAATGAAGTATCCTATACCTTTGGGATCGTTTACAATAAAATTAGCTAGTTTGTCACTGCTCATCTTTCCAATACCCATTTTCTCATTATGAAAGTTGTTGTTCCCAGCATTTTCTTCCCCTGCTATAACCAGCAATCTATCTATGAGTTTTCTAACATCGTTCACACTCACAAATTATTTAAGTAAAGTATTGTATTGATTGATACCACTACCGGTATTGAGATGGTTCCAGAGGGGTTTGATCAGATTTTTGTATTCATCACCACTGCTCGATTTCACTCGCTTTTGACTGGGATCATTATTTTGGTACAGAGCATCAGAGAGTGTCAAACTTTGATAACCATCTTCTGTAATTTTTTTGTTGTTTCTTGGTGATGAACTCCCATAGCCCAACAGTACCAGGATATCTGGACCAGCTTTTTCTCCAACCCAAATTAATTTTTATGTTGTCCCCTTCGAATGTTAATTTAGATTTGCCAATTTTCCAATCTACGCCTTCATTTGGTTTCATAGTTGGATACAATCCAAATACTTCATCTTTTTCGAATTTTCCAGTACTTAGGTAATCCCTTGGCAGAGGATCCAACTCGATTTTCTCTGCTTCTTCTACAGCTGCTTTAGCAGGCGGTTCCTTCAGTATCAGGGGTGTGTGAATGCTGGATAATGGCCTAGGAGGAAAATCTGCATAATTTATAGCCGTAAGAGGTAACAATTCATTTAAGAGATTTTTATTTTGTTCTGTGACACATTTAGTCTCTTTACCAAGACCACTGATCGCATCGATACCTGGTTGGTCTTGACGTTTGTGTTGTTCGTAAAAGCCTCGATTCTCTGATTTCCAACTTTTGTAACCTTTGGACAAGTACTCTCGTAATTTCGAATTATCTTCAATTTTGTGATCGTCATATATTTTTTTTTAATTAATGGTTATTTTATATCGTTTGAACGTTCAAAATGTCCCTGATTTCATTTCTGAATTTACCATTGTTAGGTTTACGAGTCATGTCGATGGTGACAAATCCCAAATCATCGTTGTTCCAACAAGGTGAACAGTAATTTGAATATTGGTTGTAATTTATGTCTCCTCCCACATAATCATCGCATACATGTTTTAAATTAGTATGATCTTGACGAAACAAACAGATTAAGTTTGTATTATCTCGTAGTAATGGTTTGGGTATTTTGGAATAAATTTGAGCTAAATAAAAGCAGTTTCATTCTTTGTGACGACCCTGTGTAAAAAATTATAATTTCATTCTGATTTTCTAGAATAACATCATCAAACACCACAACAGAAGTTTTCAAAAATTCATAAACGTTTTATTGTTGATCCAAAATGTACCTATGCCCAGTCCCTCATACAGCTTCATGGGTTGTTGGTAGTTTGGTAAACTTTTAGAGAATACAGACAAGTGTCTATTTTTCCAATGTAGCCAAATGGGGGCAAGCAAGAAATTATCAACCAGCAAAGTGGTTTTTCCACAACCGGATGGGCCTGCAATGAGGCATCTTATGTTATCAGGTAAAAGCTCTTCATTTTTTTTATTAGCTTCCAGTACATCTGATAAACGCTATACCACATTCCATGTTGGTGTCAAAGAATCACCAGGCTTGCTTCTATGGAACTTTTTTCAGACAGACCTAACCATTTCACATACAATTTATTATTTTCTTCTTCAATATTTTCTCGATTAGATATGTATCTCAATATTTTGTTTTACTGAGTTCCTCTTCAAAGAATCTCCCCTTCAATATATTGTTATGATTATCTTTCATGATATACACTACCGACAAAAAGTTTAAGACCACCAGAAAAAGTGCCAAAAATCAGTAGAAATGAATGTATTTTGTAATTAATGTACGAGAAACAGATGTAAGAATCTGCTTGGCAATGTATAAACATAGGTACATCCACTATACATACCAATGTCACCTCATATTTTGCTTTCATCATTATGTCCGCCATGGGCCTTAATGACAGCAGCGCAAACACGTGGCATGCGCTCCAATAGTTTTCCCAGATAGGATGGTTGAATGTTACGCCAGGCATCGTTGATGAATTCCCATACCTGTTGAGTGTTGCTGGGTAACTTCTTCCTGATGTCCCTATCGATTTGGCCCCATAGCAGTTCAATTGGTGAAATATCAGCTGACTGCGGTGCCTACGTCATGAGAACTAATTATGCCCCTTCTGTTGCCTTGCGATCCAAATACCGCATGCACAATTTGAATGTATGTTTGGGATCATTATCTTGTTGAAGAATAAACCCATTACCAACAAGTCGACGACTAGAGGGAATTGCATGATGCACCAATATTTGATGATACGCTTCTTTTACCAATGTACCCTGAATTTTATGAAGGTCCCCAATCTGGTTTCCGGTAAAACATCTCCACACCGTTACACTTCCACCCCCATGTTTCACTGTGGGAACAAAACACTCTTCTTTCATTCTCTCGCGGACCTTTCGACGCACAAAAGTTGGCGTATTCCTGCCAAATAATTCATATTTGGATTAGTCGGTCCAGAGTACCCGCTTCCAGTTATCCACAGTCCAACCTAGGTGCGTTTCAGCCCAGGCTAATCGTTTCATCTTGTTCATACGTTATAACAATGGCTTTCTAGCAGCTACTCTGCCATGCAGCCCTTCTTCACGCAACCTATTCTTCACCGTTGACACAGACACAGGCGTCACTCTGCTGTTATTCAAGGAAGCAGCGATGACTGGTGCCGTTAGGTGCCTGTTCTGTTTGCTAGTTACTGTAATATATCTATAGTCAGATGCAGACATTGCACGAGCTCTTCCACTACATGCACGGTCAGCATGACTGTTGGTTTTACGGTATTTGTCTAATGCACAATGAACACCAGTTTTGAAAATATTAAGTTTTCTTGCTAATTCGCGTTCCGAATAATCTTCATTTTTCAGTGCACATATCACAGCACGCTTTTCAACCGAAATCACCTGTTCCCCACGGAGACGGGCCATTTCACACATCTCCACTTATCTTGCACACCTCACACACAATAATGTGCTCGCAATGTTGCCTGCATGAACAGCAACTGACCTGGAGCCACTGATAAGGATGCGCAAGAGACTGGCTACCGTACTGACCGGTTTCAAGCACACAGCTGCAATGTTTGCCAACTTCAGCAACATTTTTGTCACTTTCCACTTTGCCAACCACATGCTACACATTCGGAAAAAAATGGTTTCTAATCTTGCGAGGTTCAAACTAGACTACATTGTATTTTCCATGTATATCATTGTTACATCTTTTTTGGGCAGGAAACATTGTTTCCATACAACACTCTATACTGATTTTTTGGCCGTTTTCATGGTGGTCTTAAACTTTTTGTCTGTAGTATATGTAATTCAATTTCTTGGTAAAACTTGATCTACAGTAAATAACTCTGTACTCCAATTTTAGGTGAACACCCTTTCAAATAACTGTTTAAATTTACTGACCCTTACCTGATCTCCTATTTTAAACTTTGGCTTCTTGATAGTGTATGTATATTTTTGACAATAAACAGTAGAAATCAATCGTTGCTCATGAGACTTGGTTACCTCAGCAGGTTTCATGTGAATAGTATTGAATACTGTATTATTGTAATTATGAACTGGGTCGGGTAAAATTTGCACCCACTTATAGTTACCCTGTAGAGTAAATTGCCTCTACATGCGATTTTTTAATGTCCTGTTGAATCGTTCCACTATACTAGCTTTCAGATCACTGTATGTAGAATAATGTTTTATATTATGTTGTTGCATTAAATTAGCAAATGTGGAATTGTAAAAATCTTTCCCTCCTTCCTTTACTAAATATTGACTTAAAAACCTCGGTAACACAAGTATCAGTCTTGGATTTTAGGGGAACAGGCCATGCATATTTGCTAAATGCATCAATAACTGTAAGCATTTATTTTAACCATGATTTATCTTATCCAAATTTGTTAAAGTCCCTGTAGCCATTTCAATCAGATCTACTTGAAAAAATTCATTTACACGTTTCGTTACTACATTTAGTCGATTGTAGTTGCAACGGGCTGGTTTGTGTAATTCATTTACTCTATCTTGTCTTGACATTTAGTTTTAAAGGAAAATATAACATAGAATGGACTATCCTCGGGGTATAATTGTTTCACTTCAAATAATAATTGGTGATTAGCTTGCTCAGGGAAAACAGGTAATTCTTGATCCTCATGTATTTTATATTTGTTTCGAGATTCATCCCAATATGCAACAGATATCTTTAGTGCTCTGTAGACGCCATATTTCCTCTGTATGGTGAAATTTGAAACTTCCACATATTTTCCTTTCTTTACATAGCCAAAATTTAAAAATTTATTTTTGCCATCAAGGAAAAATTCATGAGACTGACTGCAAGGGTACATTTTGTAAACATTTCCTGCATTAACATAAGTCCAATACCCTCGTACATTTGGTACACTCTCAAATCTAACTATCTCAACGGTGAAAAATTGATGTAATTCAAGATCGTCTAATCTGCTTAATACTGTTTCTTGATATTCGTTTTTTATGTATACCATTTCATCGTAGCTGGGTTTGATTTTCACAACGACATACAGTTGTTTAAATTGTTCTTTGAGATCATGAAGTTGCGAGGTCAAACCTGATAAAACATATCCTTGACTTTTTCGAGGGTACTTATTTGTAGGTTAATGTTATAAATAATTTCCTGTAACTTTTCTACAAGTTTTAATTTGGTGCTCTGACTCGCAAGATCGTCTACCTTACTTCTGATTTCTTCAAACAATGCATAAAGTTCGTTGACTATCTGGTTGGTAGGCAAGTAGCAATGGTGTCTTGAATTACAGCAATTTCCGCTTGAATGTTTTTGATGTTCTCTGACTTGAGTATTCGATTTACTGCTCTTTTTACAGATCTTATCTCCTGGGAAGTGGTAAATTGGCTACGATATTTTGAAGTGTGGTCAAAGCTTGCTTAACAGTATGTAACTCCGTAACACCTGCAACATTGCTCAAAGCATCTTGAAGTTGTTGCATTTCATCTTTTGTAGGTGTAAATTGCTATAATATTTTCAAATGGTTCTGAATATCATCAATCAGATGATGAAAAAGGGATAATTCAGATTCAGTATTAAGGTTTTGTAATTTGGTAATTTGTTCTTGGATAATGTTTAAAGATTCGGTTATGCTTGGCAAGTTAAATTCCGTAGTTTTCTGTACATTTGTCAATTCATTTCTCATGGTTGTCAAAGTGTCTTCAATATGAGCTAAAGTACCCTGTATCTTTCCAAAATCTTCGTAAGTTTCTAATTGCAATTTGATGCTGGTAACACTGCGTGCGATGGCATTTATTTCGGAAGATGAAGGTAAATTATTATTAAAATCTTCTAATGTTTCTAGTTTAGTTTGAACTTCTGTTATGGCTGCATGTAATTGGCCTGTTTGCAGTTCTGATTTAATATATTCCAGTGAGGGAATTTCAAAAGATAAAAAATGGTCCCGTAATTCAAGAATGCTTGCATTGAGCAGTTCATATTGCTCTTATGTCTTGATAGTTTCAATTATGGAAAGTAGTTCGATGCGAATAGTATTTCCTTGGTTATCTAGTTCTTGCTTTAGATGGTCCTAAGTAGTTCTTTGAATTTGACGGAATTACTCAAGATCATTTTTTAATTTACCTAAATTCTCTTCAAATTTTCAACATTATCGATAGATGCTAAGTTTGTATATTTTTGATTGATTTATTGATTTAGTTTATTTTACTTCGCGTTTTGTGCCTCTTGGCTAATTTGCGAAGATGAGGATGAGTGATGAAATGATGAAATTGATGAACGGACATTCACAAACAACCAAGCCCGACCGGGATTCGAACCCGGGACCCTTGGCGTCGCAGCGCGATGTGCTAACCGCTCGGCCACAGGGTCGGGCCGTATATTTTTGACGTAGAGATTTTAGTTCACCATCAATTTTCACTATGGGATTAATTAATTCAGACTGTAGATTAGTAATCTCAGCGTATAGGCTTGCATTCAAAGAATTTTGTAATATAAAAAAAATCAGATGTAAGTTTCTTAATACGTTCGTCTAATCTGGCAATATTTCTGGAATTATCCGGTATTTCCTGCCTTCTTCGATTTCCAAATATCACCATTTTTGTTTTGTATTATTTATTTATATTTTATTTTTATTTATTTATTTTATTTTTTGTTTCGGTTTTTTATATATTCATGAGAGTATAGATTATTCTTATTTCGATGAAGAGAGGAATTAGTTTATCATAATCGCCAATAATTTCTGCATAGAGGAAAATTTGTTTTTTCTACATCGTATGATGTGTTGGGAAACATATTATTGTGCTTAATTCTATAGAGATTTTTTCCTATATGGACCACAGCAGCATTAGGTGGTGAGATAGTTATCTGGATTTTCACTTTGACAGGGTTTTTGTATGATTGATGGTTGTTATTGAATACATATAGCTCTTTTCCGGTATTCACATCAACTTCGTACGAAATACTATTAAGATTAATAATAATAAACCCTCTCAATATCGGAAATTACTTGCATGCTGCTGTCTGGACTTCTCTCTATTTGGGGAATATGTAGCTTCTTATAACCAAATACATTCATTGACTTTTTATTTCTTTTTGGGATATTTTTATCATTTTAATATATTATATATTTTTAAGATATAAAATATGTTTTTATAAACTATGTCTACTTTGGTCTCATTTTTAAGAGTACGTTGAGACGAAGCGAATGAAATACCCGCACCGTTGTACGTTGTATAGTTCTCGAGATATGAGTGTTCAGTGTTTTAATAATTTGCAAGTAATCACTGGGTCAAGAAAACTATAAGACAAAATCTGTTACTTATTGTCTTTCTGTATTACACGCAAAGAAACAGATAACAATCTTTATTCCAAGTTGAATCTGTTTAGCCTATCATGTCACGAACTGTCATCTATCCCCTGTTCGCACACTACATATGTCAGTGTTACAAGCTAACATTGATTTCTCCACGTTCAATATGCGTGACCTCGCCATTCATTCATTCATTCAGCTTTTGTATCTCTGATTTTTTAGGAGGAGAGAAAGGCAGAGGAAGGGGGTAATATTCCCCCCAAGACAGTATTTATTAACATAAGTTTCCCTAACTGACCAATGTCTCCACCTTGCAACAAAAAACATGTAACCTTAAGTAACCTGCACAAACAAAGACATGCTTCCCTCGGGAACCTTTGGCTTTTCCAAACAACACTGTTTCCAAATCAATAATATTACATAACTGAGTGTGCGTTACATCTCAGAGCTACTATTATCGACATAATATTTCTAACAGGGCATTGCCTCGTTGTTCTTACATATACCTGCATATTACAGAGCCTCCGAAGGGAGAGAAGTTATTTCTTATAGAGTATTCCCATCTAGCAGCAAATAATTGTACTTGGAGAAACATGAAATCAGAGAAGCATGTGTGTGTGTGTACGTAAGTGCTAGCCATCTAGTTGCCATGGAGAATACTAATATAGCTTTTATAACTAAGCATGCGTAACTTTCTATGAGTTAGTAACATTTAGCAATGCCTCAATGTTTGTACATACACTTGCATATTACACTTTTCCAAAAGGGGGAGGGGGTTACTAAAAAATAGAAATATGTGTGTGTAAGAACTTGTCACGTAGTTGCAAAAAAAGTACTTATCAGACACAAGTTTCATTACCTAATGCTTTATAACATGTTCAAGCAGTGACTGGATTTAGCTGAAAACCATAATAGAGCGCTCTTAAGTTGACGTAGCTAAGTTTTTGGGGCCCCCAATGTTACCATGATGTTGCTGATTAGTTATAAGCACAAACAGTGTGAAAAAATGTCATAACACTGGCAAATAAGAGAATATGCAAGTACGGTATCTTAGGTTCAGATAAAAATGGATTAAATGTATACTGGGGTATTTTGCAAAAAATTTTAAAATTGAACTTTGCGTTAAAAAAGAAATGGATTTCGCTTTAGTTATTTAAAAAAATTGAAATTTAAAAAAGTAGGGGTATCATAAGGGAAAATTATTTGAAACTTAGAATTTTATACAATAAAAATGGATTAGGATTTTTCGCAAAAATTAATTTTGAGTTTTTTGTAGTTAAGAAATCAAATAAAACCTTGATTTTTTGTTAAATTACACTTAGAGAGCTCACTATGAAATTGATAGATTTTGGTCGGGTGGCCGCTCGTGCCCTTTCTCTAACTACTTATTTGTCGCATGAGTTTTTTTTACCGAAATGCCAGCTGTAGTGTATACGGTAGTGCAAGAGGCCTGTTTGATACCTGGCAACTTCTGAAGCAACGTGAACATATATACATATATAAATAATGGGCTTTAGCGTATTAGCTATTTTGAGCATGACATCTTACTGTCCTGCTTTGTGTGTAGACTATATGGAAGTGCAAGAGGCCTATTGTGGCCTGGTGATTTCTGATGACCCGTGAACAAAGTGTGATCTATTGTGAATTAAACTTACCTAAGTCACACACTCGCATACAGCTTACAGAGTAAAGTAGCTGTGACAGAAAAAACGAAAAGTAGTGCACGGCTTTGATTGGTCTAGACAGGTTCATGCACGATCTATCTTGAACTAAACTATCCTCACCCGCTCACCCACACACACACACACACTATGCCTTAAAGAGTAAGGCTTTAATTTAACATGAAAGGGCTGAAGGTTGCCAACATACAAGATCTATTGCAAACTAAATTAACCTACGACATAAGCTTCGGACACAAGCAGACACACACCAGATAGAGTGTAAGCAACTCACCTCTTGCAATTTTTTAAATATTTTATAACAGAGAAAATTAATCTACAATTGACAACACTCTACGAGCTGCTTTCGACGAGCAGTGTTACCAAACATACCTCCTTGCAAATATTTTTTTTCTATAGGCTAAAGCTAATCGTACGCAGATAGATGCTGGAATCATATACACGCAAAACAACCTAGCAGTGTATGTCAACTTACCTCATGTAAAAACATTACATTGTCCGGTTTTTCATAGGTTAATTAACATGCAACTAGCGATTATCAACATTTTTATGAGCATCTGATAAAAATAAGACGGACAGATAGAGAGAGTTAGACAGTTTATATACATTTTCAACACATATACGGGGTTTAAAAAAATGGTAATATGCATTAACTATTTCACTCACTCCCTACAAAACAAAATAAAATAAAAATAACCGACAAACACACTTACTCTCATCCCTCTCCCAACAAAAACGCATTTCTCTCTGTTTTGTTTAGAGATGGGGATTGCCTAACCTATAATAAAATAACTACAGGTTTTTGATTCTAGGTGCCAGAACATAGTGGTTTTAGACTGCAAGTTCGCTTACTGTATTTTGCGTGTCTCTAGTTACCTAACGTGCAATTCCCCTCTCCCCTTATATTCTGTATAACTCTGATATGTACTTCCTATTTCGCGAAGAGTCGAGAACCTTCCACAGCTGTTTGTATTATATTGCATCAGATATTACGTTGCAAGAGTGAGTTGGCTGTGTATATAAAGACTAGTCTCGCACATGGACAGGAATATAACCCCATGATAATTAGCTGGTGCCTCAAAATTATTGCATAACTTTAAAATATTGATAAAAAGGATATTTACTGCATTGTGCTTTCTTGCGAAGGTATTGTTGTAAACTATATTGCTTGTAAATGAGGAAACCGAAAAGCTCAGTCCCAGGCCGCTCATGGAAAAAAAATATCAGGGACAGCAAGGAAGAGACATTTTGCGTGTACGTCACAAAGGTATTGTCTTATGGACTAACGATTATTTTTTTCTTTTTTTTGCAGTCTAGTAATTAAAAAAAAAATATCTCGTGTTGTCGCTTATTTCAATGTCAGCGAGCGTGATATGCCACGTGCATGCGAAGAAGGGAAGGAGACTATAAAGAATAAATCACATTTCGATTTTAATACTTTCGGTAGTCACAATTCACCTGCTATCTAGAAGGACACTGGACGCTAACTTTTGAGAATAGGTATAAGCGAGGGAAGGAGAGAGATGTTACATTTTTACTTATTTGCCTGTGTGTGATGAAAATAGTTTTATATTTATATATATATATATCTCTATCGTGATACGAAAGTAATTTCCCCTGATTCAATCATAATCACGACTGTGAGTTTTCAGTATTGCTGAATATATAAGTTGGCTTGTTAGTATTCCAGTGGCGAAGGTGGAAACAAAGAGGGGACTGCGAGAGCGGTCACATCAGACAGGTGCTCCTGGTATCTAAAAAATCGTCATACAGAAAAAAATGGTGTGTTAAGAAAAAAATATGTTATACCCGAATAATCGTGGAGTCTCGAGCATCTTCCAATCCTCATCTTCACGTTCAGCCAACAAGAAAAAAAAAAGTCACGAGGGACTGAAACATGGTTCGAATCTCTCGGTCTAGGTATGGATGCAGGCAGGAACGAAGTTTTGTGTGTAGACACAATTGATAATGGAAAAATGCCCTTCACCACGATAGCATAGTGCTAATGTTGTTCTTGCCTTGTTTCCATCATTGACATAGTGGTTACACCAACAACAAAAAAGCACTGTCTCCCATTAAGAAGTACTTCTCGAAATTAATCAACGACTCTTTCTTTCCAGTGTAGGGGGTAAAGCAAGCTTCCAGTTTGTATGAATAAGTTATTTTGTCCACTCCTGTTGGGCAACCCAGCAAAAATTTGAAAAAAAAACCTTCCTTGAGGAGTAAAAAAAAAACGAACTGTTTCTTGGCACATTGCTACCAAGTTTAAACACACGTAATTACATGAAGAATAAGCATGCGCTGATTTATTTACTTCTTCTTCTCTCTTTCTGAAGGCATACGCGCTTCTTATTCAAGAACCGAAATATTTGTGCCTTTCCGTTTTATATTTAAATCGAATTTAAGGAGGGGTAGAGGGACAGAGTACCATGACAAATAGCTACTGAAGATTTAAGATGCGCCTGCCATATTCCTGCAGATTTTTTTATGTCTCCTCTTAAGTTAGTGTCTCGTACTTGTGTTTTCGGTTTCCAATATGGAGAGGTTAGAAACGAGTGTAGTAAATAAATAGTGAAATAAGAATCCCTGTTGGTTTAATCCTTAATATATACGTTGATAATAATATTGTTATTATCATTCTGCTGTAAATGATGTTATGATAGCCTAGGTGTTCTCCATCGCAATTTCAGAGTGGCAAATGTTTAACTTTATTAATAACATTAATTGTTGAATTTTATATTTCAATGTTCAATTAGGTTAAAGATAACTTTTCTGCATATTCAATTAATTCATTTGATTACAATGCAACAATGTCTTATCATTACGTCATACGCTTCAACGTTTTCTTAGTCGTCTAAACGTTTGGCAAAACCTTTTTGGTTACGAAGATACCAGGAGAAGAGAGAGAGAGTGGTTGATTAATTTCGAGAAGCACTCCTTAATAGGGGACAGTCATTTTTCTTGTTGGTGTAATCACTATGTTATTGATGGAAACAAGGCAAGAACAACATTAGTACTATGCTATCGAAGTGAAGGGCATTTTTCCATTATCAATTGTGTCCAAACACAAGACTTCAGGCCTGTCTGCATCCATACCTAGACCGAGGAATTCGAACCATGTCTCAGCCCCTCGTGACTTTTTTTTCCTTGTTGGCTGAACGTGAAGATCAGGATTGGAAGATGTTCGAGACTCTCCGTTCATTCGGGTATAACATCTTTCCTTTCCTAAAACTCCATTTGTTTCTGTAAGAGGTTTTTTTTAGATACCAGGAGCACCTGTCTGACGTGACCGCTCTCCTTGCCACCGCTTTGTTTCCTCCTTCGCCACTGGACCGCTAACAAGCCACTTCTATGCAATTCATAACCGTTGGGTGATATGTAAATATATTCAGCAATACTGAAAACTCACAGTCGTGATTATGATTCAAGCAGAGGAAATTACTTTCGCATCACGAATGAAAGATATATATATATATATATATATATATATATATATTTATAAAAATATTTTCATCACACACAGGCAAATAGGTAAAAATGTAACATCTCTCTCCTTCCCTCGCTTATAGCTATTCTCAAAAGTTAGCGTCCAGTATCCTTCTAGATAGCAGGTGAATCGTGTCTAGCGAAAGTATTGAAATCGAAATGTGATTTATTCTTTATGGTCTACCACCCTTCTTCGCATGCACGTGGCATATCACGCTCGCTGACATTAAAATAAGCCACAACACGAGAGATTTTTTAAAAAATTACTAGACTGCACAGATTATAACTCCTAACTAGGTCTGTTTAATAAAGAAAAAAATAATCTTTAGTCCATAAGACAATACCTTTGTGACGTACACGCAAAGTGTCTCTTGCTTGCTGTCCGTGATAATATTTTTTTCCGTGAGTGGCCTGGGACTGAGCTTTTCGGTTTCCACATTTACAAACATTATAGTTTACAACAATACCTTCGCTAGAAAGCACAGTGCAGTAAATAACCTTTTTATCAATATTTTAAAGTTATGCAATAATTTTGAGGCACCAGCTAATTATCATGGCGTTATATTCGTGTCCATGTGCGAGACTAGTCTTTATATACACGGCCAACTCACTCTTGCAATGTAATATCTGATGCAATATAATACAAACAGCTGTGGAAGGTTCTCGACTCTTCGCGAAACAGGAAGTACATATCAGAGTCATGCAGAAGATAAGGGGAGAGGGGAATTGCACGTTAGGTAACTAGAGACACGCAAAATACAGTACGCGAACTTGCAGTCTAAAACCACTATGTTCTGGCACCTAGAATAAAAAACCTGTAGTTATTTTTTTATAGGTTAGGAGATCCCCATATCTAAACAAAACAGAGAGAAATACGTTTTTGTTTGGAGAGGGATGAGAGTAAGTGTGTTTGTCGGTAATTTTTATTTTATTTTGTTTTGTAGGGAGTGAGTGAAATAGTTAATGCATATTACCATTTTTTAAACCTCGTATATGTGTGGAAAGTGTATATAAACTGTCTAACTCTCTCTATCTGTCCGTCCTATTTTCATCAGATGCTCATAAGAATGTTGCTAGCTGTAAGTTAAATTTCTCCGTTATAAAATATAAAAAAAATGCAAGGGGTGAGTTGCTTATACTCTATCTGGTGTGTGTGTGTGTTTGTGTCTGTAGCTTCTGTCGTAGGTTACTTTAGTTTGCAATAGATCTTGTGTATTGGCAACCGTCAGCCCTTACAAGTTAAATAGCAGCCTTACTCTATAATGCATAGTGTGTGTGAGGTTGAGCGGGTGAGGTTAGTTTAGTTCACGATAGATCGTCCATGGACCTGTCTCGTCCAATTAGAGTCGTGCACCACTTTCTGTTTTCAGTCAGAGCTGATTTACTCTGTAAGGCTGTATGCGAGTGGGTGAGTTAGGTAAGTTTAATTCACAATAGATCACACTTTGTTCACGGGGCTTCAGAAATCTTCAGGCAACAAGCAGGCCTCTTGCTCTACCATATACACTACACACCTACCAGAACAGTAAGATGTCATGCGCAAAATAGCTAATACGATAAAACCCTTATTTATGTATGTATATATGTTCACGGTGCTTCAGAAGTTGCCAGGTAACATGCAGGCCTCTTGCACTACGGTATACACTACAGCTGGCAGGTCGGTAAAAAAAACTCATTTGACAAAGAGCCAATAAGTTGAAGCACCCTATTTATATATGTATGTTCATGGGGCGTCAAAAATTGTTGTGCCATGGCCAATTGCACTTCGGTATACACTACAGCTATCAGGATCAGTACCACTAATGATTTGTTTTCTTGTTCTTCTTTTATTTCCTTGTGCAAGAATTTCTAATACGCGGAAACTTGTTATATATATATATAAACTTTCGCATCTGGAAAGCTGTATGTTTGTGTGTATAATACTTACTTTAAACATGAAATTAATTTATTACGAAAAAATGCAAAATATCCCAATATCTATTCGATCCATCTATCTGAATCGAAGATACTGTTTACATAATCCCATATCACCATATGCACCAATTAGTCTCTTACACTGCTGTGCTCAAATAGCTTAAGTTAATTATCGATATTTCATAGAAACTAATCATTTGCATAAGGACGGTATGCGAAATATGCAAATTCATGATATTTAGCACAATGCTACTTCTAGCAAATAACTACGTCAACTCAAGAGCGCTCTAATATATGTCTTCAGTTAATCGTATTGCTAACGGAAGTTGTCTAAAAATCTTTGAGTATTGAAAGAAGTTGATCTTGTCCGAGTACCCCACACTCTGCGAATAAATTTGTTTGCTCCTAAATGGCGCTGGCGGCATGATCCTGTTGTCATGGCAATTCGCACTGTGTCTCCTTCGCATCTCTTGGTATGTATAAAATTTGTCATAATTTATACATTATAATATATTTAATACATACATAATTTGTTACATAAGCAACAGGTTTCCCACACAAAATTAGATTTAATGAATGGGCTCGTTTTTGGACAGTAAACTTAATCATAAATATTAACTGTACATCAAAAATTAAAATTGTGTTTATCTCATGTCGAACTAGAAATAAATAAATCAAAGATTAAGTATGTAAACATTTCGCTTTAGTAGAAGGATTGGAGGGGTTCAAAATAATACTTGGTACGAGGTCTATTATTTTTATTAATTTAAGAACAATGGGAAACCTATTTTGACATTGTTTTGCTGATTTTATACTATTGCAAATCTGTGATTTTTCATCTCATACTTCGTACGAGTACATACATTTTAGGGGTTCAAAGTAACACTTGGTACGAGGCGTATTATTTTTATTAACTTAAGTACAATGCAAAACCTATTTTGACGATGTTTTTGTAGATTTTATACTTTGTACGAGCACATATATTTTAGGGGTTCAAAGTCACGCTTGGTACGAGGCCTATTGTTTTTATTAATTTAACCACAAGGGAAAACCTATTTCGATGATGTTTTTTTTTTATATACTATTGCAACTCTGTGTTTTTTCATCTCACACTTGGTACGAGTGTCATAATTTCTTTCGAGTTAAAGTACGTAACACCCACACAAACTCACACCTACACTTACACCCACACAAATTTACTTCCGGTCTACTTCCGGTTTACTTCCCGTCGACTTGACAGACAACTGTGGGTTGCAATGTTATGCAACAAGTTATTACAAAATATTATGATGACCCGTATCTAACGTGTTGTTTTCTGATTGGTTGGTTATGACGTAATGGGTGTCTTCTGATTGGCTTACTGTTTCGGATGTTTTCTTCCGCGCTTAGATTACTTAAAGGGTTTTCGCATTACAGATCAGTCAGTATCGTGAGAGAGTTTGAAGAGTACGGTCTTGTCGCTGCAGTGCTCCTCATAATTTTTTTGTTAAAATTTAAGTATTTAATTTATTTTAAAGCTACATACTATTTTATTCATTTAAGTTTAAAAAGTGATTTTTTTCATAGTAATTTCGGTCAGATTGATTTTTGATGTGATCAGATGTTACTTGTTGTCTCCGGAAATTTTGTATAAATAACATAGCTGAAAATTTTATCGTAATAGCTACAATTATTTTATTTCGAAGGTTGTTCAAGTTATTTTTCACATAAATTGAAATTGTATGAATTTGTATTTGTATTGAATTTTGTATTTTTTTCCCGAGAAAATTTATATATAAATACCAGAGCTGAAAAATATTATAATTAAAACTACTGTTTTTTAAGTTACATTCTATCAATATTCTTAAGTTTAAAAGTGTTTTCTTTCTAGTAATTGAATCTTATTGAATTTTGAGTTGAATGTGCGTCTTAGTGTTATTTACTTAAAGTATATTAAAAAAATGTCATCTACCAATTTCATCGAATGTGTTATTTGTGATAAATTAATCTCCAAAATTAATATTAGCAAGAATAGTACAAGATGTAGCAAAACAGGTTCAAAGATAAATCGTTTGTTACCTACTAAGCCTTGTACTCAATGTTCAAAAATAATTAGCATAGCTAATTTAAGTAAACACATGAAAATTTGCAAGGCATCAACCGAATATGGAACAATGAAAAGAAAAATTTATCATCCTCAAACTGAAGCTTCTACTTCCAAACAAATTAAGATGTCTAATTACCAAAAGCCGATTAGATCTACATTCAACAACCAACTCCTAGATTTTATTTTGACTTCGAAACCAGTTTTTCTACTGGAATTAAAACATCTATCATAAATATTTTGAAAAATAAACTGGAAAACAACTCCATATAAGTATATGTTGATCTAATCTGTAAATATGAGAAAACCGATGGTACAAGAAATATTTTTTTTCTCAAAAGGAAAAACTAAGTTCCTTATTTGGCAGACATTGATAATTTGAATGTTTTTTTATTCTAATCTTAGTAGTGAATTGATTAGGAAACAAGATGAATTCGAGGCTAAGGGATCAGGTTGGTTTTTATGTAGAAGTCCTCACAGATTAATCGCTTATGTAAACAAATTTACACCTTTTTCTGCTTCGAGCTATGTTCCACTTCCGGTAGAAATTCAGCATAAGAGAGCCGTGCTAAATATTCATAACACTGACAATAAGTGTTTTATGTGGTGCATTTTAGCGGCACTTAACCGATTCATTGTTCAAATAATCCATGTCACGTCAGTCATTACACGCAATATGTAGACGAGATTGAATATGGAATACAGACATCAAATACCCTGTTGTTTTTCCTGACATAACAAAGTTTGAAAACAGGGCACGAAGTAGAGAAGAAGAACGATTAGCTATAAATGTATATTCGTATACTTCCGTTAAGCATTTTGTGCATCCCGTTAGGATAACTAATATTGTTGATGACGAAGCCGTGGAAATCAATCTGCTTCTTATTGCTGACGATGATGTTCATCATTACACGCTAATTCATTAACTCTCTCGCTTGGTCAGAAGCCAAACAACCAATCTTGATGCACACATCGAAGTTTGTCCAAGGTGTTTAACCGTATTCGACGATCGTGACCGACTTAATTACAAACATTTCCAAAATCAAGAAATTGTTTGTAAATTTTTCGATTTGAATCTAGGATCTGATACTAATTTTCTAAATTTATTGTTATCTGAAACCAATTTTATGTCTATATGCTTTCTGACGTTCTCCATCGTTTTTTCATTATAGGCAATATTTATTAGTTTATAAAAATCTTAATCTAATTCTGAAATGGCAGCTGTTCTGTGTATCGTGTTGGTCTCAATATAAGATTTTAACCATGGAAAGTGTTTGAACTTGAGAATTCTTCTCACATTTACTACCTGAACACCCTTCCCAATCAAAAAATGCAGATTCTTGTAGTGGACGACATATCTCTCTTTTCTCTCCAGAGTTAACAAAGCTTGCTTCGATTAGAATCAGGTTGACATTTAATTTCGGGAGCCGGAGGTAAATCGGAAAAAATAACATGCTAATTATTTGGAAATTCAATGTCTACATCAATAAACAGACCAAATTCACGATCGTCGAAATGATTAATATCAATTGAAATGGGATCTATCCACTCGAATCCTCCGTATGGAAGTTTTTGTATCATTTCGAATCCGTAGAGATTGTTTACGTCAGCGTAAAATATGTAATTCGACGGTCTATTTGCATCGTATTGATTTTCAGATATGTGAATATTGTTGCATTTGCGTATCTCTGCGAGCATTGCACCATATCCCCACGTATCCCCCTTTTTATAAAAAGTAACATGTCCACATCCGATATCAATTCCAACTTGATCCTGGTCTGGAGCAACATAGCAGACCACGCCAAACCAGGAAGACTGTGGAAGTATGCTGGATCTAATTTATAACTATGTATTGCATTGATTTAATAACATCTGAGTTAATTAAATATGGTGAATTCATTAATATGTCAATTTCATAAATTAATTTGTTTAATATGGAATAAAGAAGAAATCCCTCAACAGTGGAAAGAATCCATAAAATGTTCCAGAGTTTAAAAAAGGTGATAAAATAAACTGCAATAATTACCGTAGAATTTCTCTACTCTCAACAACATATAAAATATTATCTAACATTCTTTTAACAAGACAAACCCCATATGCTAGTGAAATTATTGGTGATTATCAATGTGGATTTAAACGTAACAGATCAACTACAGATCAAATTTTTCACATCAGACAGACACTCGAAAAAATTGGGAATATAATCAAAATGTCCATCAGCTATTCATTGATTTCAAAAAAGCATATGATTCGGTCCAAAGATATAAATTATATAATATATTAGTAGAGTTTGGAATACCTAAGAAGCTTGTTAGTATGATAAAAGTATACACCAGTGAAACAGAAAGTAAAATTCGTGTGGGTGTTAATATGTCTGACCAATTTACAATTCATGATGGGTTAAAACAAGGAGATGTATTATCTCCATTGCTCTTTAATTTTGCCTTAGAATTTGCTGTTAGGAAGGTAAAAGAAACTAAAGAAGGACTAAAATTAAATGGTGTGACTCAGTTGTTAGCATATGCAGATAATGTAGACTTACTGGGGGATGATGTGAATACAATTAAGAATAATGCTAAAATATTTTTCAAAACTGCTAAAGAGATAGGTTTGGAAGTTAACAAAGAGAAAACTAAATATATGCTTACAGGCCGAAACCAAGTGTTAGGTAATAATCAAAATCTAATTATTGATAACAACTTGTTTCAATCAGTTTCCAAATTCAAATACTTAGGAGTAATATTAACAAATGAAAATTATATTAAAGAGGAAATAAAAAGTAAGCTTAATTCAGGAAATGCATGTTACTTCTCTCTTCATAAACTTTTGTCTTCTCGTTTAATATCTAAGAAACTAAAAGCTAAAATATACAAAACATTAATTTTGCCTGTAGTATTATATGGATGTGAAACTTGGTCCCTTACATTGAAAGAGGAACATAAATTGAGAGTATTTGAAAATAAGATCCTTAGGAAAGTCTTTGGACCTAAAAGGGATGAGGAGACAGGTGAGTGGAGAAGGTTACATAATTTAGAACTACATAATTTGTATTCATGTCCAGATATTATTAGAATAATTAAATCAAGAAGACTTAGGTGTTCAGGCCATGTGGCACGAATGGGAGAGGAAAGAGGAGTTTACAGGATTCTTGTTGGAAAACCTAATGGTAAGAGATCTGTAGGAAGGCCAAGACGAAGATGGAGGGACAACGTTGAGATAGACCTAAGGGAAATCGGTAGGGATGGAAAAGAGTATATAGAACTTGCTCAAGATAGGGAAAGATGGAAGGCCTGTGTTGCTGCAGCCATGAACCTTCCGGTTTAAGAAGGCTAGGGAGTTAGTTAGTTAGTTAGTTGTTTTTCTGAATACCTGAAAAACATCAGCAAGTATTGTTGCATCTAATTTGAGATATGCATCGTGATAATCGAAGAGAGTATTGCATCTCAATTCCTTCTATATTAATTTGGCATGTTCGTATTCTTCATTCATAATTCCGTTTTGTTTCAGTTAACTGAAGAATTCTTTTTGAGTTGGGAGAGTGTCGTCATAAAATAATGATTTATCACTTGCAACATGGAATGTCAGGACTTTGTTAAGATCTGGGAAAATAAATGAAGTGTCAAATGAGATATTAAAATTTAGGTATGATCTGGTTGCACTTCAGGAATTTAGATGGCAGGGGCAAGGAAGAATTGATAAGCCAGGGTACACATTATTTTATAGTGGACCAGAGAGGAGGACCGGACAATTCGGCTTTATAATAACCAAAAAGATGAGAAGTCTTATGGAATTTGAAGCAATTAATAAAAGGATGTGTAGAATACGGTTGAGAGGAAGATTTAGAAAGATAACAATAATAAATGCACATGCGCCTACAGAAGAGAAAGATGAGAACGAGAAAGAAGAGTTCTATGACAATCTGGAACATGCATGTGGAAAGATCCAAAAGTATGATACGGTAACCGTATTGGGCGACTTTAATGCTCATATAGGAAAGGACAAGAATCAACAAAGGGTTGCAGGGCGGCATACTCTACATGCAGAAAACAATGAGAATGGGAACCTCCTTTGCCAGTTTGCTGTCAGGAACAACATGATCATAACAAGTACCTGTTTCGAACATAAAACAATTCACTTAGGAACGTGGAAGGCACCTAACGGAACAATAAGCCAGATTGATCATATACTGGTTAATGCACGTCATGCCTCATCAGTTATTGATGTGAGAAGCTGCAGAGGGCCCAATTCTGATAGCGACCACTACCTGGTAAAATTAGTAATGAGGGAAAAATGGATAGCGGTGCAAAGAAACGAGATGGCAAAAAAAAAGAGTGGAATATGAAAAAAATGAAAGACGAAGAAGTTATTAGTGAATATGTAAGTAAGGTACAGAGTAAACTGAAGGAGAAAGAGAATAACAGACTTCGAGTGGTTGAGGAACAATGGGAAATAATAGAAGGAGTGATAAAGGAGGCAGCACAAGAAACTTTTGGAGAAGAGAAAACTAAAAGGAATGAGTGGTTTGATGAAGAGTGCATACAGGTTATAGATGAGAAGAATAAAGCTAGAGAGATAATGCTACAGAGGGAAACTCGAAGTAATACTGAGAAGTATAAAGAACTAAGAAGGAAAGCACATAGGGTATGCAAGGAAAAGAAGAAAATGATGTATAAAAAGAAGATGCAAGAAATAGAAGAATTAAATCAGCAAAGTGAAATAAGAAAATTCTATGGAGCTATAAATAGAATGAAAATAGGATTTGAGCCAAGAATAGAAGTATGTAAGCATACGAATTGGAAAGTAATTGTAGAAGAGAATCAGATACTCTATATACGGGCAGAGCACTTTAAAGAGATTTTGAGTAAAGTGGAAAACCGAGAAGAAGGAGAGCAGTATAATAGGAATATACAAAATAGGGATGGTCATGAGGTACAAGTACATAGTATTGAAGAAGTTGAATTTGTAATGAAGAAAATGAGTAATAATAGCGTTCCAGGCGAGGATGAAGTGATAATTGAACTTATCGAACTTCGTGGTAACGCATTGTTGGCAGCAATACATAGATTGATTGTAATGATATGGGAAAATGAAACAATGCCACATAAATGGAAATCTGGAATAATATGCCCAATTTATAAGAAAGGTGATAAATTGATATGCGGAAATTACAGGGGCATCACACTTCTTAGTGTGGTCTATAAGATCTTGTCAGGATTGATCAGTGAGAGAACAAAATGTTACACAGAAGATATACTGGGAGAGTACCAATGTGGATTTCGCCCTGGCAGAAGCACTACTGATCAGATTTTTATAATTAGACAGATGAATGAAAAGTTCTATGAACATGATGTGGATTTGCATTTTTTATTTGTTGACTTCAGGCAGGCTTTTGACAGTGTTAATCGAAATGAACTGTTTAAGGTACTTGAAGAGTATAATATTCCCCTCAAAATAATAAAACTAATAAGAATAACTATGAGTGGTACTAACGCACGAGTGAAAGTTTGTAGTAAACTGAGCGAAGAGTTTAAATTCAATACAGGAGAGAAACAAGGGGATGGCCTTTCAGCAGTATTATTTAATCTAGCATTGCACAAGGTACAGAATGTAGTTGATCAAAAGGGAACCATATTTGGAAAATCCATTCAAATATGTGCATATACAGAAGATGTTACAATCATTTCTAGAACAATAAGAACACTTAAACAAATCTATGAGCAAATGGAAAGAGAAGCAATAAAAATAGGGCTCAATGTAAATCAAAAAGAAGACAAAGTATATGAGAATGTCTAACTCTGAGATCAGAAGAGCACCTCAAGATCTGACAATTGGAGATAATAAGTTTGAGGGAGTTCCTTGTTTTAAATATCTGGGGACAATGGTATATAGTGATAATGATATGAGTAAAGTAATAAAGGAAAGAATACAGGCAGGCAATCGTGCATATTTTGCAAATATGCAGTTGATTAGAAATAGACTGATCGCAAAAAATACAAAGCTTAAAATTTATAAGACACTGGTACGACCAGTTGTCACTTATGGATCAGATAATTGGACTTTGAAACTGTCAGATGAAAATGCCCTCAGAATATTTGAGAGAAGAATATTAAGAAAGATATATGGACCTGTGAAGGAAGATGACGACTGGAGAATAAGATATAAAGCAGAGCTAGATGATTTAATAAAAGGTTAAGATATAGTGAGATTTGTCAAAGCCCAGAGAATAAAGTGGTTGAGGCATGTGGAGAGAATGGTGGAAGACCGGATGCCAAGAAGAATGTTGAAAGGAAAGCTTCACCATGCAAGATGGAAGGGCAGGCTCCGACTTCGATGGATAGATGACGTCGCTGCAAACTTGCGGACAATGAAAATTAAAGGATGGAGGATAAGAATTGATGATAGATTGGAATGGAGGCTGATTGTGGAGGAGGCCAAGGCCCACCAAGGGCTGTAGAGCCAGAAAGAGAGAGAGAGAGTGTGTGTCATCGTCAAATTTAGATTCATCGGTTACATATTCGTAAGGATAAATGCCTTTAAATTTAATCAGTTCTACGTGTATGTTGGGAAAACTAGCTTTTGTAATTTTAAATTGTTCGTCAGTAAGTTTACTCGCTAAAGCATCGACACTTGCCGATAGGAATCTAAAAGAATCTAGAAACCTCATCTCTATCATTTCATTCGTTCCTGGAATTTTAACTTTCTCACTTGGAAATATAACGTTCTTCGTCTTTAGCAAGAATATCTATTTTTTGCGTATCGTATCCAAGGTTCCTAATTAAAAAATGGAAGTCGTAATTGGATTCATTATGAAAAAATATTGGTACGAATTTAGGCTTCTGGATTTTGATGTTGCAGGTTTTTCAGATTCCAGTAATGTAGTTTCCGGTGAAATGATTATGGTGAAATACTTTCCGATTCTCATCCGTGAACAATTGATCAAACACCGGACACGTTTCAATGTTATTGTAAGATTGAAGTTCATCACTGGATAATGGAAGCGTTGGTTTCGATTGGCATAAGAAGCTGCCAATTTTCTCAACTTCCTCCACCATCATTTAAAAAAGAGTTCAATATCATTCGGTTAGCGATATATATATATATATATATATATATATATATATATATATATATATATATATATTCTATCGTGCCAAACAACAACATGTCCAAAACTATTTGGATCATGAAGCTGGTACTGTGTTGTGGACGAAAATTTGGGATCCGGATCGCAATAGGACAATGGTTTGAGAAAAGAATCAAAGTCTGCAATGATAATGGCCGGAAGTTCCAACAAGGCCTTGTATATTTTAAATTCTTCGAATTCATTTGCTTTGGGCATCAACATGAGAGCCGGTCTGTTGACTCCACACTAGAATTTATGTTCATCAAGTTTATGTTTGGCAATTTCTTGATTTTTGAAATGTTGGTAATCACGTCGGTCACGCTCGTCGAATACGGTTAAACACCTTGGACAAACTTCGATATGTGCTTCAAGCTTGGTTGTTTGGCTTCTGATCAAGCGGAAGAGTGAACGAATTAGCATGTAATTATGAACATCATCGTCAGCAATAAGAAGCAGATTGATTTCCACGGCTTCGTCATCAACAATATAAGTTATCCTAACGGGATGCACAAAATGCTTAACGGAAGTGTACGAATATACATTTATAGCTTATCGTTCTTCTTCTCTATTCCGTGCCCTGTTTTCAAACTTTGTTATGTCAGAAATAGCAACAGGGTATTTGATGTCTGTATTCCATATTCAATCTCGTCTACATATTGCGTGTAATGACTAACGTGACATGGATTATTTGAACAATGAATCGGTTGAAGTGCCGCTAAAATGCACCACATAAAACACTTATTGTCAGTGTTATGAATATTTAGCACCGCTCTCTTATTCTGAATTTCTACCGGAAGTGGAACATAGCTCGAAGCAGATAAAGGTGTAAATTTGTTTACATAAGCGATTAATCTGTGAGGACTTCTACATAAAAACCAACCTGATCCCTTAGCCTCGAATTCATCATGTTTCCTAATCAATTCACTACTAAGATTAGAATAAAAAAACATTCAAATTATCAATGTCTGCCAAATAAAGAACTTAGTTTTTCCTTTTGCGAAAAAAAATATTTCTTTTACCATCGGTTTTCTCATATTTACAGATTAGATCAACATATACTTTTATGGAGTTGTATTCCAGTTTATTTTTCAAAATATTTGTGATAGATGTTTTAATTTCAGTCAAAAAACTAGAAATATCACATCCTGGTTTCGAAGTCAAAAGAAAATCTAGGAATTGGTTGTTGAATGTAGATCTAATCGGCTTTTGGTAATTAGACATTTCAATTTGTTTCGAAGTAGTAGCACAGTTTCAGGATGATAAATTTTTCTTTTCAATGTTCCATATTCGGTTGATGCCTTTACTTAAATTAGCTATGGTAATTATTTTTCAACATTGAGTACAAGGCTTAGTAGGTAACAAACGATTTATTTTTGAACCTGTTTCGCTACATCTTGCCCTATGCTTGCTAATATTAGTTTTGGAGTTTAATTTCCCACTAATAACACATTCGATGAAATTGGTAGATGACATTTTTTTAAAATGCTTTAGTAAATAACACTAAGGCCCACAATCAACTCAAAATATAATAACATTCTATTTACTAGAAAAAAACACTTTTAAACTTACGATAATTGATAGAATGTAACTTAAAAAAACAATAGTTATAATTATAATATTTTTTTCAGCTCTGGTATTTATATATACATTTACAAAATACAAAATTCAATACAAATACAAATTCATACAAATTCAATCTGTGTGAAAAATAACCTCAACCACCTTCAAAATAAAATAATTGTAGCTATTACGATAAAATTTTCACCTATGTTATTTATACAGAATTTCCGGAGACAACAAGTAACATCTGATCACATCAAAACTCAATCTGATCGAAATTACTATGAGAAAAGAATCACTTGATACTCTTTTTAAACTTAAAATAATAAAATAGTATGTAGCTTTAAAATAAATTAAATACTTAACTTTTAACAAAACAATTATCAGGAGCACTGCAACAAAACGTCCGTACTCTTCAAACACACTCATGATACTGACTGATCTGTAATGCGAAAACCCTTTAAATAACCTAAGCGCGGATGAAAACATCCGAAACAGTAAACCAATCAGAAGACACCCATTACGTCATAACCAACCAATCAGAAAACAACACGTTAGATGCGGGTCAACGTAATATTACGTAATAACTTGTTGCATAACATTGCAACCCACAGGTGTCTGTCAAGTAGACCGGAAGTGAACCGGAATTAAACCGAAAGTATAACGGGAGTAAACAGGATGTAGACCGGAAGGAAACCGGAAATAGACCGGAAGTAAATTAGTGTGGGTGTAACTGTAGTTGTGGGTAGGTGTTACGTACTTTAACTCGAGAGAATTTATGACACTCGTACCAAGTGTGAGATGACAAAACACAGATTTGCAATAGTATAAAATCAACAAAAACATCATCAAAATAGGTTTTCCATTGTTGGTAAATTAATAAAAACAATAGGCCTCGTACCAAGCGTGACTTTGAACCCACAAAATATATGCTCGTACGAAGTATAAAATCTATAAAGACATCGTCAAAATAGGTTTCACATTGTACTTAAATTAATAAAAATAATATGCCTCGTACCAAGTATTACTTTGAACCCGTAAAATATATGTACTCGTACGAAGTATGAAATGAAAAATCACAGATTTGCCATAGTAAAAAATAAACAAATACATCGTCAAAATAGGTTTTCCATTGTACTTAAATTAATAAAAATAATATTCCTCGTACCAAGTGTTATTTTGAACACCTCCAATCCCTCTGCTCGATTTACACTTTGAAAAACGAATATTGCATGAGGGAGAAAAATAAACAGGAAACTGAAAGTTATGAGACCGGAAAATTGAACAAGATCACGGTCACTACAAATACCATTATGTTTTTTTTGTCACGACATTAATAAAAACAGGTAACATATGGGGTCTGTATAGAACTGCAATTTAAAAATTAGAATTCCGAAATCAGTATATATTGCGTTGGAGCATAAGTGCGTTGCCTTAGTCGCATGTTACGGATTAAGTTGGTGGTCTTGGGTTCAAATTCCACTCAGTGTACGTTAATCTATTTTTCAAGCGACTATCATCAGCGTTCTGAAGACACCTAGCGAGTCACGTGAAGATAAACAGTTCTAGCAGGTCCTAGAAATTTGTAGCAGCAACAGCCACTAACATAGTACAAGAAAATTGATGACAGGAAAATCAGCTCGAGCAGGGGTGCCAGCTATAGGCGTGCTTGTTGTCTACTTTCGCATTTTTCAAAGAATATACATCCAGATCGTTGTGGAGGGAGTATGTTCGTTACGTGTAATATGGTCGACACTACCAGGATTCCCCTCGCGAAACTACAGCGTAGAATATTACAAGAAAGCTTGCGTAGGAGACTTCAAGAAGCTAGAATACGCAGCATAGAATATTTGCAGCCTGACTCGGCGTTTCCATGACAGTCTGCTTCCTGAACCCTAACAAGTTAATAGGCATGGTTATTTTTATGCGCGCGAATTGGAATACTACGTCATCACTGAGCACCGTAAGGCAAGCCTCACGAACCACATTTCCAGGCGCAAAATTAGTATATTAGTATTATATGCTATCCATTTACGTTAGGTTGTGTTGGCAACATACCGATTTCTACGGTAACATGAGTTGCCAGGGTAATGTTGTTCAGGTCGTAAGATGACATCTACTTAGGTTAGATAGGGTCGTAATAGAGTACGATGTTAGTTTAGATTAGAGTGTGAATGAGTAATATGACTCGGCGACATAAGTTGACAATACCGTATGCCTATGGGCCCAGTGAGGTTAACATACATCGTAAAAAGCTGTGAGTCCCTCAAAATATACAGTATGAAAGGCTACAAAGAGTTGCCAACACTGCCGTTGAGGATAATATAGTACAGTGTGTAATGTTGTTAATCTCTCACAATATACAGCGTAAAAGGCTACGTCGAGTTGCCAACACTACCTGTGAGGTTAACATACAGCATGAAAGGCTGTAAGTCCCTCAAAATATACAGCGTGAGAAGCTACGACAGGCTTGCCAGCTCATTGATTTAGGTTAGGTTAGGCCAAGAAAAGCCATGAAAAAATATGGTAATTTTTTCGGGGGGTTGGTAATACTGCGAGCCACAATTACTGCCTTACATGTTTTTCCTCGTAAGGGAAGCCCCATTTTTCTGGCGTAGAAGCGGCATGGTGGTACTACTCTCGACAGTATTCGGACCCCTTCTTCTGTCGAAATATTTGTATTGTTATTTCCAAGTCCCTCCACCAGCGTTGAAAAACCTAAAATTGCGAAAACACACACAAACACACGCTGGGAGATTTCGACGATGTGTAGAGTGCCTGTACGAAATGTATATATATATTTTTTTTTTTCACCAAAACTTTTATGATTGCTGGGAGGTTCGAACGTAACGTAAAAACTAAAAAAAATAGTACATCGTAGAAGATTACTTCGAGGGCCCTCAAGGACGTGAAAACCCAAAAATACATCGTAGAAGATTACTCCGAGTGCCCTTCTCACTTATGATGAAATTCTTACTTATTCTGACGTAGAACGTCGTAAAAATAAAAAGTGGGTCAAAAGACCTTGCCAGCCTCCCACGCTTCACCTACTACAAAAGTAGGTCAACGTATGCCTCCAGCCCCTGCCTTTTCACTTACTAGACAAGTAGGTCAAATCCCATACGGGTTCCAACTACTCGAGAAAGATCTTAAATAAATATTATAGGTTAAGTTATATCACGTACGATCGTAAGAAAATAAATACGTAACCAAAAAAACAACACTTGGAGGTTAACTTGGCCCGTAAAAGGTTGTACAAAATTATATATTAAATTATATCACGTAAGATCGTGGCATACATACAAAGGATGAGATATTAAAAACCGAGTTGTACTGGAACGTCATCGAACGTTATAAAATCCACAAACAAATCGTCATAATACGATAAAACTAAGACTAAATCCATAGAAAAAAGGGATGGCGTAGAAACGAACTTATTATACTACTTGCGTCTATTTAGAGAACCTCAATTTTTTTTTATTTTTTTTTTACATCCATGGACAATACCGTACTGTGACTGGTGAAAAGATTCACGCCCATATGCAAAGTGTAAGATGTTTGTTCTTTTAAAATTTACTTTTCTGTCACTTACGGAACGTGATGATGAAGATTGGAAGACATATTCATCATCCATGCTCAAGACTCTCTGTGCATTCGGGGTAGCGTCATGCGTATAACACCTTTGTTTTCCTTATGCCCTGCAAGAGGGCATTTTAGATATGCAGATTCAGTCTACCGAGAGTGCCTGTCTGATGTGACTACCCTTGTCTGTCTCTTTGCCCCCTCATTGCTTCCAACTTCGCCACTGGACAGTTAGGCATATACGTGTGGTTAACAAGCCAACTGCCACAGTCTTCACTTACACGAGACTTATAGTTAAAAATCTTTTGTACACTAATTCTTAGTTGTTGGCTGATATGTAAAAATTATTCTGCAATACTGAAAACGTACACTCATGATGATTCAAGGAAGCATTTAAAAACTTCTTGTTAATAACTCGGAAACACACACACTTGCCGCAGCGGAAATTGCTTCACCTCGCATCATCACGAGACAGCCGTATGCATGACATCATTTCATCACATAGGCAAAGGGGTAAAATGTAAGATCTTTCTCTCCTTCCCCGTCTTTTAGCAATCTTCAAAAATTATCGTTCAGTGTCCATGTGCCACGGAACTTTCTATAAAGCCGGTGAATCGTGACTAGCAAAGAAAGTATTGAATCGAAATGTGAATTACCCGTTATCATCTCCCTCCCTTCTTTGCATGCACGTCGCATATGACGCTGGCTGACTTTCGAATAAGAGGAAAGGCACCGCCATGCTCACATGTGCCAGATTGTACTCATATATTTTTGGAGGCACGCAGAAAGAAAAAAAATGTGTACACCTGTATAGGTCAAGATTCATTATGTGGAAATAAACTTCATTTTTTTCTAAAGTGCATTTTATGCCAGGGACTGCAGTTTTTACAGTTTCTATAGTGTCATGTGCCTTCACCAGATATCGAACTCTGGATTTCTTGATTACAAGACAGCACAGGTTATAACTAATAAGTGAACGAAATAGGTCTTTTAAAATAATTATCATCAGTTCATATGACAATACTTTTTGTGACGTACGCGCATAGTACCTTGCTTGCTGTCCGTGCTCAAGATTCCTTTTTTTTGCTATTGGAGCTTACAGAATTTGAATAACTTGAGGGTCCTGGGGGCTGAGGTTTTTGAGCATACCTTGCATTCCACATTTACAAACAATACCGTTTAGAATATTACCTTCAGTAGAAAGCGCAATGCAGTAAACGTCGATTATCGATGCTTCAAGTTACGCAATGAGATTTGGTCGCAAATAATTTTGATGTGGGAGGAGGGCGTCACATTCGTGTCCATGTCCGAGACCAGTCCATCTTTGCTTTCCACCTGTTTGTAAAAAGAGAGGCAGAAATATTTTATACTGTAGGACCCAAATCTGACGAAACAGCAAAACTCAACAGATATTATATTGAACTTTAGAAAAATATGTGTGAAAATCTCGCCCATTGGCAAGGCAGAAGGGAAGAGCACGTAACGAATAATTTCTGTTTTCGCTGCTGCTGAAAAAATCAGAAACAACATTCCCATTTTTGACCTTCAGACCTTGTTCCGTGTTAGAAATGTCAATAACCATTGCTTTAAAAAACTATAGCTTCACTCGCAATTAACGTTAATAAACATAAAATTTGCTTTCTTCCTTAAAACCTTTTACAATTCTTCATGCAGCATATGGAATCTTTTAGTTTCATATTATTACGATGACGATACTTTATGGTAGCATGTTGTACCTTTATAGGAAAAAAATAAAAACAAAACATTTTCACATCTCCTAGCTTCAAAAGAAAATCCACCCAGTTACTTTTCTTAGTGTATGTGACAGTTAGCGAAAGTGTATGAAGTACGTTATCGAATCATACTCCTGGCGTGATGTGGCACGGAAGTAGATTGTTATCTTCAGGAAATTGTTGTAACAGGAGCACACACACAGGATGAAAAAAGGAGGTTGTGAGTGAAAACTAGTATCCCTGCACAAATGTTTGCATCCTTGAAGTTCATTAATTTATATATTAATTCTGGACATGCAGTTCTTATTGTAGCCTGCACCTTCACCAGATATCGAAGATTCTACTTTACAAGAATACACTGCAATCATGTACTATTTGTTTTGGGTTATTATTAACCTCTCACGCGTGGTTGTCTCAGTTGTGTTTGAATATCGAAGAAGAAAATGCACCGTTGTATATCCGTCGACGTTCACGCAATCTATTGTATTCTATAAGTGTGTTATTCGATCGACAACTGCGAATTAACATGGACGCCCTTTCTAATCAATCTAACATTTTTGAACTCCACATTGTTTGTACTCCAACCGAGGATTTTAAGGGGGATAATGCAAATGGGTGATCCGATAGTAATCAGTTTATCTCCAAGTCTTCGAACCATCCCCGCCCGGGTTAGTTTCTATCGCAAGAGGAAGTGTGAGAAATGTCAAGCATAAGTTCCTAGAAGTGACATAACGGTGAATGATAGATTACACCTAACAGTATCAACATGCACAGTCTATTTTTTAAAACAGGTAAACAGATGGCAAATAGCTTTTAAAAGTAGCATAAAACAGACCACGGCTAACCTGTCATGCACCCGCTATCCCTCTTCTCTTCATACCGACGGTTTCGTACCTATACAGTGTCTATTGAATGAGTTAACTTTTTAGCATGTATATCGTGCTATGGTCCAACTTTCGAACACAGCAGGGCTTTTCATCAGGACCTCGTACTGCAAACAGTTCGTATCTATAGGAAGGTGTGTCTGTCGATGAAAGAGAGGAGGAGAGTAAACTCTCAAAAATGGTGTAGTAGGAGATGGGTTAAGAATCATAATGAGAGAGAACGGTCTATTTTTAATTTCGACATGCAGCCTATCGTACGGCCCTCTCTCTCGCCTTGCGTGCCTTATGGAGACGAGCTGAAACTCCATCTTTGAATCTCCGAATTTCGAAAGAGAATCGATCAGCCCGCCGACGTAGAGTAGAAGTAAATAGCAATTAGGTTAAGAACTGCCACTAAAGATAGTGATCGATGATTTTTGGGGTAGTAATCAAGTCCTAGACACGAGACAAGTGATGCCCCAACTTTAAGTGGCCGGGTTCGATGGATTCTCCTAGCGCGATCGACTTGATTAGGACTAGGGCAGATGGAGAAATTCCGCGGGGTGACGTTTCTTGTAATAATCCAGAGGGGTCAAGGTGACCGCTTTTCAGAGGTGGGATTTTCCTCCTGCTATCTAGGTAAAAAAAATAATATATTTTATATCTATACATTTATTTTAGAAGTGCATATAATAGAAGTGACCCAACTTAGCAACCAATCTTAATTGGTAATCAAGATTCAAATATGTGGGAGAAAAATGTGAGTTGGTTTATGATGGTATTAAAATATGTTATAAAATAGAAATTTAAGCTGTTGAATCATTGTATTTTATATCGTAATTCAACTACTGATACAAGATGGCTCATTCCTAGTATAATCTGCCTTCGTCTAGGGAACTGAACACTATGTCAAATGGCTCATAGCGTAGCTAACATCAAACCCCAACTCGAGACTTACGAGGACTTCGGAAATCTGCAAGGTACCATAATCCACAAAGAAGATGCCCTTAAAGTTATCGTGAAAGTATTTGTTGATAAATTATTTTTTCAAGTATTTTAGACATTCTAGATAAAATGCTCATCTTTAATTTCTATGGAGTTTGATTCTTTAGGTATAGGTGTTACTTCACATTTTTTCCACTCTTGAGGGAACCAAACATTGAAAAGGGAAATATTAATAAAGTGCCTATGATCGTCTAAGCAAAAGCGGATACAATATTACAGAACAGTTAGGTATATGCTATTATTACCGCACGCGTTTGATTTCAGCATGTTTATTATTTTACGTATTTTTTTTGCTACTTGCTGCGGTAAAATGGAACGGGTTATTTTTGGGTTTCTGGAGACAAGTGTTAGCCCTAAACTGCTATCTGAGGGTGCATCTTTGGTTAACAGAAAACTCGTTTACTTCATCAGGCTTAAATTTATCTCAAGACAGCTCATTAATCTTTTTATTTGTTAAAAGTCGCTGGCTTCTAAGGATAGAGCATAAGTTTTTAGTAAGTTTTATATTCATTTTCACCGTTTCGATGTACGCAGTGTTTAAATTGTGTATTTCTAACTGCTATTCTGGCTCTAGTTCTGAAGTATTTGTATGATAGGATAGTGTCTGGGTCTCCTGTATTTATGTACCTCGCATGAAAGTAGTCGCGCAACTTCCAGAATTCCCTTATTCCATTTGAAATCCAGGGGGCGGGAGGTTTGGTTCCACGAATTTGTCTCTGAGAGGCGTGCATATCTATTAGCCTGAAAATGTTATCATTCAGAAACCGCCGCTGCATTTATGTCGTCCTTTCTTTCGATTATAAAACATTCAACATTTTCCGCGTCTTTTCGAAACTTGGCCAAGCCGATGGTCTTGAAATTTCTAATTTTAATAATTTTGTGAAATTGTTTCGGTGCGTACAGGTCAAACACGGAGTAGGTTATGTAGTGATCTGTAATTCGTGGTAACTCGCTGTACCCAATTTGCTTTACAATTAAATCCCTTGAACAAACGATTTAATCTATTAATTAGTGGGGTCATTTTGATTTATCGTGTCCTCCACAGTTGGTCATGTGTTCTGTGTTTGAATTGCTAGGCAATAACAATGGATATGTGTATACGTATAAAACATAATTTAAAAAAAAAACATGTGCTAGATTTCATAGTGATGTAAGTAGTTATGGTACCGCGTTGGGGTCGATAAATAAATTGATTGGAAAACATCGATCAAAGATCAATTGATGATGTAGTTGTGTGGGCCAGGAAGGGTATTGTTTTGAGCGATGACGTCATAAAATGTGTGGGGATGAATTTGTGTGTAGGATACTGATTAGTGGGATGTTTTAAATAGGGCGGGGCTTAATTTTGAGAGGAGGGTTCTGATTGGTTGTTGGAGGAAAAGTATTTGGGTTTTTCCCGGGTTGGTCGCCCGCGTCTGAAAGCAGATGGCGTTGATAATTCTGAAATTCTTGGAAATTGGGTTGTGGAGGAAGAAAAGTATCGACGATTTTCCGGTGACGGTTGGTTTTCTCGGAATTTCCGGAGTCTGAAAACAAAAGGCGTTGATGATTCTGAAATTCGGGGAATTTTGGAACGTGTTTTTGTTGTTTGAATACAGATGGCGATGATGATTTTGAAATTCTGGGAATTTGGGTACGTTTTTTTGTTGTTTGAAGAGAGATTTCGTTGATGAGTCATTCCGGGGAAGAAGGTGTTTTTCTCGGGCGGCCGTTGATGAGTTAGAAATTCCAGGAATCGGGTGTGGTCTGAAAAAAACATGGCTAACATGTTTTAGGTTTAACTTTCCAGGGTGACTCTTTGAAGTATGTTAAACGGAAATCGTGATGTAGAAAAAAGAAAATATAAATAGAAGGGATACAAGATAATAGTATCATTTGAGTATGGATGTGTGCGGTACAAGACTGTCTGATAATGGTGTGAATTTCTACGAGGTTAGCTACGAGGAGTTCTGGGAACTTGGTCGATCTTGCGGCGACCAGGACAACGATCGAACGGCCCTGCATCGGGTGCTGAGTTATTTCCCGTTTGTGTATGTAGCGATACCTGAATCTCCCTGGTGTGGATGTTAACTGTTCAGCGGATTAGGAAAAGGAGTCCATCATCACTGCGAGACCTTGAAGGAGATAGAAGAGAGGAAAAGAGGAGCGGACGAGAGAACAGGAGTTCCAAGTCACGGGCGTATGTGTGAACTACGTCGCAGAAAGGAAGTGGACAAGATCGGTGAAGCTTCGAAGCAGAGGGTGAAAGAGTGGCTTTCATTACTGGCAGACAGAAATTCCTTGTGGTGTTCTGGCTGTGAACGTCCTTTGTTACGTAAATTAGAAGGACATCCCTGTTTGCCTTTGGTTCCTGCAGAAGTTTTCGGCGTTCGCAGACGTCTGTTCCCCGACGATCTTCAGGCTGTTCCTCTATCGCCGATACCTGGTACGCCGTCACCTACAGTATCCGATTACGTTACCTTTTATGACGTATGAGGGTGTTTACTTACCACGTCTGCTGGCCTCACGCCGAGCCGTATGTTATCAATTACGTATCACTGAATTCGAGATAGAGAACATACAGAAAGTGGCCTATAGGATTACGTCAGACTCCGGAAGAATTAGTGACTCCAGGTTTTACTATTCAGGTTTTAGCGACAGAATATTATGTTTCCATTGTTCGCAAGGACTTTGCGATTTGACATCCAAAGATTGTCCGATTCTAGGACATTACATGTTGGTACCACAGTGTCCTTTTATACAGAGTGTTGCGGCGTTACATCGTAACTCCAAGAGCTGCAAGTATTGCGACAGTATAGAAACTCCTGAGAAAACTTCCGATAAACCTAGTGTGGATTCTGTGTGCAAAATATTTTTTGAGAATCCTAGCAGTGTTGTAATTCTCCCGTGTCGACATTTTGTTTCCTGCAAATCCAGTGCTTCCCAATTGGACAAGTGCGCCGTATGCCGGGGTAGCATTGAAGATACGTTGTAAGTTTTCACCTGATGAACAAAATGGATGTCTGTTTTTTGGACGTTCAAGGTCTTCGAGGAGCAGGAGGAGAATTTGTGTTGAAAGAAGTCGGATTTTTAAAATTTCCTTTTGACAATGCATTTGACTGTTTAATGAAATCTCCATATGTTTTACGCTTTTTGAGTGAAAAGTATCGCCGAGTAAATTACTGGCTCCGTACCAACAAACACGGTCTCAACTGGGGAGATGGATGGCTACCGGATGAGAAATTAAGAGATTTGTTATGTGTTGTGCTTGTGAATCAAATAGTGTACGTCAAAGGTACGGAGAAAGTGAAATGGTTTGAAAAATTACTTGGAGAAAAAGGTATGGGTAAAATATCCGTATTTAACATCAAAGAACTTGAATGTCTAAAATTGAATAGTGTGAAAAACACTTCAGGAAGATGCAAAGAACATAGCAAATGTGAAAATGTAAAAAAAAACCTGTACAGTTGAAAATGTCTGGAAGATGTCCAGTTCTGTTGTAATAAGTACAAGAAATAAAAGAGTTTTTTTAAAATATACAAATGTTTTATTTACAATCAATAATATGCATATAGGTTTACAATATATAGAATAACACAAATGTTGTATTTACAATTGAATATGAAAGGTTTACAATACCTGAAGAGTTATATTACAATACACAAAATAACAACACACAAAAAGAACAATGGTTCATTTACAACATCAGATACATGAAAGTAACAGAACTTATTTACAATGTCAATGTCTGTCCAATATTCTTCTCAAGATATATTTCAATCATCAGTTCGTTGTACCAAAGAAAATAAAAATAGTTCAATAAATTGGGCAATTCTTTTTTTCTGAAACCATATTGTTCTTGATACAAAAGCCTTCATTTCTTGTTGCTATTTATTATAATGTTCGTTCTTTAATTTCTGCAGAGGCCAAAAAATGTTACACGAAAATAAGTGTAGTTCAGAGACTGTGAAAATAAAAGCATCACATGAATGATGCTGATACATCGAGATACAAAGTTTCCCGAAAAAATTTACACCACTGACGGTGATATTTCCCGTAACCAAATCATTGAATCGAGTCCTGTTTCGACGTAATTCAGTAAGTCAGATTTCAAAGACCACAGTTCTCTAATCTGGTTATAATCGATGCGTACGGGTGATCTCCCCTGTTGCGAAAACTCCCACACCAAATTGAAAGGGGATTGCTTTTCGAATCCTATTGCGACGAACTTGTTTTTATCCTTGTTCAGAAAATATGTGTTAGCAAGATAGAGATCTAAACATGGCTCTACGTTGTGTAGTCCAGGATATTCGATTGTATCTAGGGAAAAGCCGATCTCCCTACGCCGTTTTATGAAATCACAGTATGTAGTCACATGTATTCCCTCGTCCATCGGTTCGTTCTTGATAGGGACAGTTTCGATTTTGAGGGGTTGCACACCTTTGCGAATTTTACGTTTGGAAGCATCATCCTGATGGGCCATGCGTTTCACTAGGTTGTTGTGTTTTTCCATTGTAGAATCCCTAACGTGCTCCATGATGTTTTCACTAGAGCTGTCTCGACGGCACTGAGAGAAAGATACAGCAGCACACATTTATATATCTTTTCTCATAATACGACACCGGACCGCGTGGATAGAGCAACACGATTGACCCCTCTGGGGCACTTGGAATGGGGTAAACATTTGAAGATCTGACGAAAACGGTGTAGGATATATCCATCTTTACTGACATCGGGCGGAAATCCTTGAATGAAATCCTTGGTCGTAACATGGCGTGCTTTGTAATAAGCATACACGCAACAGTAATGTTCGCACGTTGAGGACAATACTCCCTGTAAGGGAATTTTTTTGTAAGTCCAAACCGAGGAATGACGGTTCAGGAAATTTAGAATTCTGGATAGAAAGGATGAAATCCGTATGAATCGAAAAATTCAGCCACATTGTTTTTGCCAAAATTGAAGGCCACCCAGTGTGTACCCTGGAAGTTGGAAGTGTCAGTGTTTGCGATTATCAAGGCAGGGGTAGGAAACTTCCGAGGTAAAAGATCTCTCGAGTAAACACCGTAGAAAATATTCTTGGTGGAATTGTTTCGAGATAGAATCTCCCTGATCTGCGACGTATTCATGCTGCCTATGTTTTCGAAAACGTAAAATGAGAGTACAGTGTTCTGTTATTTCTATTCTTTCAAGATGATATTCTTCTAATATTTGGGGGTACGGTTGCGTGTCAACAGGTTTGGCAGACAGTACTTCCAAAGAATCACTATTATAAATATCATCACAGGTTATCAGTTCGATGAGTTTTCCCATCTCACGTTACATATGTTTTCATATGTTTATAATAACATCTGTGTCTTTGGTCATTTCTATGAGTCTAGGGTAAAATCTGGCGTCTGGCAGTCGTGGAAGCAAACGTATGTCAACAGGTTTGGAAGCTGTCACTTTGGAAGAAACACTATTATGATTAATATCACGGGTTTTCCGTTCGGGTGGTTTTTCCATCACAGGTAGTTTAATGTCTACATCAGAACTGTCTCGATAACACTGCGAGCCAGAAACACAAGCACACATATTTTTAGACAATTTGGTCTCACTGATGGAGGATAACACTTCTGTATTTTGTTTTATATATACTGCACATTCGAATTCAGCATACAGAAGGCATGATATATTTTCCTACAGCTGGGGAGAATATTGCATCTCGGCTCCGATGTTACCTTGTTCCTGGAGACTGGTGTGCGTGTCGTTTCCTGAAGAGTCAGGAGTTATGTCGAAAATCAGGAAAAAGGATCCGTTCTCGAACATTTTCCTTGTGATCTGGTGTCCGTAATTGGCGTGGTGAATGCCTGTACCGGAAAATAGAGTTTGATAGGCACGTGTTATCAATCCGCCGTTTCCTCCTGTGGTGACCCGCAAGAGTTCGTAAGGTACGAGTTCTCCATTTTTCACAAGATGGAAAGAAGATAGATTAAAACTTCTAAATTCGAACGGATTTTTCTTACAGTCTCCGAGAAAGCCGGCGGTAGATACCATAGCAAAAAGAACAACATTCGGGTAAGGACCTTCAAACCATCGAAATCTGCTGCGTTCCCGCAACGTAAGAATAAGCTTTGATGACGCTTCTTGTGAACGGATAATCGCAGGAGTGTAAGAGAGTGCCTTCTGTTTTTTAAAAGGACTTTGCTTTTCTACGAAAATGTAAAACAGCAACTGTGGGTACGGAGCCGTTCCTCAAAGGCAGGAGATCTCCTTTTCTTTCGTACATCGCAATTTCTATTGTTTCGAAAGAACCTTTATCCAGAGAAACGTAATGAATCTGATTGAAAGTATGAGGGGCTACGGGTACTGTGCAAGATGAATCTGTTTCCGAATACAGCTTTCGGGTAAGACATAGAAGACGTAGCATTTCTCCTCCGACCAATTGCGGTTTCACTAGATCGGAGTAAATGAATATATAGGTTTTTATTCCACGACGTTGTTGGACACTGCGTGCTTAGAATAAATAGATTGCAATATGTCATTTCGAAATTTAGCATAGTCATCAGTCTCGTCTATGGGTGTAACAGTATTTGTTGGAGCATCGCTAGATTCAGGCTTTGGAACTCCTATCAAGGACAGATGTTTGTACACAGCCGCTTTAAAGAAAAACCTGAGATGAGTAGGAACAGCGACGTTAGCAGGGTTTGTTTTCAGAAAATGAATCAGATCCTCTATTGTGTATGTTGCTGCAGGAAAATAGAATGGTTGTTCGTTAATATAGAGTGTATTATCTGTAGAATCAGAAGATCCCGACGAGTCCCATTGCGGTTCCAACAAAAAATGCCAGAATTTCTCGAGAACGGTTCTCCTTATTTCCACGTCATTGGGAAGGGATTCTTCGATGGAAGAGATCAGGTCCTCAGCACTTGCATACGTCCGAACAGGAAAGGTTACCGTTCCAGAATCTGTTTCCAAAACATTGTCGTATAGATTTGAATAATGCAGTTCTGCTAATCCGACTTCCCACAATTCTGGAGGCAGATCGATCCGCTTTGCAAGTTTTACGTTGAAACGGGTCAGCGTGTTTACCGGAAAATAATTCTCCGATGAAGATGACGGAAAGTAAACATGGAAATTATCGTCCTTTCGCGCCGAACACAAAAATTCACTTGATCGTGGTGACGATATATTTTGATATAGTGGGTTTTATACTACGGACAGCGCGAGAAAGGAAGAGTTCTTCTCAAGCAGCTTTGGCCATACTTAAAACTTGCTTAACATGAACATATAAGTTTTTTGCTCTAGTGTGGAGCTCTTCATAATCCAAGATTTTTGTAAAAATGCCCTCGGGAATTTTTCAGAAAGGAAGAGGTCCCTCAGATTGATTTGTTTATACTTACAAAAGTTGCATCAGCCAGATTTTTGTTCATAAATTTGTCAAAAATTGATATATTTTTGGCCACACCAGAAATTAAGCTTATAGTATGTTTGCCTTGTAATCAAAAGGTTCGGGTTTGAGTCCTCATAAGATCTGATGGCAAAATGTTAATATTGTAGTCTTGTAAACAAGGGGCTCCGGGTTCGAGTCCTGATATATGTGGCACTCCATATGTGAGATTTTGAGAATAATTACTGCTAGTTGATAGCTCCCAGATCTTAAATTTGGTAAAAAATGTTATACAACAGAGCAAAATTATTCTCTATTAAGAATCAACAGAGTTTTGTTATCTGGGTAAAATATCAGCTCAACAATACGGGCAAAACTGCCTGATCAATACAATAGAATGGAGGTCAAGTAAACATTCCATGTTCTTTCCAATCTTTTGATCAGTCCCATGTTTCTGCCAACAATTAATCATGCTTGCCTGGGAAATTATATTTCTTGTATGCTACCAGATATAATCTGTATTGTGTTCTTTCAGAGAGGAATAACATATTATTCATCATCAAAGAGCAATTGCCTTCTTTCTGTATGCCTGAGTGATCATATCTGTTGACATTACCTGCACTGTGCCTTTTCCGAGGGAAATTACATGTCATTTATCATGGGACTCAAAGAGAAATTATTATCTACACTGTGCACCCTTTCAGGGAGCCATCCATCATATTGAGGAAAATACTAATATTGTCTTCTGGATATTTGTCGTACAAACTGAATTGTATGTCTTGCCGCAGAACTTACAGAATAATCATTGCAATATTTCTGTATTTCAGCTTTTGGCAGTATTATTTGGGTAAATATCTGCCACGAACAGAGGTGTTATAAAATGGGTAGGTAATATATTTTCTGACGGTAAAGTATTGTTTTATATCCAAAGGGTTTCTGTGTTTGAATCGTGCTTCTAGTTCGAGTTGCTGTTTTAAGTCCATTTTATGCACAGTAAGGCTAATCGGGACTGGCCCTACAGTTTTAAAGTGGGATCCGAACCACTTGTGCCTCCACCGGGTATCGAACCCGGGACCCCTTGATTACAAGGCAATGATGCTACCACTGTGCCATGGGGGAAGCCCTGAATCGTGCTTCTAGAATTGCTCTGTGACCCGCTCATTTCTTACATCATAAATATATGATTTCTCACCTATGAGAATGACGCTACATATGGTGTCTTCGGGTAATGCTTCATGGAATTCACAGATAATTTTAATGTTTGTTCTGTCATTTACTACAACTTGTTTTCTTTTTGAAGTGTTAATTACGAACATGGGTCTCCGTGTCTTGAATTCATCTGGTGTGTAGTACATGTCACTATTGCCAATAGTGACACGCTTGAAGGAAGAAAATGCCTCATATAATTTAAGAAAATCATCCTTGGACATGTCTAAATTATAATTTTCTCTAGGAAATACCTCATTTCTGCCATTTTTAAGATATATGTTCTTGATGTTGCAGCTATCAAATCTACTTGAATTTTTTTCCTGATTGTTGTGCCTTCCAGTCTGAAACAGTACCACTACAAAATCAGGCATGTCATATTGAATACTAGAGAATGAATTTGTAGCATCAAATTCATAATATGTGCCAGAGGCAGGCTTCTGTATGCATTGATATGTGTAAAATTGCAGAGGAATCTGTGGATTTTTTAGGATATCAACTTTGTATTTAAGACCATAACTGGCCTCATACTCAACAACAGGGATTCTTAACTCCATAGTCTGAATAATGCATTTGCCTTCATCAGGTAAGGTATTAGGCAGAGCTTCTCCTGTAGAGTTTAATGTACTGTACCTCATCAAAGCATTGTTATCATTTGCAGCTCTTCTAAATGTAATTCTTAACCCGCCCTTCCACATAATATCTTTGTAATCCGAGAAGAATCCTGGTAACAGGCGCATGGGGAACAGCACTGTGTGATTTTTAGATAATATCTTATCACCAGCTTCAAATCCCCCTATTTTGTAGTATGAAGCTTCGGTTTTGGATAATTTTAGAGTGGCCAAAGCTGTGGAGGTAATGCCGGGATAATCTATTCTGTTTATAACAACACCATGCTTTCTGATCTCAATTTCAGAGAACAGATGCGGCACAAAATTGTCCACCAATCTTATATTTGAATTTGCCGGGTAATCTGTTCCATCGAGCTTTACAACATCAAATTTGATGTATAGATCTGCTCTGTGGGGGTGTATAAAGCCGTCCCCTACATCAAGATCAACCTCTATTTCTGTGTTAGGTTGATTTAAATTTGCAAATGTCCTCCTGTTTGGAGGGAATGATTGTAGCTCATAACTCTCAATATTTTCCATTGTATGTATTTTTATTTAAATGTTAATCTCTATGATAGCAGTTGTTGTGGCTCCAGCAAAATCAACTAATTCTTCTTTTTCATTAGTGACCATCAATTCAATGTAATCTATTCTATTATGGCACACAGGAAAATATAATGTTGGGGATGGATTGTAGATGATGGGCTCCATGAATTCGGAATTAGGTTTGAATGTTGCAATGATGCCAGTTTGTTTGTGAGTGCCTATGCCATTTGATTTGGTGATCATACCCTCGGCCACATTACAGTGAATATTCAGAGTTTCTATGGCTAAGAATTTAGGTATATTCATAGCAGTGTGTTTGATGCCTGCTTCGAGTTTTGTGTTGTTCTCAAAGCCTAACAGCTCTCCTATAGTACCCAGATCCACTGTTTCTGTAGCAGATACAATCTCTACTCTGTGAGTGACAGAATTTTGACTTAACACTACACCTCTGGGTAATTGAGCATTTAGAGTGGAGAGATTATATTGCCCTGGAGTGATGACAATTTTTTGATCCCCTACTGCAATTTTGTTGTTGTGGTGCGTAATATTAGGTATCAAGTACATGCCGTAAAATGCTCTGAGAGCTATTGTTTTGGGATACACTATATCATCATGCAATTTGAGTTTCAATATTGAATTTTGGCTGGTGAGATGGAATACCCCCATGATGTTTCAGATACCACAAGACCTTTTAAAAATTTTCAATTGATGGTTTATTTATTTGAGACATATATCTGAGAACAGATAAACACAAATGTCCGCAATTAACATCTTTGAAGTTTTGAACACGGGCATTATTGTAATAAAGATTAGCTGAATTTAGAAAATTTATTAAATTTTCAGGTGGAACACCTCCAAATGAATCAAACACAAATGCCTCATTGTTTAAATATTTAAGATAACAGATCCAGTGAGTGCCCTGATTTTTGTACTCATCCAAATTAACAATGCCACACTCTTTGTTGAGTGGTTGTTCTGGTAAAGAATCAGACATGTACACACCCCTAAAATGTTTGATGCCCAGAGGCTTGATTAAAGCTTCAATATCTTGGTTTGTAAGCGGCTCTTGTTTTTTTTAAACTTATTCATGGCTCTCTTAACACCTTTGCCTTTTTTCTCCATGGCCAGGTTATGGCGCCTCTGCTCATCTAATTCTGCCCTATTTTTCTTGGCATCTATTACTGTTTTTGCTATGGCAGCTGATCCCCCGGCCAAGCTCCCAACAGCCCCGAGAGCAGCTAAGATGGCCGGGATAGTAAATATAAATCCACCTACATGTGATTTTTTTCTTGATTGCTGTAATTTTTTTAATTGGGGGGTACTAAGCAACAATTTCATACCATGGCCCTTTGCAAGACAAGAGCTTTTTTTCTTGCGCTGCTTTTTGGTCAAGAGACTGTCAATAGTTTTAAGAGATTTGAGACCTGCATAAGGTATTTGATACATAACACCCTTGGCCTTCATTGTAGGTTTATTATATACATATTCACAACCCCCACCCCAGTTTTTGTTTGGTGCTCATAGCTATGGTGGTCCCCAATGCTGATATTCTCTCACTCAAAGAAGCATCTTTGCTTACAAATCTACCAAATGCAGCCTCTTCTAATTTCTTGTCTGCAACATGTCTCTTGTCAAGATCAGTATGTGTGTTGTATGCTATGTCATGGTCTCTACAAGCAGCATCTAGGGGATTAACACCAGGATCACCTCTGTTTAATCTATGCTCCAATTTTGTGCCTGGACCACAATACTGATAGCCTGGAATATGTAGTTCAAATGGCAGCTTGTTTATAATGTCATTAACCAACCCCCGACCCTCAGAAATATTCCAAAATTTAGGTGGTAGAGTATTAATAATTTTTATAAGATATCCAATCCCCTTAGGGTCATTCACTATAAAAGTAGATAATTTAGTGCTTATCATGTCCATAATTCCAACCTTTTCATTGTAAAAATTGTGGTTGCCAGCATTTTCCTCCCCAGCTATCACCAATAACCTATCTACAAGTTTCCTGACATCATCAACCCACACAAATTCTTTAGGCAGGGTGTTGTACTGTTTGATTCCACTGCCAGTCTTGATCTGTGACCATATGGGCTTGATTAAATTATTGTATTTTGCCCCACTGCTAGACTTGACTCTTTTTTGTGTGGGATCATTGTTCTGGTATAGAGCATCTGATTTTATTAATATTTCTTTGTAATCCTCATAATCTTGATCTGTATAGCTGCCAGGCCTTTTCCTAGTCATCAGTTCCCACAATCCAGGTGTGCCGGTGTACTTAACAAAAGCACCCTTTTCTCCGAGACGAGATTCTGAATATACAATTATATCATCTCCCATAAATGTTACTCTGAAATTGCCAATTCTATGTATGATGCTGCCATCAAGCTCTGTGTCGGCATATAAGCCAAACACCTCATCTTTGTTGTCTTTAGGTGTGGTTAAATATTTTTGAGCAAGAAGACCCAATTCAATAGGATCCTGAGTAGCTTCAATTCTTCTAGGAGCAACAGGACTAGGTGTATGAATACTGGAAAGTGGGGTGAATGGATAATCTAATATGTTCCTAGCAGCTACAGGTACAAGCTCTGTGATCAAATCTTGATTCTGCTCTGTAACAGTTTTGATATTCTTACCTAAATTATTAATAGCATCAATTACAGGCTGTTCTGTTTGTTTGTGTTTTTCATAAATTCCCCGGTTCTCTGATTTCCACCCCTTAAATCTTTTTACAAGATAATCTCTTAACTTAAGATCTTCAATGATTGGCCTTTTCATGTTTATTTATTTATGTTTCAATGTCTAGAAAATTGTTGATTTTATTTCTGTATTTGCCACTATTGGGTGTTCTTGTCATATCAATTGTGACAAACCCATAACTGTCCTGGTTCCAGCACCTACTGCAAAACTTGGAAAAATCATTGTAGCTCAAGTCCCCACCTACATATTCATCATGTATGTGTTTGAGGTTGGTATGATCTTGATGAAACACACATATAAAATTGCTGTTGTCTCGGATCAGTTGCTTGGGTATTTTTGAAAAAGTCTGTGCCAGGTAGAAGCAATCAATGTTTTTGTGTCGGCCCTGTGTAAAGAAATTTCTAACCTTGTTTTGATTATCCAGTATAACATCATCAAACACAACAACAGAATTATCGAGACATTCATCAAGTGGCTTAACATCTGGTTCAAAAGTAGCAATATCCAATCCATCATATAGCTTCATCAACTGCTGATATTTTAATTGTTCCAAGCTCTTAGAGAAAACATACAAGTGCCTGTTTTTCCAGTCTAACCAGTTGGGTGCCAATAAAAAATTATCAACCATTAGTGTAGTTTTACCACAAGCCGATGGCCCAACAATAAGACACCTAATATTATCAGGCAGCAACTTGCCATTTCTCTTATTCTGCTGTTCAGGTTCTGGCAGCCTTTTTATAACATCCCAAGTGCTCATATTATCACTTTGTCTGCATCGATCCAGCTGTGTTCTGGGAGTCCTAGCCATTTGACAAATAATTTGTTGCCTTTTCTGCGGATGATTTTTTCTATGAGATATGTGTCAGGCTGTTTAGTTTTGCTGAGCTCTTGTTCATAGAATCTGCCTTTGAGAATTTCTCCTCGGTGATCCTTTATTATATATGTGTTAAGGGTCCCGGGTTTAACTTGAACCACTGTAAATAATTCAGTGCTCCAGTTTCTTGTAAAGCCTCTTTTGAATAAGTGCTTATATTTGCTGATTCTTACTTGATCACCCACCCTGTATTTGGTTTTTCTTGTTGTTGGCTGGTATCTAGGATAATAAACAGTCCTGATCAATTTTTGCTCATCAGATGAAGTTACTTCAGAGGGTTTCATGTTGATTGTGGAATGGACCGAGTTGTTATATTTATGTAGAAGTTCTGGAAGAATATTAAGCCATTTATAATTACCTTGAAGTGTAAATTGTTTATACATAAGATTTTTTAGGGTTTTGTTGAATCTCTCTACAATTGAGGCTTTGAGATCACTGTAACTCGAGTAATGTTTTATTGCCTGGCTTTTAATAAATTGTTGAAACACTGAATTATAAAATTCTTTGCCATTATCTGTTTGCAAATAGCGCGGTGATCTTCCACTCTGATTGATGATTGTCCTGATGGCTTCTGTAACACATTTTCCAGTCTTGGATTTGAGTGGCACAGCCCAGGCAAATTTTGAAAATGTGTCTATGACAGTGAGTAGATACTTGTAGCCCTTGTTGATTTTGTCTAAGTTTTTCAACTGTCCACTTGCCATCTCAATCAAGTCGCTCTGCCATAAATCATCTATGCCCTTTGTGACTACTGGGAGTCTCTTATAATTATGTCTGGCTTGTCTGTGTAATTCATCAACAATAATTTCTCTAGACATAATATGAAAACAAGAATATTGCAACTATGGGGTGTTCAGCAGCTGAGACTGCAGGATTTTCTAAATATAATTTGTCCCCTATTTGTATTTTAAATTCCAGAGAGCCATCATCTTCAGTATAGGCTGTTTCTAATGTATTGGGGTCTGTAAAATCCTCTAACTCTACACTGGTGATTTTCACTTTGTTATCAGCATTTGTTATTGATAAGGTGGGGTAGTGGTGTGCCTGTGGTTGAAGCCAATATTTGATCTTGATTGGTCTCAATGTACCCCCAACAAAAAACTGGTAATAAAATTGAGCAGGGGACAGCATATATATTTTGCCACCTGGTGTAAATGGTGAATCATATTCTTTGTTGGGGACGCTGTACAATTCAAGAATTACTGTATGTTTTGGATTTTCGATTATGCCTGTTATTTCCTTTTCTGCTGTGAGCAATCTGCTTGTTACAGATTCAAGGTGCTCATTGATGGTCCTAACAACATCATCATGGCCTGGCTTAATTTTTATGTCCACAATAAGTTTCTTGTATTGTTGCACAATCTCTTGAAGCTGGGTGGCAAAAACAGACAGGGCATTTGCTTGATTGGATTCCATGGTCCCTAGCTGTTGCTTGATATTAGCTACAATATGTTGCAAATTTTCAACAACTGCTAATTTTGAATTTTGAGCAGTAAGATCATGGACCTGTCTTCTGATATCCTCAAACAGGGCATGCAGTTCATTAATATGTTGATTGGTTGGTAGAGTGGCCACTGTCTGAGTAAGTTGTTTGATCTCTGCTTGGATATTCTTGATATCTTCTGATTTCAATATCCTATTCACTGCCCTCTTAATATTTTTAAGTTCCTGTGATGTGGGAAGATTTGATACTGTATTTTGCAAAGATTCAAGTGCCAATTTTACATTGTTTAATTCAGAAGCATCAGCCACATTTTGCATAGCATTTTGGAGCAGGGCTATATCTGCCTGAGAGGGTGTGGATTGTTGTAAAATTTCAAGTTTTGTTTGGATATCATCTATCAAGTGATGAAAATGAGATAGTTCAGATTCAGTGTTGAGGTTTTCAAGCTTTGTGATTTGTTGCTGGACACTGACAAGTGTATCTACAATCCCAGGCAGGCGAGTTTCTTGTACATTTGCCAAATCATTTTGCACTGCTGCTATTGTACCCTCAAGATGGGTTATGGTACTTTGAATTTTTCCAAAATCTTCATATGTTTCAAGTTGCAGCTTAATGTTGGCAACACTCCGAGTTATTGCATTCAAAGCATCAGAAGATGGCAAATTGTTCATAAAATTTTCAAGCGTCTCAATTTTATCTTTAACCTCGGCTATGGCATTGTTCAGAGGGTCCAGATTAGGTATTTGGAGTGATTGAATCTGTTCCTTGAGAGTGGAAATCACTAGATCAAAATCTTCCTGTGATTTTATGCTTTTGACAATTGTTTGGAGCTGTGCCTGGACATTATTTATTTGCTTTTCCAATTGTTGTTTCAATTGCTCGGAGTTGTTAGCCTGGGTCTTAAATCTGGCCTGAAGAGCTGCTACAGCTTCTTCTAAACTTTGAAAATTATCTAATGTTGCCAAATCAGTATATTTCTGAAGCAACAATTTGAGTTCAGAATCAATTTTAAGAAGAGGGTCCATGCATTGTGATTGTAAATTTGTAATTTCTAATTGAAGACTGGCATTCAGTGTAGTTTGTAAAGCTTGTAAATCACTTCTTAATTTCTTGACTCTGACATCAAGCATCAAAATCTCATCACTGTGATCTTCATGTCTTGTATGGCCAAATATATCATTAGGCATTTTTGTTAAAATGGTTATTTATTATAGAGTATCTGATTCTTAATTCTATAAAAAAGGGTATAAGCTTGTCATAAGATCCAGGGACCTCAATATATAAGCAGTCACCAGCAGAAACAGTATATACAGTGCCAGAAACCATGTTTGAGTGCTTAATTCTATAAATATTTCTCCCTACTGAAATCTTGACATCACCCTCAGGGGTTGTAATAAATTGCAATTGCCCACCTACATGTAATTGATAATGATTTAAATTATTGTTAAATATGTACAATGTTTTACCTGTTTCTTCATCATTATCTGTAAATATGCTGTTCAGATGAATAATTAACAAGCCACTCAGTTTAGACAGCATATCAGAAGAGGGTTGTGGTGTTGGCAGCTCCATAATAGCCTGTTTCTTGAACCCAAATAAGTTCATAGGCATGTTTATTTATTTCAAATCATGCTCTGTAATTGGGCATTGATTCCCATTTTTCAAATCACAATGCCCCCAAGGTAGAGTATGTATGCCACATAATAAAATGCATCTCTTATCATCATGTGGGTCCAGGGCTACTTTTCTTACAATATTGCTAGTCAGCAAGTGATCCTCACTCTGAATTCTATTTTCTGATGTTCTGATTGAATTCTGGGATTTGATACAATTTTCATAATCTTCAAATTGGAGATCTTTTTCAACAGTTACTTTGCCAATCCCCTTGGCTTTTTTGACAACAGCACTACATGTTTTAAAAGTGTACATCTTGGCACTTAACCCAGCAAATTTCACAATAACATCACCAAGTGTCTCATCTTTTAACTTGCCAGGCACCTTTTTGTTGTGGTGGTGTTGAATCTTTGTATGTTCACTGGTATCAAAGTATTGAAACAATTCAGGCTGTGACATATCTTGATAAACATCTTCTGTTTGAATATCAAGAATAAAACTATCCGTGTCCATGTACAATAATTTTACACGATCACCATAAAAAGGTTTCAGCACATCATAATACAATGTTAACATATGTAATTTGGACAATTCCAATATCACAGCTCCTACATAAATAGGTTTATCAAATTTGATCTTTGTTTTCATCATGTTGAAAAGTGCCATGTGCTCATCATAAATTCTTCTGTAATTGAAGTTGGGCTTTGCAACCAATTTTTTGCTCCGGCTGCGGTCAGTAATTATTTTAACATCGGTATGTTTCCTGACATTTTCAATTGTTTTGCCATACACTGAATTCACCATCAATTTAAACAAGCCCTTATCAAATTGGCTCTTTGCAGATGTTCGAAGCTCCGTGTTTGTATCAATGTATGGTTTCAACCATTCTGAGTGCCTGAACCTTAAGACTTTGCCAACTTTGGTTACTTGGACACCATGTTTCATCAGGAACTGGAGGTTTTTGTAATATGTGACATATCCCTGTTTTGGCTCCAGAGTCATCATGAGCTTCTTCTGTTTAGAGCCAGGTGAAAACTGAACCTCGGGAATTGGGGGCAGATCAGAAAATTTATTGTGCAAATCATCTGGAATTGTCAGATCAACCTCTAAGAAGAGGCCATAGTTACTGTCATCAAAGTCCTGAAGATCTTCAATATTGAAATCTTCAACCCATTCAAGCCCCGCATATGGCAGTTTTTGCATCATGGCGTGACCATAGAGGCTGTTGGCATCCACATAAAGTATATAATTTGATGGCCGTGCAGGATCATAATCAGGCATATGCTTGTTATTTGCTCTGGCATATCTCTGGGAACATTGCACCATCCCTCCTCTTATACATTTCTCCATAAACAGATACATATCTTGATCGTGGATCAGATCCAATTGCTTTTTGGTGTTGAAAAACGTTGCAGCCCATGCTAGACCAGGGGCACTGAAAAAATACACTGGGTCCAGTCCATAATTTTGCATGGAAGATTTTCTGAATGCCTGTATTATATCAACTAAGAGGGTCCCATCAAGTTTCGAATATGCCTTGTGATAATCACGAAATGTCTTGCATTTTAAATCTTTCCACACCAGCTGGGCATGGTGATAATCTTCATCACTGATTCCAGATCCTCTGATTCTGCTGTAAAACTCTTCTTGTGGTGGCAGGGAACACTCATCAAATTTAGAAAAATCTGTAACATAGTCATATGGATATACACCCTTCCGCCTAATTAATTTCAGGTCCTGATTTGGAAACGAGGCACGTGTGATTTTGAATCGATCATCAGGTAATTGATTTGCCAGTGTAGGCAGGCTAGCAGGTAAAAATCTGTAAGAATCAAGAAATCTTAATTGAATAGAAACACCATCAACTTTAATTATTTTGGTAATAGCAATATATTTTTCATCATTTTCAGCTAAAATATTTAAATTCTGTTTGTCAAACCCCTCGTACCTGATCAAATGATGAAAATCATAATTGGATGCTCCATGGCAAAATATGGGGATAAATCTTGGTCTCTTGATCTGAATATTACAGCTATTACACAGGGCCATTAAGAATTTACCATCTGTATGAGAATGGTGTTTCACCTTGATATTTGTATCTGAAAATTCAGAATCACATACCGGGCATTTTTCTGCATTGTTGAAATCTTCAATCTGTTCCTCTGTTAAAGGCAACATAGGCTTTGATTTTAATAAGATGTTAGATGCTATGTCACGGCACTCATTTTCTATTCTATGTGCAAATTCTTTGACGGCATTTGGTCCCGTGTATGAATATTCTTTACTAGCTACACCACCCTGTACAACCATACAATAAAAAGTGGAAGGTTCATGTAACTGATATGGGGTAGTTGAGGATTCTTCGGGATCTGGATTGCAGAATGCAAGAGGTTTGAGGTTCGATTCAAAATCATAGACAATAAATACTGGGTGTTCCAACAAGGCTTCATACTTTTTGAATTTGCAATTTTCACTTGGATTGGGCATCACCATATGAACAGGTTTATGATTGCCACAGTATTTCAGATGCTCAATTAACTTGTTTTTGGCAATTTCTGCATTTTTTTCAGGAATCCTATTTACCATTTTTTGACCATCAAATACAGTCAAACATCTTCTGCACAACTTGAATATTGTATTGGATTTGTCAAGTTGTGTTCTTACTAAAGCTTCAAGATTATGTATCAGAGTATAATGGTATGTATCATCTCCTTCAATTAAGAGCAGATCAATTGGAATAGCAGATTCATCATCAATTGTACTGATTCTGAGAGGTGCTATCGGGCAATTGCCAGTGGAACAAATAAAAACATTAATAGATAATTGTTTGCCATTGATGTGCCTGGCCCTTTTTTCAACTTTATCAATATTCTGAACAGACATTGGATATTCTAAACCCTCCATTGCATCGTCAAAATCATGTTCATGTTGCTTGTAATAAGTTGTTCTCTGAGGATCCCTTGAAACTGGATACAAAGCAGCTAATATACACCACAAAAAGCATTTCGCGTCATTATTTTTTATATTGACCACGGCTCTTTTGTTTTTGATATTTGCAGGTAATGGCACATATGTAGATCCTTGTAATGGGCTGAATTCAGAAATATTAACATAGAGCTTGTGTGATGAACCGCATAGGCTCCATCCTGACTCTTTTGCCGCAAATTCAGAGTGATTGATATTCAGTTGATTTATCAAATTGCCTATTATTGTGTCTGAATTTGCATTTGAATATACCGGTACAGTTTCTGTTATGTGGGGCGGTGTAAATTTTGTGCCATTTGGTTTCTTATATTGTACAAACAATTTGAGGGAGAGCTTATAAGAGCCATTTTGTGCATTAAGAATTGCCTGGAGATTAGGATTTACACTGTTCAAGAAATTCTCAATGCCACATCTTGGCTCTGATACAAACTGGTGATCTCTTAATTGGCCGTTAAAACTGCTACGGATAGGTTCATGGCGTGGCTGCTTTGCTGCTCTGGCATTAAGAGGTCCTTCGTGCTTTCTTTTCAGACCAGATGTGGATGGTTGTGTTGATGATTGTGCAGAGCAAGTATCTTTATGTTTATATGTGAAATATTCCATGTTATATTTTCTATGGCATTTGGGGCAAATTTTTGTGGGAGTTCTGTATTTGTCTGGGTTACAAATCTTTTGGTGTCTGGCCCAATTAGAGCTAGATATATTCTTATTGCACTGATTGCAATATTTTTGATTTGGCATTTTTGCTGTTGTTTATTATATACAATTTCCTGGGATTCAATTCAAAACTTTATACTGGATAAAAATATCAGTTGAGTTCAGTTGTGTGATTTGTATGTATGTGTATGTATGTATGTGTGTATACACTTAATATTTTTGGCTTTGGTATTTATATAAAATTTCCTGGGTTTTAAATCTAATCTCTATACTTATCTTATGACAGGTTGTAAAGCCAATAGCCCACAAGTGGAAAAAGAGAATCACACTGACCCAGCGCAAATGCCTGCACGGACATGCATATCTTGAATAGCAATAACCTTGTTATGTATAACAGGCTGGGACAAATATAAGCTTGACTCTAAATATGACTGGATTACAACAAATATCAGATTTTATATTGTTCAATATGAATTTAAACCTGTAAGTATGAGAAGTACTGTATCAACACATCTGTTCTCCTCAGTCAGTCTCACAATACTGGCTGATGTAATACCCGGGAATTTCTGTAAATACTGGCGCTGAGGGCAAAACAAAAATCAATACTACCGTCTCGGGAATTCCACACACTGACGCAGAGGAGAAACATGCAAACACGAAGCAATTCTAGAGGTAGGCTCTGCATATTGTATTGTTTTAATATTGGATAAGCAAATTGAATAGTATTCAATTGAACTTAAACCTGAAGTAAATATGTATAGGTGGGTATGGACACAAGTTTATGAACAAAAATCTAGCTGATGCAATTTTTGTAAATATTAACAAATCTGCTTGAGGGGAGTTAATACTTTCCGAATTACAAAACTCTTGGGTTAGGCAGGTGCTACGCTTGAACAAATGGACATGTTGAGCAAGTTTTAAGTATAAACAAATCAATCTGAGGGACCTCTTCCTTTCTGAAAAATTCCCGAGGGCATTTTTACAAAAATCTTGGATTATGAAGAGCTCCACACTAGAGCAAAAAACTTATATGTTCATGTTAAGCAAGTTTTAAGTATGGCCAAAGCTGCTTGAGAAGAACTCTTCCTTTCTCGCGCTGTCCGTAGTATAAAACCCACTACTAAATATGTTTTGGAAATTATTTTTCTGATAACTGTTTTACGGAAGATGCCTTGATCCACGAATCGAAACTAGGTGGATATCCGAGTCAGTGAACCAGGTATTCCAAATTTTTACCTTTTCCCCGGCTGTTCAAAATCTTATCAATTTTATACTCTTCGTCAGGATCCAAATAAACTTTTTGCAGTTCATGTTTGTAAAATGTACCTTTTACAGATTCTTCATTTAAATCGTCTAATAAGTATACAGGTACAGGTGATCGCTGAAAAAGGGAGTGGATTTTGAAAAGTTCTCGTGGCCACGATTGTTCGTATCCCTTCTCGAAATGTCCTTTGACGACAGAGATTCTTACGAAATCACCAACATTCAGATCTCAAGATGGCTGTGAAATATGTTTGTCAGCTTTGATTAGACGTTTCCACACGATGTAAACGTTAGACTAGTTTACATTTCGAGGCGCCATTCCTATGGAACTGTGAATTGCCGTATTGTAACCTTCGAGAAGATACTGTAAAATATCTACGTAACGTATTGTCTGTTTCGACGTGAAATATTTCCACATTCGTTCTTTCAATGTTCTGTTGAAAAGTTCCACTACACTCGCTTTCACAGGATAATTTGAAGCGATAGAAAACTTTACATTTTCATTTTTTAAGAACTTCTGGAATGTAGAATTCGTGAATTCCGTTCCTTGGTCGGTCTGTAGTGTGACAGGTTATCGTCTGCTTCCTCCGAAAATAGTTTTGAAAGCTTCGGTTACCGAATTGCATGTTTTATTTTTTAGCGGTAATGCAAAGGCATATTTTGAGAATACATCGATCACTGTCAGAAGATATCTGTATCCATCGTTATGTTTTTGTATCTAAGTAATGTCGTTGAGATCAGCTTCACAAAGCATGTCTATGTTCCACACATTGTAATGATTTCGGAGGAAACTTTTTCTCACAGGTTTGTGGAGAGTGTACGTTTCCTGGTTCATAAGCCATTTTTTCACCGTATTGCGGGATATATTTTTATCCCGTACCGCGTTCCATAAACGATCTACAGATGAGAATGAAGCACGGTGTCGGGGATCGTAATATATTTTGGTGAGGATTTTATCGTGTTTTAACTTAGGGACTTCCATGACTGATCTCTCTGTCTACTGCTTTTTCTGAGATGAACCAGCTTGTATGCTTCAGATGTTCTCAGAAAAGGTGTAGTTTTTCTGGAAACACGGACGGCCACTTTCTTTTTCTTTTTCTGTTTCTGTCGATAAGACGGTCCAGGCCTTTCCGTTGACGACGATGAGAAGTTCAACGTCTTTGGATCAGGAAGTGTCTTTTCCTGACGTTCGTCTATCAAATGTTGAGCCGTGGATTGGTACTCGTCGATGATATTTTGTAAGTGATGACGTGTATTACAGGGCAACGTCTCTGCAAGGTTCGGAGGAAAATACGTCGATCCTGGCGAAATAGTTGAAGAACTGTCGTTATCTTGAAAAATAGGAATTTGTAATGGTTCTTTGGATTTTCGACTCAGCCATAAATACTCATCCAGTTCATTTCTGTAAAGACGCAATTTTTGATCGTCTGTTATATTTTCATTTTTAGAATATCATTCATTTTTTATCCAGAACGGATAATTTTTGAGTTACAGACGAGTCGGAAGCACGAATACGTGCTAGCTGTTCCGTTAAAAAGAACGATCATCTTTTTGTTGGAAGATGTCATTTCTCAATGAGGAATGAGAGTACCAAGAAGACCCGATAACAAAGAACCTAGAAGTAAGGGCAGAAATCCACCTTTCTGCACAATAAGTTTTCTTCATTTTTCGATGTTCACTTTTGGTTTCACGAGATTGCGTAAGACCGACTTGTAAGGTGTCAGACGACATCTTCTGGACGGTTTAAGTTTCACGTTTCCTTTTAAAACTTTCAGGCAGCATTCGCTGGTGAAACGAATTGTTATTTTCGGAGCACTTTTCAATAATAATTTACGTATTTTGGTCGGTAAATTTTTCAACACGTGCAAGAAAGGTGGATGTTTCTTGAAAGAAGACGAATGTCTATTCCTGTTAGAACGTGATTTGGTACGTGTCTTCCTCGTTCTCCTCATCTCGATGTTTTAAACATTCCTGAGGAAGATATGCAGTTGAGTAATTCCGGTTAAAAATGTCTGTCTGATAACGTAAAGGATCCGGTGTTGACTGTGAATGATCAATATACAAATAACTGAAAGGTTGATTGGTTGCATCTTTATATACTTTTTCGAGTTCCTTCATGCGGTGAGGATGACGTTGTCGTGCAAAGACAGTGAATTGGTTCATATCTCGAGGATTCTTAAAAATAACGAAATGCTTTACGTTCAGCGAAATGTCTGTCCAATTTTTCCCTTGATGAAAAAAGATTCTGTGTTATGAACACCACCGAAATGTTCTTGTGATGACTGCCTTTTGTGCAACCATCATAAGATCATCCAGGATTACGAGAGTAGGGTTTTTTCCGTTCCACGACTGCCAATCGACGATACCTTTATGATATTGCACATCTCGAAGATTTTTCGGAATACTGTTCTCCTGATCGTAACACCATATGATTTTCTTCACGGTTCCTTCGACGAGATGAACAATGGAGTCGACCATATTTGTCACAAAAGTAGTTTTTTTGCTACCTGATGCTCCGCAAACCATCATGGTGAAGGGATGGGAAAGTTTAGGAATCATGCGAAGAAACGTCTTACAGATTCTGAAGAAAAATGAAGATCCTGCAGTCTGCAAACACATTTTATATCCTATCATCCCGAAGACAAATTCAAACTCTGGACCGCTACAGACAAATTTTTAGTCAGCACAGTATCCGAACATCGTCGAAACGTCGTTTCAACAGTACTGGCTGAAACAGCTTTTTTCATATGTACTGATTACTTGGAACTGTTTTGTTCTTCAGATCCTGAAAATATTTTCGACCATAACTTCAGGTTTCTCATTGTTTATCATGTCGCACATGGTATCAAAATTGACCAATTCCAATGTGGAGGTATTAAATGTGATTCCTTTCACTTTACAGATATACTGCGGTTCGGAGAACGGTTTTGTTATTTTCATGCTGTACCTTTTCGGTCCCGCTGAAACAAACTGTTCACAAACTTATCCGTGTCCGAAATCTCTCAATTCATCCGTGAGTTCTCCTAGTGCGTCACCTGTCTGGGGATGATATTCCATTTCAGGAGTATCTACGTAAATTATAGAATCTGTATCACAAAGACATATCCTGTCACCCAATTTTTCGAGGAGTTCGTACAGTTTCAGACGAGCATGGCATGTTGTGAAGGCTCCGAATGGAACATTTACTTTCCTGTTCAGACTGACAACTTCTTCAACATACTTCCAGTTCACTAAAACGGTGTCCTGATTGATGAATACGACTCCTCCAACCATTATATTGGGATCAGTCATTTTATCGAGAAAACCTTTCGATTCTTTGATGATTATTGTCTGGGAAAGGTTTTACCCGTTGACAGAACTTACTCCATAAAGAATTAAGGCAGAGTTTAGCCAGAGTACGTTTACCAGGATTGACTTCGATACTGTTTTCTTCCAATAGAATACCCTCCTTATCGAAATATTCTGTATGTACGTTTTCTTATCCTCGTCGTTCTGACACCATGAAGGCCAGCCGCTCGCTTTGTGACAGGGTTGTACATCGGTGTTTCATACTTGCACACTTCCGACACTGACAATACTCTGTATCCTAAACTGCAAGCTTTACGCACCTCGGCGATGACCCAAGTCCCCGAAAGTGCGCGTTGTTCATCGGAATGGCTGCATGTACCTTCACATTTTAATCTGATAGCACATTCCTTACACAACACGAACATTAGTTTTCCATGCATTTTTGTATGTAAAACAGGATGCAAAAGGGCTCTTGGTAGCAGAATAGTACATTTTATGAGCCCCTCCATGTTCAAAACCTCATTTACCGAAGGAATAGAAGTTCATAGACATATGGTAGGATGTCCGACAGGATAGGCGCAGTATTTGTTCACATAAGGGTACAAACTTGTAAAATCATAGTACTGTAATTTCTCATTTTCCTTGATGTTGTAATAAGTCCTGACTGTTTCAACTCTTCCCCCATATAAGGCGTCTCGTGGATTTAAAGGAATGCAGCAAACGATAGGACGTATCGATAGATATCTATCGAGTTCAGGATCTGCTCGCAATATTTTTTTTGAAATCGCATTCCCACATTGTGACAACATGGTATCCTTCAGAACGTAGAGCCGCAAGTTTACGACACGTTGTCTCTATCTGAAGGCTGCAGTGTTTAACAAGTCACTATGTTTATCACTGTTACTATCCTGATCGGTTTCATCTTCTTCGTCACCTTTCGGATACATACCCCTGTTAATTGATATGCAGCGTTGACAACCATGCCAGTAGCAGCCAAGCGCCTAATACACCGTCTGCGTCTTCTCTTGATAGCCGTCCACTCTGTAACGCGCTCCTATGACATATTTTTCACGAGTACGTCCGCCGTAAAGAAGTATTACATCACTGTGTTCTTCCACGTAGGTTAAACACTTCAATGCAAACTTGGATATCTGATCTGCACGATGGTAACCTCCTTTAGGTATTCTTCCTATAGTGTTAGCCGGCATGAATTTCTGCCTGTAAATTAGTGAAAAGGCAAATGCTATTTTTAGACAATCCTTGAAAATGTCGATCTTGCATATGTCTAGGAAATTCTGTCTCAGCTTCAAACATCCTTGTCTCAACAGGCCAACATCCTTGATGCAGTATTGGAGAAGTTGGTTTTTGTTGTTGAAATGTATATTTTTGCTGTATTTGCTGTTTTTGTAGGTGTTCCATAGATGCGAATAATAGCCTTTCTGCACCGGCAAACCGAGAAGTTTTGAAAATCCTGCAAGATTCGTCTGAACGTAGTTGAGACTGTCGACAAAATGACGATTCTGGTATGTCATGCTAATGATTTTTGTACCGTCTAAGATCACACGAGGTTTCATTTCTCTTTCCAACATTCTCCGTAGCAGAAATGTGCAATCGTAGCCTCGTGCAAACATGGTTATGTTGGAAAACTTGTGCTGCAATTCGAGATAGAACAGAAATGTGTCTACAGGATCATCCCAGAATATGAACTCTCTGGTTCCACAAACAGAACAGCGAACTGTTAAATACTCCTTCTTGTAACACAAGTGACAGGCTGTCTGTACTACAATAAGATTCGGAACATGAAGAAAAGTTTTTTTTTCTTTCTCAGAGTAAGGAATGTCTGTATAAGATTCAAAATCGTAGAATATATATAGAAATTTCGAATTCACTTTAGTTTTCGGTACAGCCATGTGACAGAAATGATTTATAGGTTTCATGCAGTTACATACAGTACAGTACTTCATATTACATTTATGCACTTTTTCATATGTATTGTTTGTTATAATTATTTTGAACCATCTGCGACACTGTTGGATTTCACTACAGACTGTACCGTTTCGGAATGGTGTAGAAACGTGATTCGTGAAGCAGTTTTAATTTTTGAAAATTCTGTGACATTTCTGGCATATTCTGCCAACACCCTGTTCAGGCACACAAGGCGGAGTTGAACGACACATAGAACACCATTGTTTACGCAGATGATTATGCGGTCTATGAAATATGAGTTCGTTACACCCGCGACATTCTTGTTTTGCCGCAAATGCTCCAACACGGTTCACTATCACATCATAATGCTGGCGAGTTTTATCATAGAGAAGGTATATATATATTTGGAAGCATTTTCAATCTGTCCTTCAAACAAAACATCTTTCACATCACGAAGATTGTGGTATACAACAATTTTATATTCTGCAAGAACTTGCTGAAATTTGCTCAGTTCAGGATTTCAACTTCCTGCACACGCATTGTCTGTGAGATCTACATCTGCTTTGCACATAAGTTCGAAAACAGATTTGAGAAGATTTCTATTTCTTCGATACTGTGAATAGGACGGATCATTATCAGCCTGAGATCAAAGCTTCAGCTAAACATAGTGGTTTCTTTCCATTCGGCACACCGACGACACTTCTTTTTGCGTGCTTAGCATGTAATTAGGTAAACAATATGTTTGTTTACCTCCGCCACCTCTGACAGGTATGTCTACATGGTCGGCGCGCAAAATTAAACGGTCTGTTGCCGTGAATGTTTTCGCACTCTGGAATATTTGATACATAATGTTCCACACCATATCACTGTGTAACTGGTCACATCTGTACCACCGGACATAAATATCTTTCACAGTGAGGTCAGATATGTTAGACAGAGTTAAACCTATCTTGTCTTCATCTTTTGTGTTTTTCTTAACATAGATGAGAAGATTTTAAACACCTTCACGGATCCATGTGTGAGGATCAACATTTTCTGGAGGGTGCGAGAAACTGAATTCCACACGACGTCCTTTGGATCGGAATTTGGGATATTCACGTTCTTGAATGTTATGTAATATTATATTCCCTATTTGTTCACGATACACTGTATCACATTTTCTTTTCTTACCTCTTCTATCTGATACAGAAACACTCTGGGATGACGGTTCTGCTGGGGGCATGGGATCCGGTCTGCATGACGGTCATGGTAAAGGTTCCGAGCCTGATCCAGGTGCGACATTCCTTGAAGGTCCTGGTGATGTAACAGGGTCAAATGCGGTTGTCTGCTTTTCCTCGGTATCTCGGGATACAAGATCGGGTGTTGATGAAGGGCCTGATGATTCTTCGGAAATACCTGTCCATCCTTCTCCATAAAGATCGGGTACGGATGTTGTCACTGTCCGTAGTAAGCGGTCATACTCCTCGAGCAAGGAGATTATTTCTCCTGCGATGATTTTTTGCCCAATTTGCACCAACACTTCCCGGAACTGTCTAGGTGTTGTGTAATATCCGTCACGATATAGCAATAACAGATCGTCAGCGGATAGCTGTACGTCCATGATCGTAAGATGTCTTTGTCACGAGGCCTGCCATGTGGAGAGAACACCGTACTTTCTATATAAGCAAGGATACCAAAGCAGTTATTTCTGTTCCTAACGGTTCTGCTGTCTGATCTGTAAACTCTCCGGAAATCTGTAACAGTCCTCTGGTAACCGTCTTCGCCTTTTCTGGCTGATATGAATGCTCATGTAAAATTCTCGGAAAAAGCTAACTGTCTTCTCCAGATGTTTTCCTGGCTGCTATGAAACCATCTAAAAATCTTGGAACTACTTAAAACTCGTTTCCAATAAATCCCCGAACCGTCACTAACTGTTCTACTTTATTCCGAGTCCAAAACAATATCAATCATCCTCCAAACCGTCGGTGATGTTTATTATACAATTAATTGTCATCTCAGCTCGTCATGACAATGGGGGCCGCCATCTTGTTTTTTGTTAATTTGACCGTAGACCCTCTTCCATATACTCGATGGAAAGGTGTTGAAATACAGATTGTTGTAGGTAAATTGAAAAGCTCGAAAAAATGTCCGGAAAATTTCGAAGGGCCGTCCAGCCGGCTCTCATTGAACTAGAGTGAAGGCAATTGTAGATTCGGAATCTGTACGTTAACATCTTTCCATCGAGTATATGGAAGGGGGTCTACGGTCAAATTAACAAAAAACAAAATGGCGGCCCCCATTGTCATGACGAGCTGAGATGACAATTAATTGTATAATATTACGTAGTAACCGTCGGTGATTTTTACTGGCACCTATCTGTTGTAGGTAAATTGAAACATTCGAAAAACCTGTCAGGAAAATTTTGAAGGGCCGTCCAGCCGGCTCTAATTGCACTAGAGTGAAAGCAATTGTAGATTCGGAATCTGTACGTCAAGAGTATATGGAAGGGGTCTATGATCTGAAATACAGAAACCCAACATTGCGGCCAATATGGCGGCCATATTGTCCGGCCCTGTGTGATCTAACATAAAATTGATTTGCCATATCTGTGCATTAGCAAAGGGGCGACTCCGACCCTGTTTGCCCCGGGAAGAAATAATAGAAATAACTTTGCATTTTCAAAGGGGTTCGACTCCCCCCTGTGTGTCTTAAAAACAAAAAAAAAACTGATTGCTTTAATTCTGTATTTTCAACGATTCCACTCAAACCCTGTAAAAACGGATTAGCCATATGTGTAGGTCGACTCTGACTCTGTTTATTTAAGAAACAAACGCAATTACATTAACGCTACATTTTCAACATCATCTATTTCACGATGTTCTTTCTCACCTTTATTATCTGTCTGGATGAAATAAGGAAGTACTATGTATGTAACGTTATCTGAGTCGGCCGGATGCAACAAGGAACTGCTGTGAAACTCATCTCAGAATTGCAGACCTCAGTCCCGCAATTTCCTCCTTGAAAATCTCTCATGATGTAATAAAGAACTCCTGTCACCGAACTTTAATCTCTTCTACAGATTTCCGTGTAACAAGCTTGCTAATGGCTTAAGCGTGTAAGGAAGTCTGCAGAACTTCTGAAACAGATTTTCCTCCACTCTTTCTGTTACCTCGTGATTGGGAAGCAGAACGTGCAATGGCTGATGCAAATTTGGTAAGTATCTATTTCATATTCATATTAAAAATAACATATTCCCTGTATACACCATATATTTTTATTACAAGAAACTATTTATTATAATATTTTATTATACCTATTAAATGCAATACCTCTCAATGTAAACGTTATATGTACAATCTCGGATTTGATTCCCGATGGAAACCTATGGTTCTGTGCATAACGTAAATTTAAAATCAGATAGATTGTTTAATTATCCCACAACTGAACGAAACTTGTTAGTTTATTTGTAATATTAGTTATGTATATTCGTTCAGTTTTCTCTTTTTTAACATCTCCACCATCCGTTCCTCTAGCTCTTTCCCCGTTCCTCCTGTTATCTTATTTTCTTCTCTTTCATTCCTTACACTTTTAAATAGTTCCATCAACTCGAAACAGATTCTTAACGATAAATGCGAGGGTACATATTGGACTCTCTGTATGTTTTCTACAAAATCACCAAACACTGCCGCGTTTATTTTTTCTCAATAATGAAGCTGAATATTTTCGCCAATGTGTACACCTTCACTTCAAAATCTTTACACGTTTCTTCTAGTCGGCGCAATAAATCTTCGGCCAACAAGTTTTCTTCGCAGAAATTGACGTAGCTGCCTACATGCTTTTCTACTTGTCGTGCGTGAACTTTCCTCCACAAATTTCTTCTCTCTTCTGTTGTAGTCCCCGTCTCCTCTTTTACGTCACCATACAGTAGACTGAACCCTAGTGGAAGTGTAGTCATCTGAAAATCGAAATAAAATATATTAGTTAGATATATACACATTTTACACAAACTGTAATCACTGTTATGTATTATTTCACACATATTTTTAGGAACGTAACATGCAGCAAGGGGAGACTCTGCGAAATGCTTTTCATGCATATCAGATAGGAGCAGAAGAAGAAGAGCAATTCGCAGAGCTCACCAGGGATGTTAGGAGGTGTCTGGAGGAGCAGGAATCGATCGGCAATACGAACAGACGTTAGCCATATTCGCGGTTCGGCGTAACATCAATCGGCACAGGATGGAAGACACTTTCCGTCAATATCACCAAAGGTAATTATTTTAATTTATTTCTTATAACATTGTATATTTTGACACGGTCCGACAACCTATCGACTATCCTTGTAGCTCAATTAGGGACAGATATATCGATTTGAAGTTTTCTTAAAAATCGAAAAACAAAATGGAAAAATAAAATCGAAAAATTAAAATCGAAAAATTAAATCGAAAAATTAAAATCGAAAAAATAAAATCGAAAATAAAATCGAAAAATCGAAAAAAGTTCAAAATGGTTTAAAAACGTTTAAAACGTTTTTGAACAAAATTGAAATAAAAGACCCTCAGTCACAACCCTGTTTGTCCCAGACCTCACGTTTCAAAGTGCCCTTAGTTACAGACCTGTTTTCGCCAGACTTCAAGTTTCAAGGGGTCCTCAGTATCTGACCCTGTTTCCCGGACCTCGTGTTTCAAAGGGTCCTCAGTTACGGTCCTGTTATCCCTAGAGTATTATATATTCGGTTTCTACACATACCCCACTTTAAGGATGTAGGCCTCCTGCACTCATGTTTCAAAGAATGCCCTGTTGGGGCCCTGTTAGGCCTCAGTAAAACTTACTGCAAATAAGCCCCGGTTAGTTAAATTGGTTTCACATGCATGTTCACCATTTTTCCGATTATATATATCACATATCACTTTTTCTTTTATAGCCAATATCTACATGGAACCGAATATATATTTTTAATTATTATATATTGTTTTTCAGAATGGATCGACGAAATGTTCGTAGGGCCGACAACCTGCTCCTACTGCTACCTCCTGCGGTCCTCAGAGGCTATGTTCGTCCTCCTTCTCCTGCTCTGGAAGAGGAGGAAGATCCGCCCCTCATTAATTTAGTGCAGCGCGAAAAGGAGGAGGAGGAGGAGGGACATCTTACGCCTCCATTACCTCCACCTAGAGGAGAGGACGGGGAACAGCCAACCACCCACCGTAGGCTGTACATTCATTTCCAAAATAAACCTCTGCTGCCATAGGTAATGTTTTTTATTTTCTCACCTTTTAAGTTGCCTGGTTTTCAGCTTCCGACGTGTCAGTCTCCTCTATTATTTCGGGGAACTCACGATGGGGGTCTGTGCCTCTCGAAAACTGCTCTTCAACTTTATGGACACTGGAAATAAAAGCATATTTTGACCTTAGATCGTTTCGCCGAAATGGGTTGCAACAATAGTACCTTTTACTCCTAATGTATCGCTTACCGACTCCTGTAGGGGTACATTACTGTTAAACCACTGAAATATTTCACCCAGTGATAACATAGACTCCTGATATTGTTTTCTAAATATCTGCATCAGGGTTGAAACATCACTATAATCCACTATCATGTATATTTTGTGACACCCTACTCGGTACAGCAGGGGAATCTCCTCATTCAGTAAATGTTCCAAATTTTCGTACCGTGTCAATTCGACAGCGGCACGCCCAAAATTTAAACTCTCATCCGTCATCATGATGTATTTTGTAACCAGACAACGTGGAGGAACATTCAGATCGGATATATCTACATGCTCCGAATTTAGTTCCGATTCTGTCTCCATACAGATGCAATCTTTTGAGGAAATTCCCGATACTACAGTAAAAGGTACTGCATTATATCCGTGAGATACTATCTCACCGGCTACACGATTGCTCCACACATGGTATGACAAATGACCGTATACAGGTGCTCTCTCGAAAAGGTAATGTGTCTCACATAAACCTGTTCTACGACTCTTGATGTACTGCATGCTGATCGAAAAACCATTACTTTCAATTTCCATAAAATTCTCATTCACTAGATCTCTATTGTAAAATGTTATTAAAAGAGATTCCCTGTACCTTACCGGACTATCAAAAGCCAACACTTTGGGACTTTTGCTATCTAATATTTTTGATTTAATACCATGCAGTCTTTTCGAATCGGAGACGGTTACAGGATATGCAAAACACATTGCCTTCATCGGAGAACGCTCTATGTAACCGTACAAAGGATTATACTGTAAAATTTTATCAACATTAATTTTTCTTTCCCTCAACGTTTCACCCCTACCATCACTACTGTTCTTTCTACAGCGTCTCAACTTCTCATATTTGTGTTGTGCAGCATTCCTTGCTTCCCACGATCTACGAAATTGCTGTTCCGTAAAATACTTAGGAACGCTCACGTACGGGCTGTCATCCATAAACATTTCAGGCTGTGCTGACGGCCGTTGTTGACCGTGGAGGAGACGGCAGTAGACGACTACTTCGTGATTTCGTAGTCGCTGGCAACAAATCTGGAGCAGCAGATTTCAGTCCCATTACACTGCCGAGAAATTGCAATATCCAGCTCCCTATACCCATTTTACACTTCTACTCACCTCAAGATAATCCACTATACATATATACCAGGTAGGATTGATCCATTGAAACTGATCACTTTTCTCACTATAGTATCTGAAACCTAACAGGCGATTGTGCCGGCTGAGCTGTGGACAGTTATCCGGCAGACAGTTGTACCTCTTATGATGCATATCTGATTCGTTCATTTTGATATACCTTCCTCCCAACGATCAACACAGTCATATTCGATACGTAATCTCTCGCGCAGAGCATAAAACGACCACGTGCCTCTCCTATCTTCTTAGTGTCCTGGTACACTGTATACACTCAACTCTTCCGAGAATCGTACTTTTTTTACTCTGTATAATTTATCTATATCCGTCCTCTCCGGCACTTTTTTCTCCTTATGCTCTATCTCCATCACGCGTTATCCCACATGCTTTGGAGAGAACCCTCCTTACAGCACAGCATTCAACAGACTTCTAAGAATACAACACACCATTCTTCTGCCACACTCATTCCGGAAACTCATATCTCGACATTTCCAGACCACCGCTTTCATCCTGCTCATTTCAACCATTCCGCACATCATTCATCCGGTCAATGCATATCACTCTCAACCGTCCACACACACACATATCGCTCACAAATTCCTAGAACCACTTAACGATAATCTTTCTCGCAACACCAAACCGATTAACACCAGACATCAAACATAACTCATTCCCCGAAGCCCAACTCTCATCCCACACAATTTCTAGAACTCGAACACTCAACACTTCAACGTCATCTGCTCGAACATTCACCAGACCCTGAAATAATCTCCCGACAGAATTCCTTGAAAAACAGCCCTTAAAACACTTGAATGAAAAAGCAATTACCATTCCAAACACATTACACAAACCACATCCATTAATTCTCACAACATTTCCTCGAACCAACACTCAACAAACCCCATTTTTCAAGAACAGGCACTTAACATTCACCGAACCCTTAAAAGCCTCATCAACGCCATCTGTTTTCAGACGCCGGCGACCAACCCGGGAAAAACCCGAATACTTTTCCTCCAACAACCAATCAGAACCCTCCTAACAAAATTAACCCTCGCCCATTTAAAACATCCCACCAATCAGAATCCTACACACAAATTCATCCCCACCCATTTTATGACGTCATCGCTCAAAACAATACCCTTGCTTGCCCACACAACTTCATCATCAATTGTTCTTTGATCGATCTTTTCCAATCAATTGATTTATCGACCCCAACGCGGTACCGTAACTACTATGTATTACTTACAATCAAAATTTTACAAATCTTATACATAAAAAGTAAAGTAGAGAAGTTACAAGGGAAAAAAATGTAAAAAGGTACAAGAAGAATAAAAAAAGAAGAAAAAATAAAAAGGAATAAAAATGTAAAAGAAAGTCTAAAAATGAGAGTACTAGGCAAGAAAAAAATAAAAGTAACTAAAAATCGGAGATCTAAAAATTGGTGAGCTTGCTTATATGCTGGCGTGAGTTGAAATAGTAGCTGACGGTTGTTTACATTTAACAGTATTTTATGTGACAGGTTCTTGACCTTCTTTCTCCACCGTTGAGGAATGCCGAGAGTCTTGCATGCTATGTGTGGTTCCGCACAGAATGTTCCCCTTCGATTTCCTCCCCTCTAACTTTGACCAGCCACAGACATGTGCCCTTACGTTTTAGATTTGGGGAGCGGTTCCAAAAATAGCCAAAACACCGTTAGGAGGGGGATTAGGCAAAACAGAGCAGCGTTACCTTCTGCTGAACTTTGCAATGTCCTCCGAGTCGTTAATCTTAACCAGTTTCCGTTGTTTTTGGCAAGTACAATTCTATCAGTTATCTATATTCTCACGAATAGACGGTGTTAAAGGCGGAGCTATTGCAGAGCATGCGCACTCGTGTGGTGAACCTCTACCATCCGGTTACGCCTACGATGCTATGGACGTTATATCAAAGGGCAGAGTGGAAATTGTCTTACAACGAAATAGGTTTCAGCTGTGTAGCATATGGTTGCACAGTTCGATCGGGAACAAATTTTTTGAGTCAAATATCACTTCGTAGGTTTCCGAAGGACGTAGAAAGACGAAACCTGTTGATACAAGCAGATCGAGAAAGGATTGGTACCCGGAAAGGATTTAAAAGACTTGCATTTTGTCACATGCATGTTGATTGTTTATCTGCGTATTGTGTTGTGGTGAAAAGGACGCCTCTTAGTGAGGTTTCGAACCGAAGTGACAAACGCCACAGGCCCATTTAGTCTATAAATAAGTATTTACCGCTCATGGAAAATCAAGTCTCAGGTGATACAATAGACGCCATTGGAAATTTGAGCGACACGTGCAGTTTGTCGTGACGTTCGGTTCGAAAAATTTCATTGATCACTGAGGATTCACTTTATTTTAAGTTCACGGAGATTACACACCGATGCGACAAGCAACAGCCCCTTTAATCTAAAATAAATAATTCACTTTGCGTACAAGGACAACACGATGTATAGTACTGAGAAAACAACTGTCCAGTCCAAGCGACACGTTCATTTTTTCGTGGTGAATTGGTTCGAAAGGAAGCTTGCAGACTGCAGCGAAACGTATCTCTTGGAAACCAACATTAAAAAATAAACAACACCTTCCGAAAGACGAATTGCAGGTGTCGTTTGTCGTTCGAGCCGTTTTATCAATACCGTGCATTGTGTTGCCCAAGCCTGTTATTTGCTCAAGCGTGACTGGTGAATGGCTTGCTATAGATCGAATGCTTCTGTGCGAAATCCCGATATCGCTTGTCGCTTCAGTCTAAAAACTCCCTTGTTGCTTGAAGTAAATTCGAGCAAGCGAAAGTGGCATGCTCTATCATAGGTTTTCCCTAAATCCCTCAGGCGGAAAGGCGACGTTGAAAGCACGTATATTTACTAGCATTTGATATGTATGATTACTTCTGCAGATTTGATCGCAAAGATTCACTTAAGCATACATTATAATATAACAATATCACAAGTTTTATTGAATTATCTTTCCCTCATTTAAAATATAATTGAATATATTGTAGAGATATGGAGATTATTAAACCGAGAAAACCTCGTCATGTTAATATTCACACTTGTTTATTTCCTGGGATTGTCCGACCAGCTAGTGATCCCAAGAATGCGCTAACTTGTAACTTCCGTTAAACAAGGAACTGAAAAGCAAACGCGTGGATCAAAACAAGATCTACCGCGTTCGAAAGGTTTAACAACTTTTCGAAGCCTAAGATGATAAAAAGCAAGCTCACTCCCTAATCTCGCGCTCATTTTGAACTCATTTGAACTACGCTTATCATCGACGCTGCCTCTTCTTGGATTTCGACTCTAATCGACGCTCACATGGATAATTAGTCTCTGATTACTTACAACACCTTAACACTACTGACTACGACGACGGACACGCAGTTACGGCTGCCTAGCATGCTACAAGGCGCAAGGGATTGCTCGGTTTGGTGAGCCAAGGGTCGAAGGATATAACCTTGGCATCTGTCACGATTCGGTCTGCAAGAAGCATCAGGACAAGAACATCACACACCTACCAGGTATGAACTAGCGTGAATAACTTTTACATCAACTTTCCATATCTCTACCCTCCTAATCGGAGCAGGTTCAGCCAACAGATACAATTAAGCTCTACCTAAATGTAATTGAAACTTCCCCGTGACCTCAGATCCCAGGTAAAACGGGATTACAACGGTGCTTCAGGCCCTTTTTGCAATTGTGTACCCTTCTGTACGAATTGCTTTACATTAAATTAGTCTCCCCTCCTCCCTCCCACATTGGGAGCATTTTTGAAAGTAAATTTTTAGTAATTCCAACTCATACTCCCACAGTACGCTTAAGGTGCGTCAGACCCAGTGACAATTTTGCATATTACCCTATGGCATACCACCCCTCTTTTCTCTTTTTATGCCGAGTCCCCCCCCCCACAACAAAATCTAGTTCTTCTGCATAACATTCACTCTGGATGTATTCAAGCATCATTCACACGGGAATGAGAACACTTGCTTATACTTATTTGACAAGCGACATATGAATGACATAAATAACTGCATACCCATAGTTTCATTTGTTCTTTGGTCAGCACGACGAACCTTCGTTTATGAATATGTCACAGATAGCATTGCACGAACACCTAGATTCCTCGCTCGACCAAATCATAGAGTTAGCTACTGCAATCACGGCAAATCCAATAAATTCAAGTCCTTTCTCCCCAATTCCCTCCCCTCCGCTAACACGGTTAAGGTCTGCTAATAGAAATTACCCTCAATTTGTCCTTGGACTGGAAACACCCACCAGAAACCGACCCCAGCCCTTAGCAAGTACCCCAGCTTCCGTTTCAACTCCCTCTAACAATACTAATAGCTCTAATAACGTAACTGTAGAAATTCCCTCCACTAACATGGCCGCCCCAATCCCAACTGCGTTGTACCCGGCACCATTTAGCGGAAATGACCCAAAAGACGTTGACTCATTTTTCCTCAAGTTTCAAAATGTAGCACACGCAGCGGGATAGTCGGAAGCTAAGCGTAAAGACATGTTGCCTTTATTTTTGACTGACACCGCTTTAACTTATTTTCATGACATACAGAAACGACCCAATTTTGTAGACCTGACGTACACAAACATCAAAAACGAGCTAAGTACTTTATTTAGGGGCTCGTACCTATCAGCGGATCCCGTACAGATCATTCTCCAAAGAAAACAAATGATTACAGAACCGATCCATACCTATGTTATTGCTAAGAAGGCATTGGTCCAGCAATACTTTTCGAACGCCTCTGAAGAACAACTCTATCTTATATCATCACGGGACTGCGAGCCAAATACATTGGCTGTTTAACTAATAAGCACTTTGCCAAAACACAAGAATTAATTGCCCACCTACAAAATTTCGAACGCCAGCAGTTATTGATTAATTCCCGTATGATGGAGGAAAAGTTTGAAATTGATCAGGCAATAACACAAGCAAGCTTGCAGCAACAGACATTGACCCAAACGCCACTTCAAAGCTGTTCTCATGCACAGGTTTACTCCCCCTTCCCAGTTAATCCTCACAACCCGAGTCAGCAGTTTGTACCATACAGCCAGTGTCCATCTCCTTTCCTTCCACCATCGGCTCATCAAGTCCAAAGTCTGAAATCAAATCCCACTCTCGTCAATAACTCTCACGCAATGTATCAAGGAATGCATCATGTACCAAGTTCTGAAATTCCCCACTGCGAGGCTCCACCAGCCGTAGCCACAGTGGAACACGCTCAAAGTGTTACCTCTAGTGATGAAATAAATAAACTTTCGTCACAAATGTCGAACTTAGCATTACATTCAACCGAACAAATCAACACAGCTTCTCTTTTTAATTCTTGCTCAAATGTTTTGGAATTTGCGAAAACGGCTATCAAAACGCACATGACAAAGGGAACAGAGCTCACAGCAAGGGGAATAATAACTCCTCTTCCTACAGGGGTAATAATTATAGAGCTAATCATAGAGGAAATCTTAGATCAAACTCTCGAGGCCAATTCAGAAGTAATAATAATAATAGGTTTCAACGTCGAGATCAGACTCGCAATTTGGGTAATCGCGACGATGCAAATACATCAGCCTGTAAGTTCTGTGGTCGTTATAATCACGAGAGCGATAACTGCTTTTACAAGCCACAAAGATACAGTAGTTTAAACTAAAAACATCTTCGACTTGCAGGACCGAAATCGAGGATAATAGTAGATTAGACAAAAATCATTGAGAGAAATGGCCTATATTTTATCAATAGTAGCATAAAAGGGAAAGAAGTAGATTTACTTATTGACGTGGGTTCCTAAATATCAATTTATCCCTCCCACCTCCTTCCTACTGAAGAAAAACATACAAGGTCAAGTCCACAATCCAAGGTGTGTCCGGATCGAAACTGAGTGTGTCTGAAATTGTAGTTCTTCCTATCATAATTGGAAAGCGTAAATATTCGCACCCGTTTAGAATTGTAGATTCAACAAATGTCCCTCCCCTCTTAGGAAATGACTTTTTGCGAACGCAGAGGTGCGAAATGTCGTTAAAAGACAACACAATCACCCTTCATCATTTAGGACGTACTCCAAATTATAGAATTTTGAGGTCAAAGTACAAGACTCACCAGCTGTCACATGACATATTCACCCAAATTGAAAATGTAAATGTGTATGAGGGAAAAGCTACCTTTCAAACACAATTCAGTTAAGTCCACGATCAAAAACTTATATCAATTTGAAACTCACCACTACGACACCTAACACCCCTAAGCCTGTACTTTTTACCCCATCTGCTTCCCTTGTGACCCAGCATGCAGTAGTCCTTCCCAATGCTACAGTAAACCCTCAGTCACCTGTCATTTACATACACAACCCTACGGAAACCACAATCACTTTGGAAAGTGACACAATATTAGTTGAAATATCGACCTGTGAAATTTTAAGTGACGTTACTTCCGTTTGGGAAAATAAAAGCGAAGATGTCACATTTTCATACTCTTGTAATGAAAATAGCACAATAAAACATCAAATAAGTGAAACTCAACAGAAATTTGACCCCTCCCTTCTCACAGTTAACCCTGATATTCCCCGAGAAGAAAGAGAAAAAATCCTAAAGCTCGCATACACGTATGCAGATATTTTTCTCTGGCCAGGGGATAAATTAACTAAAACCAATGTTTTGGAATATGATATCAAACTGACAGATGACACCCCAGTGTATGCCAAGACCTACCCTATACCCTTTCATTACAGAGAGTCTATGAAACAAGAAATTCAGAAATTATTAGACCAAGGTGTTATAGAGCGCTGTAAAGGGAGTCCCTATCGACACCCAGTCCTATTAGTTAAGAAACCCAATGGGACTTATCGTTTCATTTCTGACCTCCGCGACTTAAACAGAGAAATAGCTCCGATTTCCTTACAATCCCCAGACATAAAAACCATCATCACAGAGATGGTAAGAAATACTACTCAATTTTAGACATGTCGAGTGCATTCTTTCAGATTCCATTAACAGAGCGTTCTAAGGACATTACCGCCTTTTCTATTAACAATCTTGGCAGTTTTAGATATGCTAAGTTATGCCAGGGATTGAAAGCATCCCCCGGTGTAATGAACCGCGTAAGCGAACTTGCCCTTAGTGGAATAGACAGTTCAGAACTTTCTGTTTACACTGATGACATTATAATTTACAGTTCAAATCTCCCACACATGATTAACATACTGGATAGAGTGTTTCAAAAGTTAAGAAAAGCATCCCTTAAATTATCACCCTCTAAGTGTAGGGTAGCTTTTACCGAAGTAAAAGTCCTCGGTAACTTGGTATCTCAAAATGGAGTTAAGATTTCAGAGCATATTCTTAAAGCTATTTTGGAATATCCCACCCCTACCACCAAACGCAAGCTTCGTAGTTTTCTAGGACTTGTAAATTTCATTCGACGGTTTGTGCAAGGATTTGCAGGACCCACAGAATGTTTGTTCAAGCTTCTCAAAAAGAATGTTAAGTTTCAATGGACTGATGAACACCAGAAAAGTTTCGAAACACTGAAAGAAATGATCACTTCCGCCCCTATCCTCCGCCCTTATGACCCTAAGCGCCCCTCAAATGTATACATTGCTGCAAGCGGAAATGGGATCGGTGGAGCGTTGATACAGCCTGATGAAGAAGGAAATTTACAGCCATGTGCTTATTGTTCACGAGCCTTAACAGACACAGAGAAAAAGCTGACACATTTTCCCTCGAAATTGCAGGAGCATATTATGTTTTGAAAACTTTCAAATTTTACCTTATGAATCAACCTTTTGTTGTCCTCACAGACAATAAAGCCTTATCCTATCTTCGTTCAACTAAACACCATAGTTCTATTCGAGGAAGAAGAGCTCTTTATTTTCAGAATTTTGATTTCGAAATAAGGCATGTCAGCGCCAGTAAAAATGAACTTGCGGATGCAATTTCCCGTGCAAGTTTACCGCTAGAAAAGACTAATCCAGACAAGAAAGATGATGATGATGATGATGATGCACTATTCTTTCATCAAGTATTTCATGCACAAGCAGCAGATTTTGATATTAGTTCAGAACAACGTAAAGACCCCTATTTAAGAGACATTATTGACGTATTAGAAAACAAAGATAAACCTAGTAATTCTAAGCTATAGAAACTTTCGTGTTCTTATGTACTCAAAAATGGAGTCTTATACAGGACTAATAAAATCAAAACTGGTTATAGGGATACACTTTGTATTCCCCATGCATTAAGAAATCCAGTTTTTGATCTTATTCATGCTCACAAAATGAATGGAAGTCACCAAGGTGCACAAAAGACATATAATTTAATGCTTATGCGCTACTTTTTCCTTAATATGAAGAAATTTGTGTACGATAAGGTTCGACATTGCATCCCTTGTCAGATCTCAAAGAAACCACAAGGTTCTAAACCGCATACGCTGCAAACATTTCAACCTGCCCAAATTCCTTTCCAACGAATTCATATTGATGTATGTGGTCCTCTAGTCTCTTCTAAAACGCACAAATACAAATATTTTCTATCAGTAGTTGATAGTTGTACAAGATACGTCATTACAGCTCCTTTGGCTAATCATGATGCACAAAACATAGCAACAGCTTTAGTTCAGAAAGTCTTTTTAGTCCATGACATCCCGGAAACGATCTATTTAGATCGTTAAAACACCCAATTCAAGTTTACTCTTACGAGAGTTAGCTAATATTACAGGCGTACAACTAAAATATGTAGATACTTGTGCACATTTCACGAATGGGTTAGTTGAGAGTTAATTTAGTTACTTAAAGAAAGTCATGAGAGTTTTTGTGTTAGAGAAAAAGGCTTCGTGGTGTGACTATTTAGCTAGTGCGACGTTCAGCCACAACATTACAATCCACTCTGGATCTCTCCAGAGCCCGTATTTTACTTTGTTTGGATACAACCCAAGGATTTTAGCAGACGCAGTCCTTCCTTCGAAAACTGACAATATCTCCCAGAAGAACGCACAAAGACTAGAACTCCTGACATCAATACGTAAGACCGCACACGACAACTTACACAAGCATTACGAACAGCAGAAAAAGTACACAGACCGCACTTCTAGGCAAATACAGTTCTCACCAGGACAACATGTGTGGATTCTAGATGCCACCACGAATCCAGGCGTGTCAAAATCCTTTGCGTCCTCTTATAAGTATAAAGAAACTATTCTTCGCAAAGTTAACGAGAATTCCTATGAAGTCACTTTCATCGACGGTAGGAGCAAACAAAAGACTGACACGATTACTGTTTCTAGACTCAAAGCCCGCTACGACTAGTGCCATAAAAACCCCACTAACATATACGCTAACATTCATTAACACTCGACTCCGTTATCACTCTCTTTAGCCTCCTCGCTACGTACATTGCACATGCTAACATCCCATGATCCAGTATTTTCTCACGCTCATCGACCCCCCCCCCTTTTTCCCACTTCCCGTGCTCGCAGTGCACTTCTTCGTTAGAACGAACTCATTTTTGTTTTAACAAAACCAGGATTACAGAATGCTATCTTAATCGTCGGAACATTTATAAAACATCTCTTGCCTAATAAATAATTTCTACTGATATTTTAATGTTATTTTATAATTTTGCGATTAAACGCATAGTAATAGTCAGAACATATAACTTAGCTGATTTGACTAATAAGTACTTAGCGCGTTTATGAATCTAACTAGCGACCATTTTTTTTTTTTGCTGGTACATATACGCTCAAATGAAAAAAAAAAGGTACAAAGAAAGAAAGAAAGAACTGAGATAGAACAAGATCAACGATTTAAAGAACAAATGAACTGCGTAGAACTTGCTGAACTTATTGGCTTTTTGGCCATAGCAATTTTTTATTTACGCTTAGGTGTAACGCGAACTGCTTCTTTGAAGGCTGCAATGCACTAAATATGTTAACAAAGCATATAATAAATATAGGCAAATGTTTCCACTCTTTCCTTTAATTTTATAGTTCAATTATTGATAGCATACTACATGGTATAGCTTATATCCCATTATAACACCATTAAGCCTTGTTTCCATGATTATGAAAAACTAAAATATGCTGACCAAGGCAGTAATTTATATTATAAAAAAACATAGACTAACGTAACGTTTCAACCTTCTAGCAAAGTCTTCTTCAGACTCTGTATCAAGTACAAAGACTTTTGTACTTGATACAGAGTCTGAAGAAGACTTTGCTAGAAGGTTGAAACGTTACGTTAGTTTATGTTTTTTTATAATATAAATTACTGCCTTGGTCAGCATATTTTAGTTTTTCTTATATCCCATGAAATTAAAACCTACTTTCTTTTTCCATGAAGTTTCTATAAACATATTACTTACTCTTTTTCACTTCTTTTTCAATTTTTTGTATTAGCAGCGAATCAAAGGAGCTTAATCCTTTGACCACAATACACGTAAAATTCTTGCAATTAGTTTTATAAACGACATTTACACATATTACAGAAGGAAATGTCTCGTAATCACTTAGTTCGTTCTATTATCGCTGAACTCTCCTTTCTTTTCTCATTTCAGACTTCTACAACAAGATGTCTCCCGCTCATTATGCTATTATCACATCCATCGTGATAGCACTTCTCGCCATACTTATTTTATTGGCATTTTTAATTATATCTTGCTGTAGTTCCCCCAAATCACCTGTCACGACACCCCAACAACGATTAAAGAAACCTTCCATCAGTGTTCCGATTGCTTTACAATCAATTTTGCATGCCTCGGAGACACCAGTCATTCCCACACCTCCCCCTCTTCCCCCGACCCCTTTCACCTCTGGTACGACACAAATAAATACTCCAACTCAATGTACCACCATTCTTTCGAAAGGACGCCGACTTCAGGCGAAGCCACCGCCGCCCCCGGCCCCTATCTAGGCTAAGCCGACTATTCCACCTATTCCCCCCATTCCCCCCGGAGAACTTCCCTCATGTAAACCTGTCACTCATAAACAGGTCCCCTTAAAAACTCTACGTCATATAAACAACAACGCCCCTTTGCCTTCACTACGATCAGATATTACCTCCCCTTCCCCCCAAAATAATTCCCAAGTTTTATATGAAAGTTATTTTTCTGTCGACTTTATCACCCGACATCATTTATTATAACTCTGCTCCACTACCTTTTACATTTGTCCTAATTTTTCCCTTTTTGCGCTTGTTTCATTCTCATCGCGGCGAATGCTCCTGGATGGATTCATCATGACGACCTCCTGCCTGTGCTTCCGAGCGAGAGATCTAGGCTCATCGCAGAGAACGACGACGATCTTGTGGACTTCCAGCACCAAAGGACCCAATCCTGTCTGGACCATTTGGCGGCTTTTCCCATCTTCCAGGCAGCGACCCAGCTGTGAAGCGCTTTACTCAGGACGTCTACCGACCCGCAAACTTGAATTCCAGACTACGATTCACATGACGTCACGGCGACCTACATCGGCAAGGCCCCTCCCACTCAGGGCATATTGCCATGTTTACCTACCATCATGTGATACGCATCGTCCTTTGTCATCGGCGGAAAGTGTGTTCCAGCTCCATCAATTAACGTCAGGCACGCATATTTAGTACACAAATATGTCGTTTACAGCGCCAAAGTTTGTGACCACGGGTACTGCAAATATTTTAGTGGATTTCAATTCTTACGCCATGTGTGAAATAAAAGTGTTCGTTAAGTATTTTTATTGTCTGCTGCAAAGAACGTCCCACCTATGGCGACATGACGTCTACAGGCGTTGCCATGGTAGCATTACCTCAATGCTCAGCCCAACCTTGTGTGTATTTTTCAGTGTGTACTTTGAACTCCGCGAACAGTAAACAAAACCACGTGCGTGGTGCGGCGTTCTTTTGCTGGGTAATGACATGTGTTTTTCTGTTTTCGTGCTGTCATGTTTACTTCAAAGCTAATTGAATGTCAAACCTCTACGCTTATTTTTATATATGCCTCCAGAATTCGTTATTGGTGCTTGTACTCTTTGAGTATACAAGAGACTTTGACCTACAGTTTTATTTTTTTTCTCTACGTGATTCTAATTTTTTTTCTCAACGGTGTTTGGTGCTACGATTTTTTTTGATGATATGACTATTTTGGTGATCTCAATTTTTTTATGGTGATGTGATTCTTATGGTGAATGGATTGATCTACTGGTTTTCTACCGCTTTTTGATATGTTAATAAATGATCATTTTTAAATATAACCTCCTCCCGAGAAGGTAGTCGACCATCACAGATTGGTTCGATTAACTCAACAAGGGGAATGTAGAGATATGGAGATTATTAAACCGAGAAAACCTCGTCATGTTAATATTCACACTTGTTTATTTCCTGGAATTGTCCGACCAGCGGGTGATCCCAAGAATGCGCTAACTTGTAACTTCCGTTAAACAAGAAACTGAAAGGCAAACGCGTGGATCAAAACAAGATCTACCGCGTTCGAAAGGTTTAACAATCTTTCGAAGCCTAAGATGATAAAAGCAAGCTCACTCCCTGAGCTCGCGCTCATTTTGAACTCATTTGAACTACGCTTATCATCGACGCTGCCTCTCTTTGGATTTCGACTCTAATCTACGCTCACATGGATAATTAGTCTCTGATTACTTACAACACCTTAACACTACTGACTACGACGACGGACACGCAGTTACGGCTGCCTAGCATGCTACAAGGCGCAAGGGATTGCTCGGTTTGGTGAGCCAAGGGTCGAAGGATAGAACCTTGGCATCTGTCACGATTCGGTCTGCAAGAAGCATCAGGACAAGAACATCACACACCTACCAGGTATGAACAAGCGTGAATAACCTTTACATCAACTTTCCATATCTCTACCCTCCTAATCGGAGCAGGTTCAGCCAACAGATACAATTAAGCTCTACCTAAATGTATAATTGAAACTTCCCTGTGACCTCAGATCCCAGGTAAAACGGGATTACAACAATATCTAAATCTTCGTCGTGCGTGTACATGAGATAAAGTATGTACTTAGTGCACTATACAACTGGCGGCCAAAAGAAACGTCATGTTTTAATAATCTGCTCGGCAGTTTATCATCCGACGGATTGTAGACGTCCACTCCTTCATAGTAGAACTGTAACAAGTACCTTTCTTGACTATCGTTGCACAACTGATGAAAACAAGCGCCCATTTCTTATTTCGTATGCCGGTGAATCTGCACTGTCAACAACGGAGACTGGTCTAAACCGGACGTTTCGGGGGGACCGGGCAATATCTCACCAATGTTTATGTTTACATTTTTAAAACGGTCTATATATTTATTTCGCCCTCACCCTACACGTACTCATCATCACGACTCTACTTTCAACCTCGCCCTCACACAGCTTCAACCTCATGGATTGACTTCGCTCTCACGGCTGGATTTTAGACTTCACACATACTCACTCTCAAGTATTAACTTTGCCCTCACCCTCACACTTCCTCACCTCACGACTCGCCTTTCACCATCACTCTCACACGCCCTCACCCTCATAGGTTTTCGGAGGGTGAGGGTGAGTTATGCCCTCATAAGGGTGACCACCTCTGCATATGACTCACATTTTCTTTGGACATTCACAACATTGGCGTCGGAGGCAGAGTGATGAATAGGTCTATTGTCCCTGCATGGAAATCGGCACCGTTAATTTCAATTTATTTTTGTTATTATTATTACTATTATTAATGGTAGTTAAAAGTATATTTAGTCTGAATTTGAAGGATATCTAAAGTTAAGATTTTGTTAGATATAAAATTTAGCGTAAAATATAGCAAAATAAATTAAATCATTATAAATCCTAAATTCAAAAAGTCCGGTCTAATGTTAGAATATAGGAATATAATTTTAAATCCAAATGTTCTCATGCAAGGTAAGGGAAAATTAACTTAAATAATAATAAGCACGTGTTATATATTCGTGAGGCATAATATTAAAATTTTGCAGTACGATCTCAAACTTGCAGAATTCACTGTAATATGTTAATTTTCACTCCCCTCCTTCCCTATGGTACAAACGTGCCAGCAAAATGGGTGGCTAAGCGCGCTGAGTGGTTCATTCACGTTCTCGCCACTGACAGCTCGAATCCTGGCAGGACAAGTGTGTTACATTTTTATTTTCCTCTCATCAAGTCTCTTTAATGTGAATTCATGCGCATAGTCCCGATTAGCTTACACAGACAGAAAAGGGACGAAAAATGAGAAAAATCATAAATAAATGTAGAGGATATGTCATTACTAATAAAATGTTACAAATAATTCTCAGATGTGTATTTCTTTTAGACTGTTCTCTTATCGATATTGATTGAACTCTACAAAATAATCATATTCCATAATGATGTTGCTTGTAGCCTCTGTCTTTGTACCTGGAAGTAATCATCTCTTACTTGAAAAGGCTGTGTTGAATTTCCCTAGTATTGGAATTTGTATTTGTGTTATTCATCGCACATTTCTGCTACTTTTGGGTATTCACGACGATAAGTATGATTGATGATTCGAAATTAGTCAATGAACAAAAACAAAGATCAACCATGTCCAGCCACGAACTCAAGAGTGAGTCAATAAGGCCGTTTATCCCTTCAAGATAGAAAACGTTTTAGTGTGAAGCTGTAAAACCTACGAAAGCAACATTAATGATTTTTCAGATTTTGCAAGAAATCCGACATGGTTCTTCCATTAATGAATGCCTTGTTCGCGGAGAGAGACAGGCTTCAAAACCCTGCAGTCTGCAATATTAGTTAAGTTTAGTTTTCTAATCATTGATTAAAGTTTACCAAACATCCCGATTTTGTAGAGAAAGTCCTCTGTTTAAAATCCCTGTCCCGAGTTTCTTCAAACTGAAGTCGCGATGATCAAAATGCCATTTTTCTTGGCTAACCCAAAATCAGACACGATTTTCATTATAAGTATCATTGATAATACATATATTCAGTGCTCGAAAAATCTTCTTCAGAGCTAGGCGCTAGCTTAGAAAATCAGGTTCGAGGAAACCACCTACTAGCAATTGTGGACATTATAATATAACGGTCAAATATTGAGTGACAAGTAATTAATCTAATTGCCCGTTAGTAGGAATTAATTGCAATTTGTAATATTAATATCCGTCGCGAATACAGGTGTCTAGCGAACTGTCTTAGCCAGCACTAGATTGCTCAACCACCGTTTTTCGCCCGAATTCGGATTTACATGCATTCTTATGGGAATAACAAGAAAAATGCAACTTCTAAACCAATGGACCGAATTGGATGAGATTTTAACCAGCGGAAGAACATATCATGGAAGTACTGATTCCAAGATTTGAGCCTAATCAGAACAAAACTACGGGAGTTATGAATTATTAAGGATTCATCGCTGAATTGAAAGGGAGAAGCTACCCTACTGAGATGTCCTTGCTTTTCGTGACTGAATACAATGGAGGAAGAGTTAGCCTAATCTCTGCGCGAGGGGCAGCTACCAAAGGTTAAGGACCGGAGTGAGCATTGACCAGGATAGGAGGACAACGGTCAAAGCACCAGAAACAGTAAACAAGCACCTGATCATAGAGGGTAGCGCGTCACTACGTTCAAATCTGGAATAAAAGGGATGATTTGACACAGTTTTGCACAGTTTTGCCTACAATCGCCACCAGAGTGTGAGCTACGCACGACCGAGCTGCGAGTTGCAAGCAGACTCGAGGTCTGGATTTGTTTTTCCTCGAGTGAGTGTTTCAGAGCCATGGAGTAGAGCAGAATAGAACCAGGGGGTCCTTCTCCCCCTCGCCGTCAACGCATCCGTGCACATACGTGTGGTTATGTGAGAATAACGCCAGACACGTCCACCTGTGTCAATCGTCCGAAACAACGTCCAAAGTAGTGAAAGTTAATAACATTTGATATCCATGTGAAACCGCGAATGGCTCATCGCGTACGTTCGTCTCATCGCCCAAGTCACGTATCTGTACTTACGAGTGACCGCGAAGAACTGACCTATTATTGCGCAAGTTGTCGTATGGAGTCGACAGTGAACGAGTGAAGCCAGGATCCGATGATGCCAGATGGAGCCGCCGACCGACCCACTTTCGCCAACCAGGATAACCGCGAAGTGCAACCCTGGAGTGCAGATGTCTTCCAAAACTGTAGGACCACTTTCACCCAACCCAGGTCAGAGGGAATGCAGCGAAGGTAAGATCCAACCATGTGCGTGTGTGAGAGAGATGACGACAATCTACCGCGAATCTGCGTAAATCAAATCATTATATAACTTAAATCAGTGCTATGGCATCCCTAGGCATCGGTATTCCGACGGAGTAATCAATTTAAAGATGAGAGTTTATGTTAACAGCAAACAATAGTTCATTGAATATATTTATACCTTCAGAAAAGATAGAAGGGGTTCGCACAAGGAACAATTATTCACTTTATGCTTAAAATCCTAAACGATAAATTGTAAAAGGCAATGTAGCCAAGACATAGCAAGAGTATGGTCAAAGTAGTAAGTAATCTAACCTTTGTATTTGTCATATTGTCGCAATATGCCATAGAATGAGAGAATGAATGTGAGATCGAGTGAAAGAGGGCAAGATGTAATGTGTATTTATCTGTGCTTTAATATATGTGTATATTCAGAAACACCGTAGTATTATGTAACGTCATTTCAGGTATTTAAAATCATATCCTCCTAGGTTTATTCTCGGTAACTCCGACTGTTAGGCACTTATCCTGACCGTATTATATTTCATGTAATGTTTAATTCGCCCAGCAGGTGAGGCGAGCGATTCTTCGTTGTTGCGTTGCTAAGCTCAGTTCAGTTGAGTTAATTGAGTTAAGTAGTTAGTTATTAAATTAGCAGCCCGTGACAATAAGAAGCTGAGCCAGCCCCTGTGGCGGAGTGGTTAGCACATCGCGCTACGACGCTAGGGGTCCCGGTTTCGAATCCTGGACTGGGTTTGGATGTTTTTGAGTGTTTGTTCATCAATTTCATCATATCATCATTCATTACCATCTTCGCAAATTAGCCAAAAGTGGCACAAAAAGCGAAGTAAAATAAAGTAAATCAATCAATCTATAAGAGGCTGAGCATCATCTTATTCAAAACATCGCTAAATCATGTGAGAAAGCGGGAAGTGGATGGTTGGGGACGAAGAGTAAGAAATTCTTACTGATTCTATGGAATGTTCACTTGCTAGTTTACGCTGTACTGCAATTTGATCTTAGAATCTTCAAAGTTTCGTACATTGAAACTTAAAAAAACGACAATATTGCAGCAAGATATCACAGTCGCCAGGATGAAATTTTTAGTCGCCATGGCGACCTGGTGACCGGGATTTTTCGAGCCCTGCATATAATTTAATTTTAAAATATATTTATTTCCATACATGGGATTATTATGGTTGGTTAGTAATATTGGTAAAGAGTTGCCAAGTAGGGATGAGGCAAGGAGAGTTTACTTTTTCTTGCCAGACAAGACTTACCAATTGAACACACATCCTACTTCATGTAGCCCAAATAAATGGATTATAACGTTTCATCTCTTAACGTCAGATAATAATACCAATTGTAAAGGCGCATGATCTTTTATAAGTCCGTATGTCTCAACACTCCAGAAAATTTTCTGAGGTACAACATTTGGACTATCATAAACATATCAATAACAACTAATGTTTTAATTTTTTTTTCAGACTGGGATATTGTTTTCTGTCACAGTGATATGATGTGCCCTCATCTTGAACATAACAATTTTAACGATTCACGAGTATTCCGTGGATCTTAATTAAACACCGAGGACATTTCACATCGAAACAAATAAGTTTTAAATAGCCTGAAGGATGCGTTTAAAATATAAAGCTATACATAGTGTTTACACCCCTCTTAAAAAGTGGCAAGAAACCTAATCTAATATAATCAAACGCCTAATTCGACTAATATTAGTCGTTCGACTGATATTCGACGAAAAAGTAGCCGAATATTTTTTTCGACTATTAAATGGATATGGCTTATCTGTATCTACAAGTGTTTCATACTCTACCGTTATGGTTGATAGAGGTACATAGTAGTTCGGGTCCCACTTTCAACTGTAGGTCCAGTCCGATTAGATTGTTGTGCATGAAGTGAATTAAAGAAAAGAAAATAGAAAACTAAAAATTGTAACCTTACAGTCATATGAGGGTATCGCCCCCCTCCTTCAATATTTGATGTATGTAAAATCTTAGTGCTAAGGCAAGGAACATTAATCTCCTAATGAAAATCGCCAAGGTCCCGAGAGAGGTTCGATAAATTTCAAAAACCTGGCTTAGCAATAACGAAAATGACTAGTACACGTGCTGTAAAATGAAATAACAATACCAGAAATATATTTTGTGGTAGGAAATCATCGAATCATTATGTAGTCTTTATTATTTCAATATCTTCTTAGTAACAACATCTTTTCACATGTCTTGCAGGAGTATAATTAGTGTTCTGGCAACTAAGTTCTTCTACTAATTTAATATGTTACAGACAGACATGAATGACAACAACTCGACAAGCTGGAAGTATACGACCGTTGCAGTAAAACTTGCAAGAAGATATCGGTGGTGGTAAATTCTCCATCTAACCTAACCAATACTATTTTCTTTCGAATGAAAAAAAATAACCAAATCCAATGGGATGGAAATGACTCTTTCTGGTTTTTGACACGCTATTGGATAGAACGTATACAGTATTTGCATAAAATGCACAGTTAGGAAAATATATGAAAAATAGCAGAAAGCTCTAAAATAGACGTTTCTGCAGGAAAATGTTGACTTGTTTCTTGGAAAATTACACGACTGTTATGGTTATATCTTTACTAACCTCGTATTTGTGAGGGATGAGTAAAGAAGCAGGTATTCTCCAGAATTTAGTATTTACATTCATATACGATACGCCTAATCCGTTTGTTTCCCAACTGATGACGCTGTGAAAATAGTCAACACTTATCGATGAGTTTTTTCGATTAAACAGCCCGTGTGACCGCTTCTTTACAAGCAATCGTCTCGGGCAACTGCCTCCCGTGACGTCACGTTCACCAGCTGCTTAAAATATACCAGCGCCATGTGTTGTTTGAGAGTTTAATCCAGAAGAGAAAGCGGGTGCTTCCAAGCGAACGATACGATAAACATCGTGCAGACGTTAACTTAAACCGCGACAGGATTGCTGCCTGAGATCAATGTCTGCCTAATACATTTGCCTGTGCTATTGCTTTGTAATAGGGGAAGGGTCTAATGCAACCATCAGCCACTATGTGCTGTTTCCAATAAATATAGCTATTCCCCGAAACGAGAAATTTAAGGATTTTTTTGCTTTTTTTGTTGTTCATTACATGTTTTAAATATTTATTTCAGGATTTTTCCTCTGATTCTCATGTTTAATTCGACATTTTATTTCATTAATATTTACTAAGGATTTTACTTTACCATATTCTTAACCACGACAAATCATAAAATTGCCTGCACGTGGTGATAAACTTTGCCAGTTATCAACACTGAAGGGTGCTTTTTGACAATTTACTGCAACATTCGATCTGCTCCTAAGCTGAATTTTAACTTAAAGGAGTGTGCCAGTTTACATGTACAGAAGTGTGCATGTTCTCCTTTATGTGAATGACTTCACAAATTCTTTCGTTTAAGGAATCTCTCGTCAGCTTCTTTAAAACTGCAACTTACCTAAAACTGTTTGGTTGAGTGTTCCTCTCAAACTAGCTTCTGCATCTCATCCAAGAAATCCATGTGCGTTCAATGTTGTCAATACGAATAAGGCTTTTCGCGATAGAGGTTTGAATCCTCGGCTTCATTTTCGATAGGAAACTATCGTGACAACTCATCCTTCGCCAGTTATAGTTCTCTTGTCTGGGGTTCCCAATGTCATGCATAGTTTAAGTGGCAAATCTTGGGGTGCTGATAGAACGGTACTGTTCGTCTCAGACGAGAGATAGCGGGTTATGTACCACCTACACCCCGTTCATAGTAACCTGCTTGGCTTACTGCACTTACACCTGTTGGGAGACGAAAATAATGTATTAGTAAATGTTGTTTAGCTTGTTGAGAAGAGCGGGCATCTTCTACTGTCTCAGAGGGAGTTTTAGTGCTTTCCTACATTCTAGTGAGTCGTCGTTGATTTTTGCAGATCCCTTTCCAACATTGCATTTTCTACTTTTCCCAAGAGTTCTTATAGCGCTATTGTAACTTTTCAGAAATAATTTTTAGATACGCGGTCATTTCTCCGAGTACATGAACGTGCAAATTTGTTATATATACAGAGTACCCATAATTTTCAACTCAATCATAAATCCATTCTTTCACTCAATCACATCTCAATAAAAAGACAAGTTACAACAATTTTAAAGTGTAAATGTATTTTTGAATAACTTTGTACATACTTATTACGTATTGGTGTCCGTTTCTTGACAAATACATATATATTTATCAGATACTGTATAAGGTAAAGATATTGCTGACCCCGCAAACTTAACTTCTTGGAGGCACTTGTATTTAACCGTCCAATATTTCTTTCATTGCGAAGACATATTATCATAACCTTTCTGATCACGAACGTGTGCAGGATGAACAGCAATCTCACTAAATTTAATTTTAAGTTTATCGTTTCGATAAAGTATTATGTCACTGTCACGAACCCTGACTCGAACCATAGACCTCCAAGTCTACTATTAGGATACCCTCAAAGTCCGTGGGACATATGTTTGCCGGGGCTCACCAGGGATCTCACAGCCACTGCGCTCACCTGACACAGAACTAGGTTCTTGGGCTGTACACTCTTTTCTCATCTGCACTCCCGGCAAAAGAGTACAAGATACAAAGAGAAAAGGGCAATTTATGGGGGTTCCACCACTTAACTTGTTCGATATTGTTCTTCTTCACTATTCATTCGCTTTAGGAAACCATCTCCTGGATTAGCTCATCGCTTCTCTTCTATAGTAAAGTATAGGAATTTAATAGAAAGAAGATGAGGATTAATGCTAAATTTAATTCAAAGATGTTATTATTCGTACAATCTTTGATTTTCGTTATTGTGCGTTTCCCTCTATTGCCTGCCAAATCGCTTTATTTTTATTACATATAAGATAAATCTAAATTAACTTAATGTAATTGTTTATAATCAGATAAAAATGAATGAAACAAAATTAAATTAGTAATATCAATCAAACCTTAAATTTATTTTTTCATGGCGAAATATCGTAAAATAGAGTCATATTTACAAATATTTATAAACCCAATTAATGTAGACCCGAAATTTTATAATTTCAGATTTACGAATCAAGTTCAATGTTTGCACTTATCCATGTATTACTGCAATTTTTCATTTTGTTTAAAATCTTATATTTTTCTACTTTTAAGATTTGTTTTGGAGATCCATGGGACGAACAATTTAATAGATTCGATAGAATCGAAGGTCATGTCACCTATGAGATTACCTCATATTACGAAGTCTACCTTGCAGAAAGTGTTCGTTCCTTCGATATTAAAACCAGGAACTGTGTACTACCAGAGGACAAAATATTAAACTACACAAGCATTGGAATTTGTACTCGGGATTGTAAGAGAAAACTTGAAATGAAGTTTTGCGGATGCTCACGGCATAGTTACCCTGAATCTGGTATGTGAAAATCATTATTCATGAAAATAAGCCATTTCGTATTGTATTATTCTTGTCATGACAATTAATTTTTCAAAACGCTTTGGTCTTTTAAAGTATTTTTAATCATCAATTTAATTGTTGCAAAGTTTTGAGAAGTAACAGAGGAAAGTTTCTGATTTGGTAGTTTAGTGCATGCCAGTTAACGTCACATAGCTAGGTGGCATTCTAAGATACAATGCATGAGTTTCTTTGGCAATCAAAAATTACATAAACATTAGATAATCTTGATTGTTGGTTTTCAAATTTTGTATATTTTTTTAGACGAAGCATTTGTATACTAGTTCTTAAAATTAAAGTAAAATCTGGAAAGTGATCAGCTATCTTCATTCTTTTCTTCTTCATCTTGAGACAGTACAACATCTGTAATGAATATTTTTTTTTTTACTTCTCAACAATATCTAAAACTTTTTCCTATCCTGGATGTTCTTCGTCCTGTTTTTTACTTTCATGTTTTGAAATCTTGAATTATTTGATCTTCCAATCCTGTCCTTGTTGTGTCTTAGGTTTTTTGACGAGTTTTTTCCATTTATAGATTTATTTTACTAGTCTTTCATCAGACAGTCAATTTACGTGCACAAACTAACTTAGTCTTTGTGATGCATCACACAATTGCTATGAATACAAAACAAACATTAGGGTGGGGTCCGTAATATATATATATATATATATATGTACCCTGAAAAAATAATAATAATCATACTGAAAAACAACATGAAACCAAATGAAGTTGTATACCAAATTCCATATCATGACTTTAAAAATTTAAAAGTTAATCCAATTTTAACTAACCGACAACAGGAAAAAACAGACAATGTATAGACAAAGGAAATGGAATGAAATGATTACTTAGTACACCACAATTAAAACGTTTCCAAAATACAAGAAAAAAATCACATAGTGGTGGATTCATATTCAGAATTTCATCTATTCTAGCAGCTTTAGGGGCAGTGGGGAGCTTAGCAGAGGGTAGCGCGGCTATTGCCAAAACTGTAATTAATTAAAAAAAGAATAAGGCAGAAGTAGAAGAGCAGAAACGTCATAATATTGCCATGGAGAAAACATTAGGCAGTGGTGTGAAGTCCAGAGCACTCAGATTTTTTTTGAAAAAACGAAGAAGCACTCACAAACCAAGACATTGAATCATTAGTTAAATTATTTAAAATTCGTCATTTTAGGAAGGTTTTCATGTCTGATTCTCACCCAAAATATAGTCCCCATTCACGAGAATGTGGCGTGGTGAATTTAGATAAGTACGAAAACATTGGTACGCACTGGATAAGCTATTAAAAACAAAATAACAATGCTTTTATTTTCGATTCTTTTGGAGAGGTACAGAATTAATTCAGTATTTAAAACATGTTAAGATTTATTTCAACGACAAAAGTATGCAAGATTTCGATCAAATTATATGTGGTCATGTTTGAATTAGGATGCTTAGAATATTAAATAAAATACATAACATCAAATTACAAGAATTTCAAAAATCAGTGTGGAATATTAAATATGTAAATTTTTCATCTCTCCAGCGAGATTTCTGTCTTGAAACTACATCTCCACTATGATATTATGTATCCAAAATCCATAGCTGTGAGAGCCTTCTACAGCATGTATCTCATTCCAAAATTAAGTACCTACTACAATTCTATATTTGTGGTTAGTAAATAAATTATTATTCCTCCTGGACAATATAACTTATCTACTTTACAATCTTAACTTCCTAACACTGTATTGCTATCTCAAAACTCTGTACCACACAGAGTGGACAATGTATCTACTAAAGAAACAGAGGGTGTATATTATAAAGTTTATAATATACACCCTCTGTTTCTTTAGTTGGTGGATTCGAAGCTGGAACAAAAATTCAAGCAAAAAGTCACACAGTACTGTTCCCCATGAGATTGCTATTTGGCTTTTTCTCTCATTATAACTAAATAATGTGTGAAATTTTGTTTAGGTATCATATTTTGCACATCACTCTATGATCGTAGTTCAATAATGAGATTCCAAACTTTGAATCCAGATGGAACATCCAATGATGCTAGTTTTCCCGAAGCGGCAAAATGTGTGATTCAGTCTATGGAGTTAGGCATGTCTATAGATGAATATGAATCGAAATATGCTCTCAAATACAAAGCCAACATTTTGAAAAATCTTCAAATTCCGATACAATTTGATACATATCAATGCACACAGAAGCCAGTGGAGGGTAAATTCTTTGAATTTGATATTACTAATGAGTTTCAATCTTTACAATACGATATGCCAGAGTTTGTAGCTGTATTGTTTTAGACAGGGAGAGATGGCACTCAGGAAAAATATAGCAGCCAGTTTGATATTTGTAAAATTAAAAATGTATATCTGAAGAATGGTAGAAATGAGGTATTCCCACGTTAAAATTACAATTTAAACATTGCAGATCAAGATTATTTAAAATTATTTGAAGCATTTAGTGCAATTACGAGAGTAATGAAGGAAACATCAATATGTATTATAATCCAGACGAGTTTATAATTTACATCATAATAAATGCATCAAAAAGAAAATTTGTAGTTATTAATGATCGAACAAATATTAAGTTAATATGTGAATTTCATGAAACTTTACCTGAAAATACCATATGCAATGCAATTTTAATTGTAGAGAAATCATACATACATATATGATGTAAAGAATGAAAGAGTTATAGAACAATTTTAATTTTTATAATATTTAATACTAATATATTTTTATGTATTTATTTTAGAGCAAAATTTGGCCTTAGGGCTAATCTACACCACCTAAGCATGCAATAAATATTACAATAAATAAGAATATTTTTAAAAAAATATTTCATAAACATTTTTCACATTGTTTACTTGTGTTATAGTGTCCATATTCTCTGGTATGGACATTGCAATCTAATATTTGCAATTTATTATCATCCCATTGAGGGCTATTTTGTTTCTTTTTATTGTATCCACACAATCCAAGTTGCTAGTCAGATGATATGAAGACCTCTTTATTGTTTTGTTTTCAAATAAATATTTTAAAAATAATATATTACAAATTTTCATAAACATGGTCGACTTTCAACCTTACCTTTTTTAAATTCTTCTTTGCCATTTATTTTTAGGCAATACATTTATGGTCTTTGACCAGCAAATTCTGTTATTATAGACCCTTTGTGACTCATCTTTCATTTCCCCAGGGAACACCTGGTTTTCAAGACTGTATAATGGATTACTTTTTGGATAATTACTAAAATCAAAATATTCTTTCATAGAAAACTAATCACTGTATAAATCAGGTGTTTCTATCTTATATATAAAACTATCAGTATCCATGTATGATATTTCAATTTTATCTTTGTATCCAGGTTTCATAACATCATGATCAAATTTATACATCTCCAATTTAGCTAATTCAAGAATTGCAACACCCACAGCTGGTGTTGCATCACACATTACATTGGTATTGGATCTATCAATGAGAGTCAGGTTATCAGTAATTCTTGTAAAACCTTTGTATGTGGGATCGGCAATAAATTTTAAAAGTTTTTTCGTTCGGACACCAAATTACACCTTAATCGATTTCTTTTGTTCTCTATACATTTTTAAAATTTGGAGTTACTCCATAATTTATAATATTTTCTTTCTACGTTTAGTAGATTCAACAAACATGAGCTGGTCAATATTATTATTAAAAACCAATTTCAACTTCTGTATTTAAAAGCATACCCTGCAAGGATAAACCGAGGATCTAGTTCATATAATTTAATACAACATTCTCGAAAATTTTCGAACACATCAGCCAACTCGAGAGTATCTAGAATCAAGTAGTTGTCATGATAATCCCCAATTGTTTTGCAATCTAGTGCTTCCAAACTCTTTGTGCATATTGATAATCTAACTCGCTACATTCTTCATCCTGAAGTTTGTTATAAAATTTATCTCTAGATATTAACTGTGTTTCTTTAAATTTTTCAAAATCATCCATGAAATCGTATGGGTAGACCACTTTTATTTTCAGCAATTCTATCTTATCCTCACTAAAATATACTTTTGTGTGAACAAATTCATTGTTAGTTAATTGACTCACCAGAGTAGCTAAACTGCTGCAAAGAAACTGATATGAATCCAGGAATCTAAGAACAACTTTTCTAATTTGATAGTTTTCTCTATGGCAATATATTTATCTTTACTGCGTGGTATAATATTAATATTCTCTGCATCATATCGGTAACGCGTCTGACTACCATGCTAAAGTTCCCGGGTTCGATCCCCGGCCGGTTCAAATCCGGGAACTTTTCTAACGTTGGAAGCGGCCCCGGCGTCCACCCAGTGTCGAACAACATGGGTAACTGGGGGACACCTTGGGGGTGGGGGGTAAAGGCGGTCAGGGGCGTGATGCTGATCCCATCACCCCCACTCACGACCGGATCAAGAAAGTGTGGGGCGTTACGCCCACACCCTCTATACGCCTCCATGGCGTGGTGCTATCCACAGGGGAGCACTTTACTTTACCTTTATCATACCCTAAGTCTTTGATAAATAAATGTGCATCAACATTTTGTAAATAGTGGATGAATACTGGAATGAAGTTAGGTTTCTGTATTTTCAAGTTACATGAATTTCAAATTGTATGCATATATTCTCCGTAAAAATAGTTGTGGTGCATCCTTTTTTCATTATTAGAAATAAAATATCTATTACAGCATTTACAACTTAAAGCATTATTATGTTCCAATTTTTGTTGTGGTATAAGAAGGTTAATTGGTATTTCTTTATGTAGGTCTTGAACATATTCTTTTACCGACTCTCGAAGCTTTTAAATAAATTTTCGGCTGTATTTTCACCTCGATGAAATTTTTACTTTTGACATATTTTTGTCATATGTGTTTACTAATATTACTGGAACACCACAGGCTTTATGCTTAGCTGAATTAGATGTACTTCATACATTCGAATCTGGGATACATATTGCCATTGGTTCTTGTATTGTTTCGAAATCTGCATCAATTACAAATGGATGTTGTATTAATGAATTATAATTAGAAAATTTTATACTTTTGGATGGAGATGTGTAAGTTACATGAGGATAAAGATAACATTTTTCAACATGTTCCACTAATTCCTGTTTGCTTGATTTCTCATCTCTTCCATAAAATTTTGACAAGCATCTATCACATATACTAATTTTATGATGATCTGATGACATCTGACTATGTAGCAATCGTGCTTGATACTGTATGAGACAATAGTCCTTCTTCTTTCCCTTTGTAATATATAATACATGTATAATATGTGCACCACATGGTGCATGGTGACGCAGTACACAACGTTCATCTTTCTCATCAACACCATAAACATGCAAATATATCGATTGATTATTATACTGTTTATATTGTTTTTCAAATTGCTCGAAAGCTGAGATGTGTACTGGATATTTTATTCCTGAAAAAACTTTCTTAAATTTTGTTTTAATTTTTTGTATTGGGAGACATGGTATTTATGATTTTTAACTGGATGAAAATGTGCTACGATGCACCAGATAAAACATTTATTATCATTTTTTTTTTAAATTCAATACATCTGGTCAGGCAGTTTATTATAACTAGATACACCCCCAAGGGGGCCATATTTTGCTATTTGCAATTCAAGTTTATGGTTTGTGTCACAAAGTGACCAACCCGAACCTCTCCCTTGAACTCTTGTTGTTTTAACTTAAGTTTGTCACAAATTCAATTATAAATATCATCTAAAAATTGATAAATGTCATCATTGTTTTAAATTAACACACTAGTAGGATGAAAATATCTTTGTTTTCACTACGAGAATTTTTATACATTGATGATAAAATTAAATATATTTTGAGGGAACATTCTGTAAGATTTTTACAGATTTCATTTTTAATTTTGGATTTAAGATTTGTTAGAAAATTTGGATTACCTAATTCTTCATTATTTATATTTGTTGCATCATATACAACATGATGTAACATTTCTTGTTTTTGGTTTAATTTAATTTGTTTGTTATTCATTTTTTTAATTCGGTTTAATGTATATAAAAATAGGTTAATATATTTAATTAAAAATAATTATGAATTTATATTATTAACAATTTGTAGAAAAATATAAAATTTTATAAAAAATATATTATACACTGGAATAAATATTTATTTTTTATATGTTCCTTCTCAAAAACTCTATAATTTTACGTAATTAATTATTAACAAACCTCTTCTTACAACCTCTAATTCACAAATAATAAATTAAGATAGCAAACCTCTATTTATAACCTCAATTTACTAATCGGGAAATTCCCCTTAGCCAACAAATCAGCACAAGTCACATGACTTCGCCCCCCTATAGGGGGGAGCAGGGTCATGACATACTCCAAACCAGTATTATTGATATCACATTCTTAACAGGTCAATGTTCTCACACAGCTGTAAGTGCATCAATCTCCACACACACACTCAGGAATGTTTGGAATACAAAGAATTATCGTGACAAAACTGTTCATAGGAAATTCCTCTTAGCCAAACAATCAGCACAAGTCACATGATGATTTTTTTCTTTGTAGAGAAGTAAAGATCATGATATTCCCGAGCCAGTATTATTGATGTGACATTCTTAACATGTCAACGTCACATCACTCTCCACACACACCCACACACTCGGGAATGTTTGGAATGCAGGACAATTGATTTTGTCTGAGTAAAAACTAGGTTACACGAGAATTCTTACAACATTTGTGTCAATATTCAATTTGCTTGAAGCTACTGTTTAAGGAAAAGTTGTTTTTTTTTAATTAGAAACATCTGGATTTTGAAATGCAACCCTATTCAAAACAAAAAATTACATTTTTTTAAAAGAAATGTTATTTTTTTACACTTAGAATTTAAAATAAAGTGATTTTTTTAAAAAATAAGGGGAAATTATCTAAATCTTACGATTTTACATTATAAAAATTGAATGCTTAACTTTTTCAAAATCAAATTTACACTTTTTACACTTAGAAAACCAGCTTAAGTTTTTGTATTTGATTAAATTACACTTGAAGAGATCACTATAAAATGGTTAGGTTTTGGGGGGGCCTAAAACGTAGCGTTTATACTACTAATAGTGTATATTAGTATATTCAACGCCTTCATGAGTAATAATCTCTTCATAACTAAGAAGGGCCCTCAGAGTAAACTTGTACGATGTATTTTTCTTATATTCCATGTTATGTTTAAACCTTGAGGGCTCTCGAGTAATCTTCTACGAAGTATTTATTTTTATTTTTCATGTTATGTTTAAACCTCTAAGTAATCTTAAGTAAGAATCTTATCATAAATAAGAAAAGCCCCTCAGAGTAATCTTCTACGATGTATAATTTTTATTTGTCATGTTATGTTTAAATCCTCGAGGGGCCCTGGGCGTAATGTTTCAAGATTTCAGCTAAATTAAACACTATGGCAACATTTTGTTAACAATTCTTGCTATCTTTCACGGGGTAAAATGATAAAGGCAAACTCTATAACGTGTGTTACATTAATTACGTTTGTTAAGAAAATCCCTGCCCCCCAAAGAAAATTATCCCGTTATGGATGCGTGGTGCCCAACATAGTTCTATTGCCAGTGGCAATATAAGCAACGCCTCTGTAGAGTTTCAGGGTTCTCTACTGTGATTGATTTTTTTTGTTACAGGATGTAAAAATGTGGGGAGAAAATAGAACCAAATTAAAAAAAATAACATATTCTTGGTTAATGGAATGTTCGTTTTTCCTAGTGGGATTGGAGTAAAATTTTTAGTACCTGAAAAAAGAAAGAAAATTAAATATGTTCAAAAGTACTATTAGTGTTTTCATGGTGCTAAAAATGTTACTTGAATCTTAGTCAATTTGTGCAAAAACTTGAGATTGGTGCATGAAAGGGAAAGTTTGTTACTTGTGTTTGTAATTTAAAGCTTCTTCTTCTTCGTCTGTTCCGTGACCCCATTGTTCTTGCATCTTGAACGAACGACTTCTCTGCCACCAGGATTACGCTGAAAAAGGTGTCGTCCGCGATTGGATCGTGAAATTCGCACATGATCTTCATGTTTCTTCTATCGTTGAACACCACTTGTTTTCTTTTCGACGTGTTTTAACGATGGTCCGCTATCTGAAGCGAGGTCCCTAGCCCTCATGTCATCCGAAAGCTCAGATCTCAAACCTCAAAAACCAACTTAAGTCCAACTTTTCTTAAAAAAGAACCAATGAAACTGGAATTCGTGCGACCACCATCAGCCAGACAGAGATTCGCCGTTTGAAGTTTCATAATGGAGACGACTTATCCAATCTTGATCATGAAAGCCAAAGATTTATCCGTAATTACTGTATTAAAGAGAATTACAATTAAACAAAATTAACTGCAAATCCTCTATTTTGCATGCACCATATACTGATTATCCATTAAGACATCAATGATTGCAGCTTGGAATTTCAGCAACACATGGAAGGAACCTGCAATCGGTGCAATCACAATTCAAGCCCAAGATTCTGCCAACAATTTTCAGGACACCTTGTATCGCACTAATAGGTAATGCGATATGGGTTTACATTGACAATCACCTATCCTATATATAGAAGATAGATGTGATGTTACTTGCACTATACATAATTTCAACACCCCCTTTCATTTTTCTTCAATTGTCAAACGCAAGGGGTGAGGAGAGGAATTCAAGACTCCTACTGATGCAGAGTAACATATCTCATGATACTTTCCCCAGAGATTACCCAAAGATACCTCACTTCCAAGCATACACTCGGCTAGCCATCTGCTGAAAATAGAGAAGACGATTATGCAAGTCAATGCAGAAGTACTTCGGGTAACAATCGACTTAATTCTTAATATTTTCTCACTTTTACTACCATAGGTATGTACGTGCACATGTGACCCAAATAGATTGATTGTTAATAAGCAGCCTCTTTTGTGAAGTACAAATGAAAAAGTTCTTTACAATACAGCCTCTCCCGGCCTGTATTCAATACGTGAACGATTTGAAATTTCTATATTGATATGTGCCACGATTACTTCATCCGGCCACTTCAGAAGTAGATATTTGACAATTCACTTCATTATATCAAAGTCTGAACACCTGGTATGCTCGATACCACATAATAAGACGTATATTATATTTCGATAAAACTATCTACCATCAAAGAGAATGTCACGACAAACTATTTGCGATGAGACAGACCACCAGGTCGACTGAAATGTACACAAGAGAGAATCATGTGATCTCCATTTGCATCGTGAAGAGTGCACTTGCACTCAAGATGTATGTTAATTTATGGGACATATTAATTCCACAATGATCATTTAATGTTATGTTACATTCTCTTATGCATATATATATATATATCACGTAGCCCTAGCGTAGTGTGTTCTCACATTCACTTGAAACTACTCCATGTAGCTTGTTTTGGTCACAATGGTAAATTTACATCTTACCTTACGCGGCCATACCTACGGCATTTAGTTACGTCGCGATCCACTCTCTTCTTCCTAACAGCTAGTAACTCGCTAGACGTACTATATGGCCCATTCCATTCTGACGGGCGTTAACTATACATCGGCTGACATATCCTTTTCCATATGAGACACACTGCAACAGTTGAAACTTTATTCGATTCTCGCGAAAAAACTTGTTTTTCGTAATTTGAACCTTTTCACTCCCATCGCATCGACTTTCCGAGACAGATGTAGCACATTTTTCTCCGAAATTTGACGTATTGATTATTCAATTAAACTCCAATGTGTGTTAACGATCTGTCGTCACATTAGGTATAACAATAATATGAATAATAACTCAGCACCATAAAAAAGAAAACGGGAAACATTGGATTCAGTTTGGATCAACTTACGCCGAACTCGTTTTCTACATTTATCCCGCGAGTAGCTATGAACCCGCGTTGGCGTAGATAAATCAATTGATTGGAAAATATCGATCAATGATCAATTGATGACGCAGCAGTTTTTTTGATTACGTCAAAAAATGGGTTTATTTTGTGTGGAGGATTCTGATTGGTGTGACGTCATAAAATAGGCGGGTCTTATTTCGTAAGGAGGATTCAGATTGGTCGGAAGAGGGAATTCGGGGTTTTTCCGGTTTGGTCGTTGGGGAGGATGGAAAGTATTCGGGGTTTTCCCGTGACGGTTGGTCGGGAGTTTCCGGTGTCTGAAAACAGACGGAGTTGATGAATCAGAAATTCTGGGAATTTGAGTACGTGTTTCTTTTGTTTGAAGAGAAATGGCGTTGATGAGTTATTCTGGGGAGGAGGTGTTTTTCTCGAGTTTGAAATTCCAGGAATTAGGTGTGGTCTGAAACATGTCCGAACATGTTTTAGTTTTAACCTTCCGGAGTGACTGTTTAAAGTATGTTCAACGGAAATCGTGACGTAGGAAAAAAGAAGGTATAAATAGAAGGTATAGAAGATAATAACATCATGCGAGGATGGATGTGTGCGGTACATGACTGTCTGATAATGGCTTGAATTTCTACGAGGATAGCTACGAGGAGTTCTTGGAACTTGTTCGATCTTGTGGAGACCTGGACAACGATGGAAGTTTTTTTCTTTTTTCTTAAAATCGCTGTACCTCGGCTCCTTATTGAGCTAGGAGGATGGTTGCTAGCTTGTTGGGCTCGCAGTGAAGTCCTCTTTCCGATGTTCTAGGACCGGTGATTTCCTACGTTCTTTATTTTCAATCGTATACCCCTTCCGACCACTCTACTGAAAGGTCTCGACGTTCAGATTACGAATATATAATCGGATTCGCTCTACGTCAATTAGGGGCGGAGCTAGAGAGAATTAATTATTGCTGTTGAAGACAGTAATAGCAGCCTGAAAAACATCTGCTGAAGACTGTTGAGGATTTCTGAGAATTTTAGATGAGTAGCCATATCTGTCAGGAAAACCTCTGGTAAAGACGGTTAACTAGCCGCAGTAGAACCGTTAGGAACGATAATAACTGCTTTGTCACGCTTGCGTATATAAACAAATGCGTTCTCTCCACAAGACAGTGTTCGTGAAAAAATCGTCGTACGATTATGGATGTACAGTTATCCGCTGACGATCTGTTAGCACGTTATCGTGAAGGATATTACACAACACCTAGACAGTTGCGGGAAGTGTTGACGATCTTCGCGCAAAAAATCATCGCGGGAGAAAGTATCTCCCTAGTAGAGGAGAATGACCGTTTACTACAGACCGTGACATCATTCGTACCCGATCATACCGGAGAAGGATGGAGAGATATTTCCGAAGAGTTACAAGGCCTGTTATCGACTCCCGATCCTGTATCCAGAGTTGCCGAGGAGAAGCAGATAGCTGTCACATCACCAGGAACCTCCAGAAACGTTACATCCGGATCAGACCCGGAACCTTTATCAGGACCGTCATGCAGACCGGATCCCTTGGCCCCAGCAGAACCGTCATCCAAGAGTGTTTCTGTATCAGATAGAAGAGGTAAGAAACTAAAACGTGATTCAATGTCTCGTAAACAGATAGGGAATATAATATTACACAATATTCAAAAACGTGAATATCCTAAATTCCGTTCCAAAGGACGACGTGTGGAATTCAGTTTCTCTCACCCTCCAGAAAATGCCGATCCTCACACTTGGATTCGCGAAGGTGTCGAAAATCTTCTCACCTACGTTAAAAAAGACACCAAGGATGAAGACAAGATAGGTTTAACTCTATCTAACATATCTGACCCTACCGTGACATACATTTACATCGGGTGGCATAGGTGTGACCAGTTAAAAAGTGATATGGTGTGGAACATCATGTACAAAATTTTGCAAAGTGCGAAAAAATTCACTGCTACAGATCACTTAATTTTGGGAGCTGATCATGTCAACATACCTGTCGGAGGTGGCGGAGGGAAAAAAACATATTTTTACCTAATTACATGCTAAGCACGCAAAAAAGAAGTGTCGTCGGTGTGCCGCATAGAAGGAAACCACTCTGTTTAGCTGAAGCTTTGATCATAGGAAAATACCATGCTGACAATGGTCCGTCCTATTCACAGTATCGAAGAAGTATGAATCTTCTCAAATCTGTTTTCGAACATACGCGCAAAGCAGATGTAGATCTCACAGACAATGCGTGTGCAGGAAGTGGTATTCCTGAACTGAGAAAATTTCAGCAAGTTCTTACAGAATTAAATTTATTGTTTACAACAATCTTCGTGATGTTAAAGATGTCTTGTTTGAAGGACAGGTTGAAAATGCTTCCAAATATATATACCTTCTCTATGGTAACACTCGCCAGCATTATGATGTGATAGTGAACCGTGTTGGAGCATTTGCGGCAAAACAAGAAAGTCGCGGGTGTAACGAACTCATATTTCAAAAAGCACATAACCATTTGTGTAAACAGTTGTGTTCTACGTGCCGTTCAACTCCACCGTGTGTGCCTGAACAGGGTGTTCGTAGAATATGTCAGACATGTAACAGAGGTTTCAAAAATTAAAACTGCTTCACAAATCATGTTTCTACAACATTCCGAAATGGTACAGTCTGTAGTGAAATCCAGCTGTGTCCCCGATATTTCAGAATTATTCTAACACACAATACATATTTAAAAATGCATAAATATAACATGAAATACTGTACTGTATGCAACTGCGAGAAACCTATAAATCATTTCTGCTACATGGCTATAAAAAAACCTAAAACGGAATTCAAAATTTCTATATATTTTTTACGATTTTGAATGTTACACAGATATTCCTCACTTCGAGAAAAAGAAAATTTTCTTCATGTTCCTAATCTTATTGTGGTGCAGACGGCCTGTCACGCATGTTTCAAAAAAGAGGACCTAACGGTTCCATGTTCTGTTTGTGGAACAAGAGAGTTTATATTCTGGGATGACCCTGTAGACACATTTCTGTCCTATCTCGAATTGCAGCACAAGTTTTCCAACATATCCATTTGTGCACACAATGCACGAGGCTACGATTGCACATCTCTGCTAAGGAGAATTTTGGAAAGAGAAATGAAACCTCGTGTGATCTTAGACGGTAACAAAATCATCAGTATGTCGTACCGAAAATCTTCATTTTGTGGACAGTCTCAACTACGTTCAGACAAATCATGCAGGATTTTCCAAACTTTTCTGTTTGATTGTTCAGAAAGGGTGTTATCCGCATCTGTGGAATATCTACAAGAACAGAAATTACATGGGACCGATGCCTCCTCCTTCTGCATACGGCTATGAATATATATGAAAACAGTTGACGATCAGCACCGGTTTATGTCTTGGTATGACATTGAATGCAGTAAAAAAGTACCTTTCAACAACAAAAACCAACTTCTCCAATACTACATCAAGGATGTTACCCTGTTGAGAAAAGCATGTTTGAAGCTGAGACAGAATTTCCTAGACATATGCAAGATAGACATTTTCAAGGATTGCCTCACAATAGCATCTGCCTGTTCACTAATTTACAGGCAGAAATTCATGCCGGCTAACACTATAGGAAAAATACCTAAAGGAGGTTACCATCGTGCAGATCAGATGTCCAAGTTCGCATTGAAACGGGTAACCTACGTGGTTACCTTCATCATGATGGTTTGCGGAGCATCAGGAAGCGGAAAGACTACTTTTGTGACAAATATGGTCGACTCCATCGTTCATCTCGTCGAAGGAACCGTGAAGAAAATCATATGTTGTTACAGTATATATTAAACAGTAACAGTATATATTAAAATATATCCCGCAATACGGTGGTTCAGTCGGTATGGTGGCTCAGTGACTACCATGCTAAAGGTCCCGGGTTCGATCCCCGGCCGGTTCAAATCCGGGAACTTTTCTAACGATGGAAGCGGCCCCGGCGCCCACCCAGCGTCGAATAACATGGGTACCTGGGGGAAACCCTGGAGGATAATGGCGGTCAGGGGCGTGATGCTGATCACATCACCCCCACTCACGACCGGATCAAGAAAGTGTGGGGCGTTACCCCCACACCCCCTATACGCCTTCATGGCGTGGTGCTATGCCCAGGGGAGCACTTTACCTTTATCACTTTTTAATACGGTGAAAAAATGGCTGATGCACAAGGAAACGTATACTCCCCACAAACCTGTGAGAAATAGGTTCCTCCGAAATCATTACAATGTGTGGAACATAGACATGATTTGGGAAGCTGATCTCAACGATATGACTTCGATACAAAAACATAACGATGGATACAGATATCTTCTGACAGTGATCGATGTATTCTCAAAATATGCCTTTGCATTACCGCTAAAAAATAAAACAAGCAATTCGGTAACCGAAGCTTTCAAAACTATTTTCGGACGAAGCAGGCGAAAACCTGTCACCGACCAAGGAACGGAATTCACGAATTCTACATTCCAGAAGTTCTTAAAAAATGTAAATGTAAATTTTTTATCGCTTCAAATTATCCTGTGAAAGCGAGTGTAGTGGAACGTTTCAACAGAACATTGAAACAACGAATGTGGAAATATTTCACGTCGAAACAGACAAGACGTTACGTAGATATTTTACAGTAACTTCTCGAATGTTGCAATACAGCAATCCACAGTTCCAAAGGAATGGCACCTCGAGATGTAAGCGAGTCTAACGTTTATATCGTGTGGAAACGTCTCAACAAAGCTGACAAACATATTTCACAGCCACCTTCAGATCTGAATGTTGGTGATATCGTACGAATTTCTGTTGTCAAAATACATTTCGAGTAGGTATACGATAAAATTTTGAACAGCCGGGGAAAAGATTAAAATTGGGAATACCTGGTTCGCTGGCTCGGATATCCACCTAGTTTCGATTCGTGGATCAAGGCATCCTGTGTAAAACAGTTATCAGAAAAATTATTTCCAAAACATATTTATATCAAAATATATCGTCACCACGATCCAGTGAATTTTTTTGTGTTCAGCGAGAATGGACGATAATTTCTATGTTTACCTTCCGTCATCCTCATCGGAGAATTATTTTCCGGTAAACACGCTGACCCATTTCAACGTAAAACTTCCAAAGCGGATCGATCTGTCTCCAGAATTGTGGGAAGTCGGATTAGCAGAACTGCATTATTCAACTCTATACGACAATGTTTTGGAAACAGATTCTGGAACGGTAACCTTTCCTGTTCGGACGTATGCAAGTGCTGAGGATCTGATCTCTTCCATCGAAGAATCTCTCCCCAACGACCTGGAAATAAGAATGACCGTTCTCGAGAAATTCTGGCATTTTTTGTTGGAACCGCAATGGGACTCGTCGGGATCTTCTGATTCTACAGATAATACACTCTATATTAACGAGCAACCATTCTATTTTCCTGCAGCAACATATACAATAGAGGATCTGATTCATTTCCTGAAATTAAACCCTGCTAACGTCGCTGTTCCTACTCATCTCAGGTTTTTCTTTAAAGCGGCTGTGTACAAACATCTGTCCTTGATAGGAGTTCCAAAGCCTGAATCTAGCGATGCTCCAACAAATACTGTTACACCCATAGACGAGACTGATGACTATGCTAAAATTCGATATGACATATTGAAATCTATTTATTCTACGCACGCAGTGTCCAACAACGTCGTGGATAAAAACCCCAATGTATTCATTTACTCCGATCTAGTGTAACCGCAATTGGTCGGAGGAGAAATGCTAGATCTTCTATGTATTACCCGAAAGCTGAATTCGGAAACAGATTCATCTTGCACAGTACCCGTAGCCCATCATACTTTCAATCCGATTCATTATGTTTCTCTGGGTAAATGTTCTTTCGAAACAATAGAAATTGCGATGTACGATAGAAAAGGAAATCTCCTACCTTTGAGAAATTGCTCCGTACCCACAATTGCTGTTTTACATTTTCGTAGAAAAGCAAAGTCCTTTTAAAAACAGTAGGCCTTTATTTTTTTCAGTCTATGCCCAAAAGCGAATGAATCACCATGAATTCGCAGATATTACAGTAATCAAATTCGTGGGGGAATTGGACCCGTATACCGTTCAACTAGAATTCAGAAAGGGAGGATTGACGTCACTTTTCGCAGGACTCTTTAGAATGGTGAAACCTCTACTCTGGAGCGGTGCAAGAGCAATTGGAAAAGAAGCTTTAAAAACAGTCGTTAACATTATCACCGATATTTCAACAGGCCGACAGACTCCGAGAACTATCGTTCGTCAACGTGTACGTGAAGAGGGTCAAAATCTTCAAAGTAAAGCACAACGAAAAATTGACTCTCTGGTAGGTTCCGGTATAAGAACAAAACCAGCAACAAAAATTACTCAGTCGATGTTAAAACGTTTAGCCACCCGTATTAGAACATCTGCGATCCGTATAAAAAGCGCCTCCACAAAGCGGAGAAAAACATCCACAAAATCTAGGACAACACGCAAAAGAAAAATTAAACAGAAGGTGGCAGGAAAAAATATTTTGGATAATGATGGAGAATAACACTTGCATGATCTCGCAGTTCGATCTTTTCAGCAAAAAACCTATTCAGCAAAATGTCGAAAAAACTTACACGGTCGCCTACCAGCCTATCGCTTCCATCGATAATCAGAACATACTTCAGTTTGCCATTCCGCCGGCAGGAACAGATTTTCTAGATCTTTAATCTACCTATCTTCGTCTGCTATCGCAGATGGTCAACAGAGATGGGACTCCCATGAGTGCTTCCGAACCTTCCAACGCCCTCACAAAAAACTGCGGGGTCGTAAATTATCCTCTCCATTCACTTTATTCTCAAGTTACAGTGGCTCTCAACGGTATCGCTGTAACTGTTGCCGATAACAATTACGCATATAAATCAATCTTCGAAGCAGAAATCAATTACGGCACCGATGCTGCGAACACGCATCTCACAAATGCCTTGTGGTACTTGGACACACCTGGACATCAACATGAAATAACCGCCGACAACAAAGGTTTTACCACCAGAAAAGACTTTTTCCAGCACGTTTCGATAACCGAAAATCCTACGGAAGTGTCTGCCGTAGTCGAACTTATGGGAAAACTGCACATAGATTTTTTCCACCATCCAAAATACCTAATCAACGGCGTTGAAGTACGTATCGATCTAACCAGGTTACGTGATGCTTTGACATCTGGGGAGATCAGACTTCACCAACTACCAGAATAAGAATTTTAAAGGCTGTTCTCGAAATAAATCTCATCGTTCCTACTCCTACCACCAGTTTTGCCACAGACAGAGCACTCTCTTACGCTCTTGCCCATTAACCGTTCACCAGAAGCGTCATCAAAGCTTATTCTTACGTTGCCGGAACGCAGCAGATTTCGATCGATAATGCTTTTCAAGGTCCTTTTTCGAATGTTGTTCTTTTTTGCTATGGTATCCACCGCCAGCTTTCTCGGAGACTGTAAGAAAAATCCGTTCGACTTTAGAAGTTTTAATCTATCTTCTTTCCATCTTGTGAAAAATGGAGAACTTGTACCTTACGAACCCTTGCGGGTCACCACAGGAGGAAACGGTGGATTGATAACACGTGCCTATCAAACTATATTTTCCGGTACAGGCATTCATCACGCCAATTACGGACACCAGATCACAAGGAAAATGTTCGAGGATCCTTTTTCCTGATTTTCGACATAACGCCTGACTCTTCAGGAAACGACACGCACACCAATCTCCAGGATCAAAGTATCATCGGAGCCGAGATGCATTTTTCTCCCCAGCTGTCGGAAAATATAACATGCCTTCTGTAAGATGAATTTGAATGTGCAGTAGATATAACAAAATACAGAAGTGTTATCCTCCATCAGTGAGACCAAATTGTCTATAAATATGAGTGCTTGTGTTTCTGGCTCGCAGTGTTTTCGAGACAGTTCTGATGTAGACATTAAACTACCTGTGATGGAAAAACCACCCGAACGGAAAACCCGTGATATTAATCATAATAGTGTTTCTTCCAAAGTGACAGCTTCCAAACCTGTTGACACCCGTTTGCTTCCACGACTGCCAGACACCAGATTTTACCCTGGACTCATAGAAATGACCAAAGACAGAGATATTATTATAAACATATGAAAACATATGTAACGTGAGATGGGAAAACTCATCGAACTGATAACCTGTGATGATATTTTTAATAGTGATTCTTTGGAAGTACTGTCTGCCAAACCTGTTGACACGCAACCGTACCCCCAAATATTAGAAGAATATCATCTTGAGAGTATAGAAATAACAGAACACTGTACTCTTATTTTACGTTTTCGAAAACATAGGCAGCATGAACACGTCGCAGAGCAGGGAGATTCTATCTCGAAACTGTTCCACCAAGAATATTTTCTACGGTGTTTACTCGAGAGATCTTTTACCTAGGACGTTTCCTACCCCTGGCTTGATAATCGCAAACACTGACACTTCCAACTTCCAGGGTACACACTGGGTGGCCTTCTATTTTGGCAAAAACAATATGGCTGAATATTTCGATTCATACGGATTTCATCGTTTCTATGCAGAATTCGTAAATTTTCTGAACCGTCATTCCTCGGTTTGGACTTACAACAACATTCCCTTACAGGGGGTATTGGCCACGGCGTGCGGACATTACTATTGCGTGTGTGCTTATTACCAAGCACGCCATTTAACAACCAAGGATTTCATTCAAGGATTTCCGCCCGGTGTCAGTAAAGACGGATATATCCTACACCGTTTTCGTCAGATCTTCAAATGTTTACCGCATTCCAAGTGCTCCAGAGGGGTCAATCGTGTTGCTCTATCCACGCGGTCCGGTGTCGTATTATGAGAAAAGATATGTAAATGTGTGCTCCTTTATCGTTTTCTCAGTGCCGTCGAGACAGCTCTAGTGAAAACATCATGGAGCATGTTAGGGATTCTACAATGGAAAAACACGACAAACCATTGAAACGCATGACCCATCAGGATGTTGCTTCCAAACGTAAAACTCGCAAAGGTGTGCAACCCCTCAAAATCGAAACTGTCCCTATCAAGAACGAACCGATGGACTACAGACTGTGATTTCATAAAACGGCGTAGGGAGATCGGCTTTTCCCCAGATACAATCGAATGTCCTGGACTACACAACGTAGAGCCATGTTTAGATTTCTATCTTGCTAACACATATTTTCTGAACAAGGATAAAAACAAGTTCGTAGCAATAGGATTCGAAAAGCAAACCCCTTTCCATTTGTTGTGGGAGTTTTCGGAACAGGGGAGATCACCCGTACGCATCGATTCTAAGCAGATTAGAGAACTGTGGGCTTTAAAATCTGACTTACTGAATTACGTCGAAACAGGTCGATGATTCAATTACTTGGTTACGGGAAATATCACCGTCAGTGGTGTAATTTTTTTCGGGAAACGTTGTTTCTCGATGTATCAGCATCATTCATCCAATGCATTTATTTTCACAGCCTCTGAACTACACTTATTTTTGTGTAACCTTTTTTGGCCTCTGCAGAAATTAAAGAACGAACGTTATCACAAATTGCAACCCGAAATGGAGGCTTTTGTATATTGTAAAAAGAAAAATATGGTTTCAGAAAAAAAGAATTGCCAATTTAGTGAACAATTTTTATATTCTTTGGTACAACGAACTGATGATTGAAATATATCTTGAGAAGAATATTGGACAGACATTGACATTGTAAATAAGTTCTGTTACTTTCATGTATCACATGTTGTAAATAGCTATTGTAAATGAATCATTGTTCTTTTTGTGTATTGTTATTTTATGTATTGCAATATAACCCTTCAGGTAATGTAAACTTTTCATATTCAGTTGTAAATACAGCATTTGTGTTATTCTATGTATTGTAAACCTATATCCATATTATCGAGTGTTAATAAAACATTTGTATATTTTAAGAAACTCTTTTATTTCTTGTACTTATTACAATAGAAACTGTACATCTTAAAACATTTTCAACTGCACAGGTTTTTTTTTTTTACATTTTCACATCTGCTATGTTCTTTACATCTTCCTGAAGTGTTTTTCACACTATTCAATTTTAGACAATCAAGTTCTTCGATGTTACGTACAGATATTTTTCCCATACCTTTTTCTCCAAGTAATTTTTCAAACCATTTCACTTTCTCCGTACCTTTGACGTACACTATTTGATTCACAAGCACAACACATAACAAATCTCCTAATTTCTCATCCGGTAGCCATCCATCTCCACAGTTGAGACCGTGTTTGTTGGTGCGGAGCCAGTAATTCACTCGGCGATACTTTTCACTCAAAAAGCGTAAACCATATGGAGATTTCACTAAATAGTCAAATGCATTGTCAAAAGGAAATTTTAAAATTCCGAATTCTTTCCACACAAATTCTCCTGCTCCTCGAAGACCTTGCACGTCCAAAAACAGACATCCATTTTGTTCATCAGGTGAAAACTTACAACGTATCTTCAATGCTACCCTGGCATACGGCGCACTTGTCCAATTGGGAAACACAGGATCGGCAGGAAACAAAATGTCGAAACGGGAAAATTACAACATGGCTAGGATTCTCAAAACATATTTTGCATACAGAATCCACACTAGGTTTATCGGAACTTTTCTCAGGAGTCTCTATACTGTCGCAATACTTGCAGCTCTTGGAGTTACGATGTAACGCCTCAACAATCTGTATAAAAGGACACTGGGATACCAACATGTAATGTCCTAGAATCGGACAATCTTTGGATGTCCAATCGCAAAGTCCGTACGAACAATGAAAACATAATACTCTGTCTCTAAAGCCTGAATAGTAAAATCTTGCAGTCACTAATTCTTGCGGAGTCTGACGTAATCCTATAGGCCACTTTCTGTATGTTCTCTATCTCGAATTCACTGATAAGTAATTGATAACATACGGCTCGGCGTGAGGCCAGCAGACGTGGTACGTAAACACTCTCATACGTCATAAAAAGTAAAGTAATCGGATTCTGTAGGTGACGGTGTCCCCGGTATCGGCGATACAGTAACAGCCAGAGGATCGTCGGGGGACAGACGTCTGCGGACGCCGAAACCTTCTGCAGGAACCACAGGGAAACAGGGATGTCCTTCTAATTTACGTAACAAAGGACGATCACAGACAGAACAGCACAACGAATGTCTGTCTGCCAGCAATGAAAGCCACTCTTTCACTCTCTGCTTCAAAGCTTCACCGATCTTGTCCTCTTTCTTCCTGCGACGTAGTTCGTGCATACACCCGTGACTTGGAAATCCTGTTCTCTCGTCCGCTCTTCTTTTCCTTTCTTCTATCTCGTTCAACGTCTCGCAGCGATGATGAACTCATTTTCCTAATCCGTTGAACAGGTTACATCCACACCAGGGAGATTCAGGTATCGCTATATACATAAACGGGAAATAACTCAGCACCCGATGCAGGGCCGTTCGATCGCTGTTCAGGTCACCGCAAGATCGACCAAGTTCCCAGAACTCCTCGTAGCTAACCTCGTAGAAATTCACGCCATGATCATACAGTCTTGTACCGCACACATCCATCTTCGCATGATATTATTATCTTCTATCCCTTCTGTTTATACCTTCTTTTTTCCTACGTCACGATGTCCGTTAAACATACTTTAAACAGTCACTCTGGAAGGTTAAAACTAATACATGTTCGGACATGTTTCAGACCACACCCAATTCCTGGAATTTCAAACTCGAGAAAAACACCTCCTCTCCAGAATAACTCATCAACGCCATCTCTCTTCAAAACAAAAGAAACACGTATTCAAATTCCCAGAATTTCTGATTCATCAACGCCATCTGTTTTCAGACACCGGAAACTCCCGACCAACCGTCACGGGAAAACCCAGAATACTTTCCCTCCTCCAACCAATCAGAATCCTCCTCACAAAATAGAAAGTTAAACCTAAAACATGTTCGGACATGTTTCAGACCACGCCCCATTCCTGGAATTTCAAACTCATCAACGTCCAAGAAAAACACCTCCTCCCTAGAATGACTCATCAACGCCATCTCTCTTCAAACAAAAGAAACACGTACTAAAATTCCCAGAATTTCTGACTCATCAATGCCATCTGTTTTCACACACCGGAAACTCCCGACCAACCGTCACGGGAAAACCCCGAATACTTTCCCTCCTCCCCAACGACCAGACCGGGAAAACCCCGAATTCCCTCCTCCAACCAATCAGAATCCTCCTTACGAAATAAGACCCTCCCATTTTATGACGTCACACCAATCAGAATGAACTTCACCGCTACTTGTCCATTAAGCGAAGCATTTACTATTACGCTCACATTCAAGAGCGAGCAATTAAACCAACATTTAAGGGCCTATGACCAATACGTCATAGATGGCGCCTGACTAGGGCTCACAAATCAATTAATTACGCAAACAATTTTGATTACCAAAAGCACACTACAGTTGTTTTGATTTTATGCATTTAAATGATACTCTTTTCATAAACCCCAATAGAATACGTAATACACTTACAAAAATATATACTCACATACAAAATACAAAGACACTTTGCATTATTTTCAACTTACAAACCCTTCTCTTCCTGAATACTTGCTTTCTGTTCAGACAGAGACACTATGTGTATGCTTGGTTGAAGTATAGAGGTTATTTCAAACTGCCAGTTAAGAAGAAGGAGTCGCTGATTTCCTCTCTGGTCCGACGAGTTGCCATCAGCCCGCCGCAGTTGCAGCAACACTTGACCCAACGTAGAAAAAAAAGATCCATCTTCCCCTGAAGCAATAAAATTAAAATCATACTCTTAATCCCTCATTGCACACATAGTTTCCTTAAATCAACATTTACATCTTCC